>NW_017731558.1:2029806-2035797 GCF_001890085.2 Hipposideros armiger
AGGTTTGCATGTCCCTCATTTCAGCTGTGCTCATGTGTTCTCGGCATCACATGCATGGAGGCCGTGCACATACACCTGTGAGGAGAGTCTGCTCTCTGTGATTCTGCTTATTACTGACATGAGCTGGATTTGCAAGGTACACCTTCAACTGTCTTCCCAGTTGTTAGATCTCTAGCTCTACAGTGAAGAGGATGGTGGTGGTGGTTAGACCAGCAGAGGACCAGATGTTCCTGCAGTGGTAATGAGGTTTCATTCCAGGATCAGGAGGCATGTATGAGACAGGTTCTGAGGTACATCTGTGCTCATGAGAGAGACTGGAAGGGGATTAATGATGCCTACTGTGGGTAAGGAGTTGAGGAGTTGTCCCATACCTGCCTCTGATTTGCCATTTCTTGATTAAGTCCTTTTCCTGGATTAAAACTGTACTACCTCAAACCTAGAGCTGTAATTTTATGTAACAGCAATAGTCTATCACCCAAACACCCTCCTTTGAAATTCAAGGTGAAAGTGAGAGCTACTTTGTATCAAATGCTGATGATTTCTAATTAATTCATCACCTTTCTGGCAATTTACAGCTTAGCTTTGCTGACAGAAATAGTTTTTAGCAGATTGTATGAAAAGAGGTCAAACTCTTCATTTCCCCCCTACAGATAATTTTGAATATAAGGTTTGAACAGATAGAACTAGGGCTTAAAAAGCCAATGAAAGAGAGAGACTCTTGCCTTATTTAAGGAAGTATTCAGAAGGTAGACAGTGCAATAGGATCTTATAAATAGCAAATGAAATAAGCCAGCTGAGAGATGGAGGCCAGGGTGTGCATGAAAGCCCTCCGTGACACATTTGGCAGGGACTGCCCCACTGCCTGGGACAAAGCTGAGGAGGAAGAGTGTGGCTGGGAACCTTGGCTCCCCAGGCAGTCATTTAGATTTAGCGTGAGAACCAGAGAGAGTAACACAGAGGTCTCTGTCCCTAGGAAGTGTGTTCAGATCTGGCTTGGTTTTTCCTGGTGTTGCTCCCCTCGCTGGAGAAGGTCCCCTTGCCGGACCCTCTTACAGGTCCCCTCACTACTGCAGATCTTAGGTACACATTTGTGCAAGTCTCTGATGAATGTGTCCATCTCCCTCACTAGAGTGTAAACTCCTTGAAGGAGGGGCTCATGGAATCTGTCTTCTCTACCAGTCTAGTTTGCAGGTGCAGTGCCTGCCAAATAGATGGCCAATAAATATTTTTATTAAACAGATTTTTTATATTTTTCAACAAGCAAATGGGTTTTCCAAGCATAATTTTTGAGCGCCACCAAGAATGAACTGTTTTCATGGTTGGCTCAGAAGCCAAATGGCTGAGGTCTCTGGACAGACATTTCCCCTTTGTTGCTGATAAATGATGTATCAGTACTTTTTCTTCCTTTTTCCTTTGTATTTTATTTCCTTGCGAAAGGCTTTGTATGTTAGTCCACAACAACTCATACAGCCCTACACTCTGTCACACACTCACTGTTAGTGTCCACCTTCCTTTCCACCAGCTTTTCTTTGTTGGTGCAGCCTCCACCCGTAAATCTGGGCCTCAGCCTTGCCCATCTCCTGCTTTTCACCTCACCCAGTTTCTTGTTTCAAATGTTTCAAGCAGAGGAAATCCAACCTTTAAGACATTACAACAAAGTAATAGAAGAAATGATGTTTCTCCATTGCTTTACCTGATTTCATCTCTGCAGCATTTGACACTGTTGTTCTACTTTTCAAAACCCTTGGATGCTAGATCACCCAGAGGAACTCTGGGTTCCTCTCCTACTTATCTAACCATTTCTTCTCTCACCCGTCCTCTTTCATTCCTGAAACACTGATGTTTCCCAAGATGACTCCTTTGTCTTCCTTCCCTTGCTCCTCAGCATTTCTCTGGATGTCTTGTTTTCAGCTACAACATATGTCGTCATAACTCTGAGATCCTGTCCTACTACAATTTCAGACAGTTAGTTTAAACTATCTAGCTCTTGCTCTCGTGAATTTCTACTTGTGTTTTGCTATAGTCTCCCAAATGGTTTGTTCACAATAGATGGTTCACCATTTCACTTCAACTTCTATTTGCTATCAGACTTGTTTTCTTGAAAACTAAAGCTGAGAGTGCCATCTCCCTCTTAAGTACCTCTTATAGACTTCCAGAGCTGCAAGGTAAACAAATCATCATCACCATCATCTTGGTAATATAAGTGCCTACTGTGTGCCAGGCCCTGTTCTAACCATATCATATATATCAGCTCATTTAATCCTCACAACCTCCCTGTGAGGTAGGTACTGGTTACCCCACCTTACAAATGAGGAAACTGGGGCACAAAGATGATGCATAATGTGTTCAAAACACACAGAGACAAAGTGCATCCTTTTCAGCTTGATTACAAAGCCCACTCTATGCTCCAATCACAGGAACCTCTCTCCTGCTTCTCAACACTCTGCTTTCCTTCACATTCCTCTGACTCTGTGCCTGCAGCTCCCACTGCCTGGAATGTGGCCAGACCAGCATTTACCTGGTTAACTCTTATTCATGCATTAAGACTCAGTCTTCAAATCACTCTCTCTGTGAGGACAAAAAACTCTCTGACAGAGTTGGTCACTCCCATCTCTGCAGTGATACTAAGCTTTGCNGTGGCTGCTGGCTACACACGGTAGCCCATGGCAACTCACTGCCACAGGGGCTGCAGCCTAGCCATAGCCAGGGACTCACGGCAGCCCAGCTCCAGGTTGAGCTGTTTGTTGTTCAGCATCTTAGCTGTAGAGGGCATCTGAACCGGGGCCCTCTGGTGTCCCAAGCCAGCTCTTAACCATCACGCCACTCGGCCGACCCAACAAGGGGGAGTATTTTGAAGGGGGTTCATGGCAATGTGTCTTTTACTGTAATCATTTTTTAAAATTTAAACATTCACCATATTGTTTTATCACATCTCTTGTAACTGGTGTCCTTCTAAGAAGAGGAAATTAGGACACAGGCAGGTAGAGAGAAAGGACCATATGAAGACATGGGGAGAAGATGGCTATCTGTATGCCAAGGAAAGGTCTTAGAAATAATCCAATTAAATATAGAGAAATTCATTTGGGGAGAAAAAAAACTCTCCAAATACACAAATGCAAAATGAAGGAGGTCTGACCTCTTCTAAGTATGCCAGGGAGCCATAGTGAAGCTGCAGCTACATCCCCAAGTGCTGCAGGGGGGAGAGTGAATAGAACTCCGGGAGGTTGAGCTGAGCTGAGGGCCAGCACAGGACATCTTGAGTCCCCTGCATTCTTCTGAGTTCTTTGTACCTTATCGTAGCTTGAAGAGAAATTAAATCAGTGGTTCTCAAGATTTAGCATTTGGCAGATTCACCTGGAGGGGCTGTTAAAACACAGATCAGTGGGCCCCACCTCAGAGTCGATGCAGTAGGTCTGGGGTGGGGCGCAAGAAGCTGCGTTTCTTACAAGTTTCCAGGTGATGCTTATGCTGTTGTTTGGGGGGCTGCACGAGGTTTTGGAAGATGCTTCTCTTAGAGAAAGGGTAAAGAAAGTGGATTTGTTATATCTAGATAAGAAAAGCCAGAGCCCAGATTTAATAAGAACCTTCAATAATTAGGAGGACATAATGAATGCCTGGGTGTTATTGAAGAGTTCATTCTCCTGAGGGCAGGACAGGAGCACAGGTGCTAAAGTTGCTGGAAGATCTGGGCTTACATTGGGACAATCTAACTTGAATAACTACAAGGACCTGGAAGGTGGTACCCAGGGGAGATTTTAGTTATCTTTTGAATGAGCAAGGAGGGAGTTAGCCTTTTGGCAGAGTTTAGGAGACTCACTGGCTCTTCCTTTCCTCTCCCATCACTGAAACAGCGCTTTAGCTTAAGCAGGAAGAAGGGCCCCAGATGTAAGGCTCCATTTCAGATGCCTCTTGTCTGCAGGGGAGTAAGTATGGGAGAAGCAACAGTGCTCTGAAGAAAGATTGCTGAAAGCAGTGTGGCTCCTGCTAGGCTGTGAGGACTTGAGGACATGAGGAGAGTAGAATGAGAGCAGGATTCAGGGGAGATGCCCAGACACAGGCAGGGAAGGCCAAGGCTATCCTCAGACAAGCTGGGAACACACAACCGAGTCTCAGCAGAGCCAATGACAGGATGGGAGTCAGATGTTAGTGCAGAACAGAAAAGGAGGGATTAAATGTAGTTGAGATGATGAAGTGGGAGAGCGTGGTGAGAGGAAGAGGTTGATGTTCAAAAAAGAGGTAAAGAAGGTGATGCGGCCTGCAGGCACTAACTTGGAACATCCTAGAAAATGATGGAAGACAGAATCAGAAAGCCCAGAAGGGCTTAAGCTGGGCTTCTCTGGAAGCATGGCTCTGGGATGCTGGTGCCCTGGACAGGGAAATACTACAATTGGGCAACAATTAAACTGAACACAATCGACTAAGCACCCATCGTGGGCTGGGTCCTGAACAGGCTGAATCAGTCTCATCCCTGCCTTTCAGGAGTAGACTTTTAATGACAGTCCAGTTTGATGAAAGTGAATGCAGCATGGGAGCAGCAGAGGTGAGGGAGCAATGCAGTGAGGCTTCATGAAGGAAGGATTCTGGACAGAGGGACAGTGGCAGGGGTTGGCCAGACAGAGGAGGTGGGAAAGGCTCTCTAGACCAGGGGCACAGAATGTGTAGGGAGCATGCCCCCTGTTAGCTGGGCTTGGCAGGGACCAGAGAGGTGAGATGCCCAGATGTGTGCCTGGGAGGTTAGAGGCCTGTT
Source organism: Hipposideros armiger (assembly GCF_001890085.2). Lineage (NCBI taxonomy): Eukaryota > Metazoa > Chordata > Mammalia > Chiroptera > Hipposideridae > Hipposideros > Hipposideros armiger. The sequence goes on from NW_017731558.1 coordinate 2,034,554, forward strand.
CTGTATTGGAGTCACTGATACACATTTCATCCATTTAGGAATACCCTTACACTGTTTTAGATCCCTTGTGGGTGGAAATGCCTCACTTATGTCACATTCTGGGTGGCTCCAAGAAAAAAAATTGGGAACCACTGATTCAGGCAAGGGCTGGGAAGGGAAGTTGATTTTCAAAAATAGATAAGCAAGAACATTTTTGTATTTAGTTGGAAAAAAAAAAGGATCGATTTGGATAATCATACGGTAGTTTGGAGAGCTAATTTAAATAAACCACTTTCCTTTGGCTTCCTATTAGCACCAAGATTATGTTCTGAAGAAAAATTGAGTGCCTTCATGGATGGCACTCTCCAAGTATTATAACTATGGTATTTAATTTTTGAAAAATTTCATGCTTTGATTTTACAAATTACAACATTTTCCCTTTCAAATGTCTCTAATGACACTAAAAAGTTCTACTAAGTTTTGTTGGGATTTAGTCAAATGAAGAATAAATATATACAAAAATGATGTCTGTGCTGCTTATGAAGAAATCATTAATTCACAGTCCTAGGACAGTAAGGACAAATGAAGGGGTTTGGGGCACTCTGATTTTGGGGGCTGCATTTCACCATAATCATAGCAGCTGCAAAATTCCATGGAGGGATTACTTTTGAGCTCCATCAAATATTTTTGTATTAAGTAATTTTTTTTTCATGTCCAGAAGGATATGTTTTTTTCTCTGTCTCTTATCTAGTCCTTTTCTGACTCTTATTTTCTTGTATTGTTCATCTAAGATCTCTGATGTGATACTGTGGAAGCTATATCTAGTGTATTGGATCCTGGTACTATATATTTTTCTAAATGTTTGTATTTCAGATGATAACTTTGCAGGTTCTCAATCTTTCATCATTAGAATAAAACATCATCAAGAATAGCTGACACTCCATTCTTAGGCTCTCTTAATTAGTGGTAGGCAGATGTAAAAAATTAAACATATAAAGCCGGCCAAGTGGCGTGTTGGTTAAGAGCTGGCTTGGGATGCCAGAGGGCCCCGGTTTGGATCCCACATATGAGGGCCAGTGACACTGTCCTCTACAGCTAAGATGCTGAAGAACAGCTCAACCTGGAGCTGGGCTGCCGTGAGTCCCATAGGCTGCAGCCCCTGCTACAGTGGGCTGCAATGGGCTACTGTGTGTAGCCAGCAGCCAGCGTCAGTGGCCAGCAGCTGCCGTGAATGACTATCCAGAAGCTGGCGACTGATCTGCCTC
>NW_017731558.1:2040263-2045557 GCF_001890085.2 Hipposideros armiger
CAAGGAGAGGTGTCCGGGTAACCGTGGCCACCTGGATGTGGAGCCTTTACCTGCTGGCCGGGCTTAATGGGTGAGAGTGTGATGCCCTGCGTGTTGATCACTGGCAGGATCTGGTTTCCGATGACCGTGGCGATGATCTGGCCCTGGGCGTTTGTCAGGAGCTGGGGTGTGATTGCTTGCACTTGCAGGCCCTGAGTGCTGCCCACTGCCTGGCTCGAGGGCCCCGGATTCGGCATCAGAGGAATGGTCCCAATAATCTGCAAGAGATGAGCCCAAAGGTGAGGTGCCAGGCTCTGCTTGGGGTCTGCATCTAAAGAACACTCCTCCCTGGTCTCTGTAGGAGGCTCCTTGGGAGCCAGCTCAGGAGCTGTGAACAGACCTGGGGATGCGCGTGTGAAAGAAAGTGGCAGAGGATGGGCATCTGAAGGAGAGACAGGCACACACAGACCGAAGAGGAAAACAGTTAAAAATAAAAGCAAGCATCAGTGATGGCAGAAATGTCATTTCTCCCAGGGCAGCACAGGCATCTGCTTTGTCTCAGAACCAGAGAGAGGGCCGACTTCTCTTGGCACTCATGTGCGTCTCCAGCTGGGGAGCCACACCCCTTCACTCACCAACATCCTCAAACATGACGTCCCTACATCCTTTCCTCTGCCTCCATTCTGCTGCTCTCTCTCCTTCCCTCCATCCCTCACCGACATCCTGCTCCCCTCTCAAAGTCAGGGGTGGGCTGGCCTGACACCCCAGCAGGTAGGGGCCTCAGCACCCTGGCACTCCTGGTTGAGAGCCTAGGTCCTGGAGTCAGGGAGACTGTTAGAGACAAACTTAATCTGTCACAAATGAGAATGTGATCTATGTTTCCAATGTGTGGACTCTCCTAGGGGCATGTTGGAGCTCAGTGTTTGTTACCCATGCCACGGCATGGTTAAGAGCTCTGCTCTGCCAGGGATCTGCCAGGGCCACCTGCCACATGAGCATTGTGGTGACATGGCCTGGGGACCACCAAAACAAATTAGTAATGCTCTTTCAGGAAGTGCGTCCGTGTGTATGACTTCATTTCATTCCATGTTCTTACAACAGCTCTGAGAAGTGGGCATCAGTCCCATCCTGCTCAATAGGTAAGACAAGGGTGGCTCTGCTCTGTGCTGCTGGAGAAATTTTTAAGTGACAGACCGAGCTGGAGCTGGCGTCAAGGTTTGGCTGACTCCCAAAAGCTTGCTTTTCTATTGTCACCTGGCTCCCATCACATGGAGAACATTGGAGGGGACCGGCTCTTAGAAAAAGCACTGTGTTCTGTCTGCAGTTTCCCACCAGACAACAAGCTGCTTGTGGACTGAGTTTATACCTGAATGATTTCATTTTCTATCCCCACCGTACCCCAAACTATGTTTTAAAAAACATAGTTTCTCAGTAAATGCTTTTAAATGAATGACTTCTAGACTCAGCTGTCACTGGGATTCTAGATGCATCTGGGACCACAGGAGAACCACAAGACCACACCATTTAGTGACAAAGATCGTGACAGGGACATTGTCCCTCTTCCCCGTCCTCATTTGGCCATCGCTTCTAGCACAAAAAGGCCCTGTGGGATGGCACTAATGGAGGAGCTGTGAGAATATCAGGTATCAATGGCAGTTGTCAATGGATGCCGATAAAGGTCAAGTAATTATTGCGAGAGTGGTCACAGTCCCTCAGGGAGTCTGCCGCTCCTCAGACTCACTGAGCAAGATGGGGATGTCCGTCTTGCAGCCTCAGCGATAAGCATGTCCCATCAGTGCCAGCAAGGTCAGGAGGAGTCCACATCAATAGATCAGAGTGCATAAGTACTTTATTGATGAGTGTTCTTGCATTAAGCAGCTCAGTATCCAAAGGCGGTCCTTATGTCCCCACAGGCCATGTGGAGAGGCCTGGGGAGCAGGGTCCTTGTTCTGCACCCATGCTGGATACTTGCCCTCTCCACATTTGCACTGTGAACTGTACAGTCTGCCTTTCTACAATGCCCCATGACAACTTTGTGGCTAACCCATCCGCTCTGGCTTCCCTGAGTCACAGGCTTGAGAAACCCCACTCCATCTGATTGGCCTGAGTCGAAGCTGGGTTCCTTTAGGTGGCAGGGGTGTGGGTTCTATTTTCCGCAGGATATCAGTGCATTTAGGAGCCGAGAGAGGCACAGCACCTGACAGCTATAGAACACACTGTGATGCAGAGCGGTGTTCTGCTCTGAGAAGATTGACAAGAGTCTGTGCTCGCTTGTGTAATGAGATGCTCTGTCTGCTCTCTGGGTGAAAAGAAGAAAAAAAATGAATGCAAACGTCTCACAAGCCTTTTCCCTGCGTGCAACCTCGTTTCCACACACTGCGCTGTGACATTACTAAAACATGGCGTCACTTAGGTCCCTCTCACTTGCTCCTTCTTCTTTCTTAAGCCCTAGCATCACTTACTAAGGGTAGGACAGAACCAGTGTCAGAGCCAGGTGGATCTGGGATGGCATGACTGAAGGAACCTTTTAATAAGGAGAGTTTGCCGGGGTCGGGGCAGGGGCCATTCTAGTCAGGAAGCACTCTCTGAAGTTATGCATTTCTCATTCTTGTTCCTCTTTCAGAGGAGCTGGAATTACTATCTCAGCACTCTGGCAAATTTCCTAATACCCTCCAATGTATTACAACATAATGATTTTAATTTGCTCCCGTTCATCAAAGGGTAGAGATGATTGCACGCTATTATCTAAAAATTATCCGATGGGCCTATTGTGCTTATGCTAGTTCCCGTTCTTCTCAGCACTTCCATAGGTCTCACCAAAACTCCTCCTCAGGCTCTGATTTCAAAGATTGAAACAAGAAAACTAGATGAGCCGAGGCAGCCAAGGTGCGAGACTCTTGCCATTAGTGAAAAGTTGGCAATTTTACCTTTGGAAGTTGTATTTTAAATTAAAAGCCTTTTGCTATCAAGGGCAGTATTTACATTGACACATATTTTAACTACATCAGGAAATTAAAATTAAATTTTGACATCGGGGAAACTCTGACTTGAGGGCAAAGATAGAAAGAGGATGCTTTTGAGACACTCATGGTCCTGGAACTAGCTTTTGGAGTTTGAGTTTCTGGCTCTCAGAACTAAAGATTTACTGATAAGAGAAGTCAGTGGAAGGACATGTCACTGAGCAAAAATGGCCACTAAGCTCAAGGCATAAACTGCTCAAAGCAAATTCCAGCTCTGCTAAAACACTGAGGACTCTGGCAGAGCAGCCTAGCACCTGCATGCCCTGCTTTATGTAAGGCGTCATGTGCCATGGGGACACCAGAAGATGTTACTAGGGCAGGGGAGGCAGGTGATAAGACAGGCATATGACATGCAGATTCTAACAATCTGACAGAGAAGTGCTATGCACCAAATGCAAGGCAAGGACTAGTTGAAAAGAATCTCTGTACCCACATGGTGGATGCTCAAAACAATATTGGGAATGAATGAAAGAAGGAAAGGTAGGGATAAGAGGGAAGGCTTCACAGAAGAAATGGGGGCAGAGCAGAGTCTTGGAGGCTGGGTGGGATTTGGTGAAGCAGAGAAACCATTCCAAACAAGACTCTAGCCTGGAGATGAGAAACATGGATGCAACAGAGGGTGGGGACAGCAGAGCAATGACAGGTCAGTATGGAAGGGTCGACTTCCATCCAGGCAAAGGGTTTTGATGAATGGTTTTCTTTTGGGTAGGGGTGTGGGGTTAGGAGGAATGCTGAATAGGAGCTATTTCCAGTGTGAATGTGATAGTGTGATAAAATAGACTGAAGTGGTGGGAAACTGCAGACAAGGAGCTTGGTCACTGGGATGCTGTTGCAGTCTTCCAAGTGGGAAGGGAATGCCTCAGTGAATCCTTGGCATAGGGGATGCCTGACTGGTTCACTTCCTCTTCAGTTCAAAAAGCATGGCCTATTTTATGCTTAGGTTGCAACATTAGAAATTTTTGAGTAAGGTTATTGACCCATCAATTCCACAGTAAATAGCTCAGGCATCATTTGCAATGATCCTGTATATCTTTGCCCTGACTATAACAGTAATGATTCATCTCTGATGAATGCTTTAAGCAGGCCAAGACTCATATTGGGACTGTAAATGATAATTTGTGACCTAAAAGCGTTCCGGCCTCTCTGACAGGGGACTTATTTGGTTGTTGCTGTTCATGTTCACCTGTTTGTTTCCGTAGAGGAGTTAAGGGCATAAACCACCAATGAGAAGTAAATCCATGTTGCAAGAGCAACGAAAAAATTGTTAAATGACTACTAGAGCTCATTAGCACATGTATCTCTATTTCCATAAGAATTTGGGAGGCTTACACATAAATGTGACTATCATTAATGCAGCAGCAATTATAATTTTAGCTATCATAAAGATTATCTAGCAATTGTAGCAAACCCCAATGATTCAGGGCCATGTAAGTCTTTTAGGTCACCAAGTTATCATTACAATGCCCTTACGGACCTTGGTCTAGTTGAGGTACTCAGTAGGGATGAATTATGAGTGATGGAAGGTAGTGTGAGCTGAATTTATTCACTGCCAACATGTAGGTGTCATCAGCAGCATTTGAAGGTAGTATCACAGAAGCCCAGAGCATTCAGACAAGTTGTCTGATGGACCACGTGTCGGAAGAGTCTGTGTGACATGCTGTTAAACTCTGCTATGGAGAATGTGATTGCAGATGTCAAATTGACAAGTAATTTTGTTGCATGTATCTTTAAGAAAAAACCCCCACTAATGCTGTAAATCGGTGACTACCTCAGGTCTTTCAATCCATCAACAGAGGCAATTCTTTGCCAAATACTTGTGTAACCTCAGCACTTTTTGGTCAAGAGGCTTTTGTTAACATTAGCATCACTCTTTCCATTCTTGAACAAAGAGCTTATAGCATTTGAGAAGCAAGGAGCCAGTGGTGAGTGATCACCAGAATGGAAACAGCCAATCACCCTGTTGGGTCGTATCCACTTTTCTCTCTTCCTCCAAGGGATGATTTCATCTTCTTTATATAACATATTCATTTTAGTCTCACTGTGCTCCAAGATTTAAGGTTAAACTCACTTTAGAGTTATTTCGGCAGCTCTTTAGAGTTATTTCTTTTTTTTTTTTTTAGATTTTTTTTTTAAATTGGGGAATTGGGGGGATGGGAACAGTGCTGGGGAATTGGGGGGAAGGGGAACAGACAAGTTGCTGTTGTTTTTGTTCTTCAGTCTAGTTGTGGAGGACGTTGCTTCACTGGCCCAAGTTGGCACCATCATTGCGCTCTTCCCGGGCGAAGCAGATCAGTC
>NW_017731558.1:2045732-2131423 GCF_001890085.2 Hipposideros armiger
GCAGTGTCACTGGCCCTCATATGTGGGATCCGAACCGGGGCCCTCTGGCGTCCCAAGCCAGTTCTTAACCATCGTGCCACTCGGCCGGCCCTTTAGAGTTATTTCTTATGCTGATTCCAGGAAGAGTAGGAGAATGCAATTATTTCCCAAACAAAATTCATTTTTCAAGATGCAATCTAGTGCTTTCTTTCACTTAGGTATGTCCAAGATGGAGAACTAGAGCGGTGTGAATATTGACAGGGTCCTTTAGCAGGGTATCTGAATCAGAGAATAGTAGGCATGAAGATAAGCAGATGAAGGAGTTCAATTAGAGGAAGACACTCAACTAAGGACAAATAGATTTAATCTTGCAGGCAAAACCAATCAGTTGGCTGTGGCTTCCCTGAGATCTGGAGTTTCTAGAGGTCAGGAAGAAACAGTGCCATGATTGATTACAATTTCTGGCATGGGTATGGGCATAGGGAATGGCAGTGTGCCCAAAGGTGGCATAATTGAAGTCCAGGATATGAGATAAATTATCTTAGACCAACTTGAAAGAAGTGGATGACACACATTTCCTTCATGAGCAACTGTGAGAAAGGGCTTTATATGGTGTATATTTTCATGCCTGTATTATGGGCATCGATAGGCTCTCTACCCCTGGAATACCCATCTACTCAATGGTTTACATTATTAGTCAGAATTAGGTTCTTGCTGGGTGCTCTATATTTGGTTTCAACTTTAGAAACAGACTTATAGATGAGAATGAAGAATTGGAGGTGTCATGTTCTTTAAAATGTCACTTTCAATAACATTATGAGAAAGATACTTTGCATGAAAACTGATGTTATAAAAACAGCAATAACAACAATAAAAACAATCCTCTCCCCTAAAAGTTTTTAAAAATTCATCAAAGGTAATTCTTCCTAGAGTTTAAGATATACATAGAGGGCCGGCCGAGTAGCTCGTTGGTTAGGAGTTGGCTTGGGACACCAGCTCTGAGCATCAGGGCCCCGGTTCTGATCCTACATGTGGGCCAGTGATGCTGTGCCCTCTACAGCTAACATGGTGAACAATAGCTCGACCTGGAGCTGGGCTTCTGTGAGTCGCCAGTGAAGGTGTAGGTTGCAGCTTCTGCTGCAGTGGGCTGCTGTGCTACCGTGAGTGGCTGGCAGCCGGTGTGAGTGGCTGGCAGTCCCGAGAGCTGCCAAGCGCCACCATGAGTGGCCGTCCATAGGCTGGAGACCAATCTGCCTCACCCGGGAAAAGCTCAATGATAATACCAACATGGGCCAGTGAAGCGACGTCTTCCACAACTAGACTGAAGAACAAAAGGACAGCAAATTGTCTGTTCCCCTTCCCCAATTCCCCAATGCTGTTCCCCTCCCCAAATTCCCCAATAAAATCTTAAACAAACAAACAAACAAACAAAAACAAACAAACAAACAAACAAACAGATACACATAGAGAAGAAACAAATTCTCCACTGTCTGGGTTCAAGCCCAGGCTTTGCCACTAATGGGAGATTGTTGGTGAATTAATTCACTTCTTAGAACATCAGTCTTCTCATCTTTGAAGTGGGAATAATAATAAGGACTAAATAAGATAATGTATGCAAAGCACCCAACACCATGCTTTAACAACCAAATAGGTATTCAATACATGTTTGCTCATAACTTCATTATGCTTTTGTGGTAACACCTGGGTTTCTGCATTAAGTTGCAAAAGATCTTTTGAATTTTTCTGAATATTATGATTTCACCATGAAAATAGTTTACCCTGAAGAACAGAAAACAGTAGTTCACCATGGAAAATAATGACCTCTTTCTTGTCTTGTAAAAGAATGCTAATTCGGGAGTTCCCACGGAGGCACTGAGATTCAGTAGATGCGTGTTTCCGAAGGAAGGATGAGTCCTCTGTGCTGAATGGACAAAGGCAGGCTCTGCAACCCAGTCAAATGGTCCAGAGCTCACCCTCACAGTGAGGGCAGACACAGAGAAGCTGTAAAACTCTGTGTGTCTTCTTCACTCTCGGGGGTGGGGCATGGGAGGCTCTCCTTGTCTCCAAAGCTATTGACTACGCTCAGATATGCCATTGGACTGCTGAATTCATCCTTCATCGAAAATAGGTTGTTTTTCCCTGAAGAATGGTAGTTTTTAAAAATATCTTTGAAGATGTTCTATATTATTAGAATTTGATTTCTGCATTCAATTTATTAAGGCCCAGGATGTGCCACCAAGCATTGTTTTAGATTTTGGGAGTTTGAGAAATATCTGATGACCCTAAATTCTGTTTTAAAATCACTTTGATTGTAAGAAAGCAGATGGCTAAAATGCTCGCAGAAGTCAAATAGCAAGCAGGCTGGGTTACTTTATGGGGGTAGGTGGAAAGTAAATTCACTGGGACCTCTGGTCCCCAAGAACATAAATGGAAACTGCTGGAGAGTAGAAACGACAGGCACACAGTGGGGAATGTCCTTCAGTTTGCAGGGAACAATGTTCCTTCTCAGCCACCATACTGCAGTCATAACAACCTCTGTCATCTTGATTCAACCACAAGAATCCATATTAATTCATTATGTGGTAAATAAGGACTCAATTTACTAGGCTCCCACAAAACTCTCCTTTCACCTATAAATATATTAATTTATATAATTTTAATGTTATAATTTTTATTATAATTTTCCTATCTATAGAATCCCAATTTGAGTAAAAACAAATGTATATTTCAGTCCCTAGCTATTTATAACAAGAACAAGTGTGACATCTTATACAAAAGCAAATTCCTTCAACCCACTGTGACCTTGGTTTCAATTTGTCGCTTCTGAATTTATTTTCAATGGAAGGAGATGAAAATATTTGTAAATATCATCTAATACTTCAATTTCCAACTTTCTTCAGAGGTTTTACATTTTCATTATAATACTCGTTATATTTGTCCTGTAGGACAAAGACCAGAAAACGAAGAAAATTCTTAAGTATGAACTGGAAACATTTCTTTTCATCATATCTTTCTCCTTTTCCCAATGACTACAAATTAAACTATGAGTACTTTTCATTTTCTTTGCAGCTGCCAACTCTATGGACTTGCTAGAACATTTTTTTTCCTTCAAAAGGGAATCACTACTGTGGTGAAGCCATAATTTTGCAGAAAGACCAACATTATAATTTTTTAAATGGCTATGTCTAAAGACATTAAGTTTTAACGCGAACAAAAACTACTGAGAATTTGGGGAAGTATTTCTGCTTTTGCCTGCTGGTACCAGATTAAGTGACTAAATCAGATTAAAGTTATTTATTGCTTGAGAGAACATCTCCTAGTTTAACTCACCTTTGGTCCTTAGAAACTTTAACAAACATTCCTAAATGAAGCCCTTGACCTCTAAACTGTTTATTTTATATTTCTTCCCAAATGCGAGAAAAAGAGCTACAGCAATCAGAGCAAAAGAACCTAAACCGGGGACCAGTGATCTTCAATATTCCAAATTCTTTGGAACAATAGGATTTGGAAGGAAATGTTTGGCAATTGCTTAAGAAAGTGCTGCCATCATTTAGCATCACCTGCTGTAAGCGAATTCATGACGTAAAGCCGAATTTAAATGGTTACAAACAACAAAACAAGCCTCTAAGAGAAAATGGGTGGGAGCGAAGGTACTTCAGATGTCCTCAAAGATGCACCTGTTATTGCCGCCCAAGAGTCCAAGATGGTTCATGTGCTTTTTGTGAAGAGAATATCTATTGTTGTGGCGAAATTAAATGGATTTTCTTACTAGCATGCAATATTTATCTATCTGTTCAATCAGAAAAAAGTTGTCCTCATCACTCTAACATATATTAGTTTTTCAATTTCCTCTTAGTAATGTTTCCTTAATGTTCTTTAGGGTGAGACCATGGAATTTCTCATTTCTCACAACAAAGACCATAATTTATTAGAATTATGCTAATGAGTTTTTCTCATAAAATCGTATCCTCATTTTCATAGGTGACCAATCTGCACTCTTATCCCTAACCATCAGGCAGGTTTTCATAGATGTAAGTAAAGAGGGCCACTGCATTCTCCCAGTTGTGGTTTCTCACAGTTTTCTGGTTCCTATTTTAAATATATGTGTGTGTGTGTGTGTGTGTGTGTGTGTGTGTGTGTGTGTGTGTGTGTGTTTTAACTACTATTCTGTTACTTCAAGTTTGGTCCTAGAAAACTGTATTTTATCATTACTAATACACTACTAATGTAATGATTTTCCAACTGTGTTGTTTTAAGCTCAATAATTTATAATTTATGCCAATGGTATGAACTTTGGAAAATTTAGTTTCAAAAGCTATTTTTGAAGTAAAGCCTTATCAGGAATAAGTTTCACTGTCTTGCCAGATGAAATAATTCTGGCAAGAATGATTATATAATATATACGTATAAACTATACGTATATATTATCAAATAATGTAGACGTCTGTATAGTGATTATTACATTGAAGAACAATTGAGATATTTAGTCACAAAACTATTAACTTAATTCATGACTCAGAGTTAAAAAAATAATCTACTTAACTTCTTTAAAATACTTGGGACATTTCTAGCAATGTTTGTGGTAACAGATTTGGTTTCTGAAAAGGATAAATTCTTAGCACTTTTCTGCTTCACCTAGGTTCCAGATTGCAGGAACAAGTCTAGATGTGCAAAACCATCCATATTATCCCCATTTCCACCGTCTTATCTCCACTTGAGCAGAGAGGGGCAGAAACTCTATTTTAAAAACATTTAAAAATATATATGATTTTGTGATTTCAAAAAATCAAAATGAGTTCTGAGAATCCTGAGTGGCATGCTGTCAATCCCTTTTGTGTTCATCTAATTGATTTGTATATCACCTTTTCTTAAAAGGTTTTTATTAAAATATAGCTAACATACAATATTTTGTTACTTTCAGGTGTACACAATAGTTATGCAATATTTATATACCTAAAGAAGTGATCACCATGATAAGTCCAGCAGCCATCTGACACTGTACCACACTATAACAATGTTGTTGATCTTTCTCCCTTTTAAAAATTTTCAATTAGAGTTGACATTCAATATTATTTTATATTAGTTTCAAGTAGTTAGACATTAGCACAGTGGTTAGACATTTATGTAATTTAGAAAGTGATCCCCCACTATTACCACCTGACACTACACAGAGTTATTACCATATTATTGACTATATTCCCTATGCTTTACTTTACATCCCCATGACTATTTTGTAACTACCAATTAGTACTTTTTAATCTCTTCACCTTTTTCACCCTGGGCCCCAAACCCCCTCCCATGTATCACCCTGATAAATCTAATACCCATTTGACACCAAACATACTTATTACAATATTATTGACTATATTTCCTGCGCTATACCCTACATCCCCATGACTGCTTTGTAACAACCAATTTGTACCTCTTGATCCCTTCCTCCTTTTCACCTATACCCCTAACCCCATTCCCATCTGGCAACCATCAAAACATTCTCTGTATCTATGAGTTTGTTTCTGTTTCATTTGTTTATTTTGTTCTTTAGATACCACTTATAAGTGAAATCATATGACATTGTATTTCGCTGTCTGAGTTATTACACACAGCACAGTTCCCTCTGGGTCTATCCATGTTGTCGCAGGTGGCAAGATTTCCTTTTATTTTTATTTTATTTTATTTTTTTATGGCTGAGTAATATTTCATTGTATATATGTGCCACCTCTTCTTTATCCATTCATCCATTCAGGGACACTCAGGTTGCCTTCATATCTTGGCTATTGTAAACAGTGCTGCAACGAACATACAGGTGAATTTGTCGCCTAGAAGTAGCATTTTGGGTCTCTTCAGATAAATACCCAGAAGTAGGATTACTGAGCCCTTTTTTGTCTCTTGTTATAGTCTTTGTTTTAAAGTCTATTTTGTCTGGTATAAGTATTGCTTTCCTTGCTTTTTGTTTGTTTGTTTCCATTTCATGAAATATCTTTTTTGATCCCTTTACTTTCAGTCTGTGTGTGTCTTTTGATCAGAAGTATGTGTCTTGTAGGCAGCATATATAAGGGTCTTATTTTCTTATCCATTCAGCCCCCTGTATACCACCTTTTAAATGTAAATGATTTAAAGTATCCTTTTTCTTAAGAATATCACTCTTTGTATAAAAAACTGAAATCTTTTATAACCCAATGAAACTGACTTGTGTTTTTCTAGCTGCTGTACGTATCACTAATCTCCTTCTTTTGGTTGTCTAAACTCATCTGCAGATTTACTGAAGGCAGATGGAAATGTTTTTATTCTAGAGCATCAGAAAAAACCAACAATAGTTAAGTAAACCTAGCAGGTAATACCCCTGTGGCTCTGTCTTCTGATTAAATACAGTACATTCTGTTATAAGGAAAAGTGGGTGTTAGTATGTGCAACAGCCACATGGTCATGTTAGAAAGGCAAGCTAGAGGACCCTAGCCTTCTGTTGCTGATAATCTGGGGAAAGCTGGGCAGTCAGTTTACCCTGTTACCAACAGGAGTGAGCAGCAGACTCAAAATCAGCACACTGGCTTCTGTGTGCTGGAGTAAGCCTGGGCTTCAAGGCCGAGGTGGTCAATGGTGAGAGGCAGCACTTGCCTGGTACCCACTGTGTACCCAGTGTTGTGCCAATAACACACTTTATCACCTATACCCTGACAACAACCCTGAAACTTAGTCGTTCAAAAAATTGAAAAAGTTAAGTAAATAGACAAATGCCATTTTCATCAGATATGGTAATGCTGGATGGCATTATGCTTACAAGCATTTCCACATAAACCTTCGATATTTTACATAGGCTCCACTTTACATCAGCCTCTCTAAGTGGATTGTATGTGGTTGAAGAGAGCATGATGTGTATGGAATGCTGTTACACGTCAGGCACGGTATTAGGCACGTATTCACGTCATGCTGAAAGCAGCGTCACTCAGGCGGAAGCTGGGATTTGAAGTGGACTCAAATCTAGGCTCTATCACTTACCAACTGTGTGGCTCTGGGAAGCTGGTTAGCTTCGCTGACACTTGTTTCCTCAGCTGTAAATTAGAGATAATAGTGCATGATCATTGTGAGAATGAAATGAAAATGATGAATTTAGGCAAAATGCTTAGTGGATAATGTATGAACTTATATGAAATACTCCATTCAGTCCACTGATTTTATAACTCTGTTTATGCTTATCATATGCAGATGCTATTCTAGCCATTTGGGATACATTGGTGAAGAAAACAAAACAATTTAAATTATTGTTGGAGCACAGTGATCAAGAGCAATCTCTGATACCAGACAAAACTGAGTTTGAATTCCAGCCTTTCCAGCTGGGTGATCTTGGAAGTTTCTTATTCTGTACATTGGGGATAAACCATATTCTGTGGTTGTTATCAAGACAAAAATGAAGCAATATATGAAATGCTAAGCACTCTTTGGCATGTAGAATGCACAATAAATGGCAGCAATTTATTAATTTTATTATTGCTAGTACTAATCCTCCTAACAGCCCTGAGAGGAAGACGTGGTTGTCATTGCATGGAAGAGAACACTGCAGCTGAGTAAGACTGGGGACCTGTCTGGGGTGGCAGAGCTGCGTGGGGATGGCATCTGATTTGAAAGCCTGTGCTCTTTACCTGGGGCTGCCTTCCAGTGAGCACACTGACAGTTGCACTGTCTACCTCTGTTACTCTGATGAGACTGGAGTTTGGAGAATATCTATTGGCAAGTGTCAGATCTAAGGAGTGTGTAATGTTTTTTCTTTCCTCTGGGTGTCTGTGTGTTGTTTGATCAATGCCATTTACTTATAAGTTTAAAGCCGTATCACATCTTGACTTTATTGTCATATTCGGAACTCTCCACCTTATGACATCTTCTTAGGATCTGTATTGCTTTTTTACAAGGTGGAAAGAGGTAGTTAATGAGATGAATAACAATTTGGAGCAATGTCCAATGGCTAATGTATTACATTCAATTGAATCATAGAAAGGTCTACTTCTGCGCACTGAACTTGAACCTGGGTCCTCTCACTTTTCTGAGTTGTGACTTTTCCATTCCTACCTATCTCTGATCTCTTTCTCTCTCACTGTCCTGTGCGTTGACATGATGCCTACATCTTTAAGAAGAATGGATCATGTCAACAACCCTTAGGCCAACAAGAAAGTTGGGTATATCATCGGGCATATTGTACAGTAAACATTTATTTGTAGGTTGAATGTATCTCACATTTAAAGTTAATGTTTCCCGGGCCGGCCGAGTGGCGCGATGGTTAAGAACTGGCTTGGGACGCCAGAGGGCCCCGGTTCGGATCCCATATATGAGGGCCAGTGACACTGCCCTCCACAGCTAAGATGCTGAACAACAGCTCAACCTGGAGCTGGGCTGCTGTGAGTCGCCAGGCGAGGGCGTAGGTAGGCTGCAGCCCCTGTGGCAGTGGGTTGCCATGGGCTACTGTGTGTAGCCAGCAGCCAGCGTGAGTGGCCGTCCAGAAGCCGGTGACTGATGTGCCTCGCCCAGGAAGAGCGCAATGATGGTGCCAACTTGGGCCAGTGAAGCAACGTCCTCCACAACTAGACTGAAGAACAAAACGACAGCAACTTGTCTGTTCCCTTTCCCCCAATTCCCCAGCACTGTTCCCATCCCCCCAATACCCCAATTAAAAAAAAAAGTTAATGTTTCCCTCTGATAATGCTCTGCTTAACCACAAAAATCATTTGCAGAAAAAGCTGATGTTATTCTAGGGATGCTAAGTAAAAATTCAGAATTTCCTCTCTTTCTATGTCCCCAGACCCATATCAAGTTTAATATTCATTCTCTAGTTGGAAAACTGAGACATAAATAGCTTCTACTTCCATCCTTGATTTTTCATTAGAAACTAAATACAAAAAGAGAGCCATCATCTACAGCCAAGTGTACAGACTTTCCGAGACTGGTTTGGTTAAGAGAATTTATCAGATAAATAACATATGTCTCCAATGGTAAGACCCCCCCCCCTATTTTTTACATTTTTAATATTTGTGGAATTAGGCTGCCCTGAATAATAGACATATTTGTTTAATGCAGTAGTATTTTCTTCCATTCCAAAAAAGCTGTTATTCCATTGGTGATATAACTTAAAATCAGTGGTTTCTTAGACTCATAATACAGTAATAAATATTTCTCTTTTTCTTAGAGGGACAGCTTCCAAAGGCAAGACCTAGAAGTATCTGGGGCCTTGCCACTTTGGGAGTTTAATTAAGTCTAAAATTATTTTGCTGTGTGATATTATAAACAGCCCAATAGAAGACTCACATTGGAGAGCCCCCTGTGGAGCACTCACCATGCACTGCTTTCCTCATGGATAAGGTGCTTTGCTGGAAGCTGCAGACCTGCAGACCACCAGACCTTGAGGTTTTGAGGCTGACTTTCTCTGGCAGGATGAAGTGGAGACATGAGGTCAACTTTTCAAGATTATCTCCTTGCTTTGGAGATTTCCCTGAACCTACTTCGCCGGTTCCTTTGATCAGCAAAAATAATAATGGTGAGAACATCGAATAAAATAGCCTATATTTATTTTGGCAAGGTTTCTAGCTCGTTACAGTTTTAAGTGTGTGTGTTTATATATGTTCTGTGAGGTTGGCAGGGCAAGAATTATAATTCCTGTTTGTAGATGGAGCAATGAAGGCTCTGGAGTTTGTGACACACCGATGGAGAATTAAAGAAATAAACGTAGGTCTTTGAACCCAAGACAGTGAGGGCTTTCAGAGAGGATGGGTGTGGACTTTGGGCTCAGATCTCAGCTCTGCCATTTACTGAAGGTGTCATCCTGGGGAGCAGCCTTAACTTTCGGCATTCTGCGAGTTTGCTCATCTGCACAGCTGGGATAACCATGCCTGCAGATTACAGATAATCAAACCTGTGCCCCAACAGGATCACAGATGATAGCAGCCCTACGGTGAAGGCTCAGTGCATGGGAGATATCATTATTTCCATTATCCTTTTCTAGAAATCACTTAGCCTGAAGGAACATTCAGCTAAAACCTAGTGCTGCTCTAGGAAATAAGATGGTTGAAGAGCACTGCACACTGAAATGAGCCACGTGAATGTCAGAGAGTGATATTCTTTTGCCATAATGGTGCACTAATTAGAATGTAAACTATGCTAGTGAAACAAAGATCTGAGAAGTCACACTAGCTCTGAGGGAGCTGTCTGTAAATGGTGTCTTTTAACTTATTACCTGTTAGAATGATAGTTGTTAATTAGGTTGCTCCATTAGTTAATTGACCCTTTTCCTTTTCTTTAGCCAGAAAGAATGTGCCAACAGTCTTGATCCAGGAGCCTACACAAGAAAACATTTCCCTATTTCCAGGAAAATGAAATCCTCATAGATGAAGAACTTAAAAAAATTCAGTGGCCAGAAGAAAATGTGACAGCACAACAATCCAAACTTCTGCTTTCCATGAAAGAGGCCTTGGTTCTTTGTCTCAGTCTTCAGGGCCAATCCTCCAAATTAGATTTTTTATTGTGTATTTGTGCCCAGTCCTTTACTTGTATGTGATAGGTGGCACTGCTGAGTTTGCTGGGGAGGAGGGTAGAAAGAATGATTTCAGAGGGTGCTTTATTTTCAGCTCTTTAAGTTGGCCAGCTCTTTGGGCTGATGAAACTAATAGGATTAACCCTTTCATGTCAGAAGTGGGGGCGGTAAGGAGGAAGCGGGAGACAGAGGGAGGGGCGAACTTTGGCAGGGCTGCGAAGGTCTGGGCAGAACAATTCCCTGTCCTAACGAGGGACAGAGTTGCGCTTCTGCTGATAGCGCTGGCTGGCTCTGAGACCTGATTACGTCCCACGTGGCGGCATCTGAGCCACGACAAGAGTAAGGTCTCCCAACATGTCCATGTCCCGCGTAATTACTGCGGAGCTAACCGAGGGCCATCAGGGCTCCTCGGATCCGCGAGGGCCGGAGGGCCGAGGGCCAGGCCCATCTCATACCGCACCCCACCCCCACCCCCACCTCCTCCATTCTACCTCTGCTCAGTGCCCGCAGGTGACAAAGCCCCAGGAAGCGCACCGCGGCGGCCGGGGGCCCCGGGACTGGCACACGTTCAACTGTCCTGGGTGTCCACATTACAGACCTGGGAGCTCTTCTGAGAGCTGTGATTCCTCTGGCTGCAAACCTGCTCTGCAGGTGTGTGCACTCAAAACAGCTGCAGAGGAGTCGCCGCCAGGCCGGGCGGCCACGGGGAGCCTCCCTGGAGCGGGTTCCTTTCTGATTTAAATCATGATTTCACACGAGAAAAGGTGGACAAGAATGAATATGAATTACCTCCTGTAGCATTTCCTAAAGTGTGCTCTGCGACCTTAAATTCTGTGACAGCTGGATGCGCGGGAAATTTGGGGAAAGCGGGGTTAAAAAAGTGAAAGGCTGTGTGGCGCGTCAGCTGGGCGGGGCGGCCGCCTGTCCGGCCCCAGCCACAATCGTCAGCCGCCGTGTCGCCGCCGCGGGACACGCGTCCTCGGAGCGCCCCGCGGGGGAACGCCCACGCGCCAGGGCTACACCGCGACACGGCGGCGGGCGCTTCCCCGCGTTTCTTGGGGGAGCCCTTGTTTGTGCCGCGGCTTGAGGGGCTCGTCGCCCCCCACGCAGGTCCCCAAGGCGCACACTTAGGGAAACACCGCTTTAATGCGATGGTGGCCTCTTTTGAAATGAGGAAATAAAGCTCTCAACTGGGCTCAAAGGGGAAATTTGATATGTTAGTAGAAAGATTGAGGTTGTTTATTGTTGTTATTGTTTTGCCGTTGTTACTCGGATGAAGCCAGGGTAAAATTCTTATAATGTTACAAACCCCATAAAAATATATTTCCCAGTCTCTAGAAAGAGCTTATTTTAAGAATGTTATTCTGTTAAAAAATATCATTTGGTATGTATTTCACCAAATGTGATTGAATTTTACACCTTTTAAAAACTTTATATAATATTTACAATTGAGAAAATAAAATCTTTTGTCAGTTTTGAATTTTGGTTTAGAAAACATGGTCAAACCTATTAGTTCAGCATATTATATAAATAGATTTCTCTGTTCAGATTACTTGGGGAAAAATGTAAGATACCAACTCTGAATTTTTAGATATCTCTGCTGAATTTTCAACAAAAGGTGTTTGATTCTTATTTATGCAAAATGTCTTAATATATTCAATTTTTGTTTAAAAATGGTATTCTGTACATGTGATTTTGTAGCTTTAAAAAAACCCCAATATTCTGTAAATATTCATGCAAAACTTGCATGAAAGGAATCACCAGTTTTATCATAGTAATCACCCTGGGGAGGGAAGGAGAGGAATGGGAGAAGAGGGTGTTAAGGCCTAAGCTGTAATAGTAAGGTTTTATTTCTCTTAAAAAGCAAGAGAACTGAAGCTTATATAGAAAAATGTTAATATCTAGGTGGTTGAACAAGGATGTTTCTGGTATTAATTTATTGAAAAAAATTATTTTTTATTTTTTCTATACATTTAACACATTTCATTATAGAAAATGCGATGAAAGAGTATATGTGAAACTCCAGAAATTCCTGACCAATTGGCTTTAGTTGGATACTCTAAGGCACTTCATTTGATCTAGTCACATTGTCAGAGTTATACACTTTGTCTCCTTTGCAAAGGGTTTGAAGTTACTTTTACAAAAAGTGGGCAGCTATGGCTTTGTTAGTTCTCCTACACAGATCTAGTAAAACCCACAGAGGAGATCAATGGATATTTATTGAATAAATGCATTGTATCTCAATCCTTTGGCTGAGATTTACATTTATTATAACTTAACCTTTGTTATAATCTTTGTGATTGTAACTTAATCATCTTGCAGTGCTTTTTTTCTCTAAAAGATCCTCATCTTTCTATTTAAATTATGTGTTGAATCACTTTAATAACCCATAGTTCAGGGTCAATTGCTGCTTTTTTAATCTGAAAAAGAATAGCTATAACATTAATGTATTGATAAATTAATAGAATTTCTTAAATGCTTAAGACATCTCAGGCACTGTGCTAAGCACCTTTCCTGCTATTACACATATAAAAGTATGTGAGACGTCTTACCACTCCTGTTTTACTGATGAGGAAACAGTTCTATAACTTATCCAAGGCCACAAAGCTAAAAATGTGTTTCAATCAGACCTGTTTCCTTCAAAGCCCATGCTCTTAGCTACTCTATTGCCTTTTAGAGATGTTTATTTAGCTTACTATTATTATAATTCAGAGGAACATCCCAATGTAAGCATCATGTTTCTTTAACTCTAAGACATCTATTTTTCACCACATTTGAAAGTTATGATATTAGAATGCTCCTCCGTTGGTGTGTACAGACGTCATGTTGGTGGTGGTCCTGACTTTCCATCCACCCCTTTCCAGCCTACACAGCCAAGGGTGTATCCTCTAAGTCACAGGGCACAGGCTTCAGTCAGTATCAGCAGGTTGCTTTTCTTTAATCATGACCTTGAGGTCATTTTAGGAAGCAGCTCCTGTCCGATGGCAAGTTCTTTCGCCTCGCCAAACCAGCTCTGCTCAGCCATTGTTTATTCATAAAATGGTGTGTGTATTCGCGGGTAACTTGGATAGGTAAGTCCTTTTAATTTTTTATTCTTTTTATATATTAAAAAATGTAATGTTGTTTAGTTGATTTTTTTTTCCCTTGACTGGCCCTTTAAAGACCCGGAGAGTCTTTGTCTTGACTTGCTGCCACTTAAGAAAATTTCACAGTAGTTGAGAACTAATTTCATCAGGAAACATTCTGAGCTTCAGTTAAAATGTAAAATGCTTTCTTTAGCCCCAGGATAAAATAAAATTTCATTTGCTTTTACTTTTCTGCAATAATGCCAATAAGGAGATATTGCCAGGGGCATTAGGGAAGCCAATTCTATAGCTGAACAAATCGATGATAAATCCACTTGCCAAATCCTGAATATACCCAGTGAATGAGTATTATGTACACACACACACACACACACACACACACACACACACTCACACACTGTCACACACATACTCACACATGCACACTCACACTCATACACACACGTACTCTCACATACATACACATGTACACTCACATACTCACACACACACACACACACACACACACTCACACACACTCACACACTGAACTAGCCAGGGTAAGGATGAGATTTCCCTAAAATAACTTAGTCCTAAAATAAATAAAATACCGAGATTCTCATGTTCTCAAAGTCCTCACATAGCTGCTCTGTGTGCACAGTTGTGAACTGAAACCAACATAGCAGCCTGACTAACAACAATAGACAGCACTTACTGAGTGATAGCATTATTGAATGATGACTATGTGTTTGCCCCATTCTAAGCACTTTCATCCTAGAAGCTGATGCCATTATTATTTCCCATTTTTCAGATGAAGAAACTGAGGAACAGAGAGGGTAAATCCACTGCTGAAGGTCTCATAGCTGATGAATGGCAGTCTGGTTCCAGAGCCTACATATTTTTTGCCTGTGTACTGTACTGCCTCTTGCTGTACATCCAAACCAAATATAGGCTTCAGAAAATGCTAGACAAAACTCTAAACTGTGATAATGGTTGTGATGGTGATGATGATAATTATAGCAACCACTTATTGAGTCTTTAACTGTGTACTTAGGCAGTATGGTAGGCTTTTTTTCACACATTATCTCATTTAATCTTCATAATCTAGGGATTTAGATTTTATTATCCTTATTTTATTGTGAAACTGATGCTCAGAGAGCTCAAGTGATTAAGGTCACAGAGCTAGTTATTGGCTACTTGGTAATTCATACAAGACTATAACTAGCCCACTGCCTCACTCCCACACTTGCATGAGTTCCCGATTTGGTAAGTAAAGGGAACTAGAATGTTCTTCTCAGCACTGTGATAGTCATTATAAGTTTCATGGTCACTAATTACCAATAGGAAACTTGCTACCTTTCCACCTCAGAGTGAAGCTGGGTATGATATATCTTAAAATGCCTTAACATCCCTTGGTAAGGTGTGTACTTTGTGACTTTAGGCTGTAATATTTCTGTTAAAATTAATCACTCTTTGGAATAGTGTCTGACTTCTGAATTAACTGCAAATGAATGGCAGAAGCAGAATGGTACAAAAATGACTGAAGTTTTACCTCCATATTTGCTCATAACACTGGTTGGGAAAAAAGCAGACAACAAAAATCCTTAAATATAACAAAAACCCTTAAATAGATTGAAATTTCCTACCCTTTTAAATTTACTGAGATTCAGTAAATGGAAACAGTCAGATTCCAGACAAGGGAGCAAAACTACAAGTCCCAGGTGGTGGGATTTCTTCCTGTTGAGAGTTGAATGCCGGGAGCCTGAAGGGAGATGCGGGCATGTTCCCCTGTGTGGGAGGGGCATTCGCTTCCCAGGACCCCTTGCCCAGCGAGCACAAACCTGTGGCCCGGGGTGCCTCGTAGAAGCTGCATCAGAACTTTGAGGAGGAGGCTCTGGAGTAAGTTATTGCCCCAAAGTCACACAATGAGAAAAAGGTGGAGCCTCAACCCAATCCCAGGCAGATCTAAATTCAGGGCTCTTAACTACTGGGTCGTCCCAGCTTGGTTTCCAGGTAGGCAAAGACTCCTAGCAGTGGAGGTGACTTCCCTACAGGTCTACCTCACCAGATTAGCAAAAAAGTAAAACATGCTTTCAAATGTACATTTAGATTTTAATGTTATTACTTTCAGGTGAATTTTCAAATATGAAAAATAGTTCATGTCAAGAACTCAAATGAAAGAATCTCCAAATATATTGAGAGTTTTCTTTTTGCGCCTTTTCTGGGAAAGCTCTGTGAAGATTTTTAAGGAATTGAAAATGGGTAGGTATAGTAATTCTTGCTCTCCTTTTTTGGTGTAATTTGACTACTTTATAAGGCCTGAACCAGTAACTTTGTGTCAGCAGATGCAGGGCACGCACCTTTTTCTGGGACGATGATTGTGTTTATGTTACAAAGATTTAAAATAAACATGGTGCTACATGAATGTGGCCAATTCATCTACTTTGGTATTGTGAGTATCTTGGTCTCTTCTGGCACTAGGAAGAGGATATGATGCCACTGGGCACATTTCTAAAACTCTCAGACCAGACTTCACGAGTGGGCCATGTTGATTTCTCCATAAATGTAATTTTTTTTCACTTTAGGAGGTTTGTGTACAATATCAAATCAATTATCAAACCACAGTTTCTAAAATATAAAAAATTTAAATAAAGTCAATGCTTATTCACTATATGGAGAGAACCAAATCAAGCTTCTCCTTTGAAGCTCATTTCTGTTGGTACTTATGGGCTGGGAGAGCTGTCTTTGGGATGGCGGTGGGCAAAGGTGGTAGATCTAGCCCCTGAGAAGGGCATGGGTTTGTAACTGGCAAAATGATTAGCCATTAAATTATCAGAAGAATGAACTCCTAATAATTCCTTCTAAACAATGAAGCATTTTCTCCATCAAGTGGTGGGGAACAATGGTGCCCTTTGCTTGGACACTGGAACAGAAAAATGAGAGGGAAATACACATCAGTGAATACAGTTTCTCTTGAACTCTTAACATTTACATCTCAAGGGCCAGCGGCCTGGCAGGAATGAATCCGGGTATTCTATTTTGGGCCCAACTCTAGGAAATAGCTTCCAGGACTGACCTGATCTGAGAATGAGTTATAGATATTATAACCAACTTTTCCTTCACACAAATACCCCATCCCTCCAGAAAACTTAATAGGCTTTTGAGAGCCTCCATTTAGAGCCGGCTGCATAAAATGATCCTTTGATGAAAAGGGATTGGAACAAGGGTTAAAGCCGACATTGAAAGGTGACTGTGGAGGGCACAGTGTTCATACAACCCTCCTTTAATATGTGTGGTGTGCACCTGTGATAAGATGATTCATTACTTAGGGCCAGTCTTTGACAAGCTCCATCGTTCAGCCCTCGGGGTTCTGACGGGACAATCCTGCACCCGCCCAGGAAATATAACAAGGTCAGCTTTTTTTCCCCTGGGACGTAGATGGAGATGGTTTAGCTTATAATGCATCTCTGTTTACTCTTTATGTAAAATAAAAACAGGGTTCAAGACATCACAATTCCTGTTCTCCACAGAGTAGGCCAAGCAGGGCTGTGCAAACTCCCTGCCAGCTAAATAACTCGAAGGAAAAAGCTTGCAGAGGGTTCAAGCTCGTTCTCTTCTGTGTTTATTCATCAGAAACAGCAACATTTGAGATGGAGGTGCCCTAACCGCCGAGGCTGAGCTCTGTGTCAGGCCTTCGAATGGAGGGCACCCGACACCATCAGCTTCAACTCTTGTCTGCTTTTCATGCTGCCTTTCCATTTATTGGGGTCTTGAAGATGGATCCACCCTCATACGAAGCTCCAGCAGTATCTCCGTGACTGCAGTGCTGCCCATTAGTGGGGAAGGGCATGGGCGCACCGCCCAGGATGTGAGGAAGGCTCGCTGGCCTTGGCAGACTGAGGTGAACCTACAGGCATAAAGAGACCACCCAGCTTCCCTGAGAACCAGTCAGAGTCCAGGCATGTGTGGCCCATGTGCGGCGGGCTTCACTCTAACTTACCCTTTCTCTTTGATGCTTTTATAGGACTTCTTCAGTCGTTCCCCATCACCTCCCCATACATTCAGAAATTGGCTTTATTAAGGCTAGTTTAGAAATCTTAGAGCAATTAGGAAAGAAAACTTACCAGTTTCCCCCATTACCCAAGTTTAAAAAGAATGAAAAAAATAAAGCAAAACTGAAATTTTATTTTAAAAATTTACCTTTTTTTTTTAAAAAAAAGAATGCCCCATCATGAAAAGTAATTTCTTCAATTAAAGTCAGAACATATGTCACTGTATAGAAATAAAAACAAAATAAAAGGAAAAAAGTCTTGCTTCTAAAATATAGAAAACCCTCCCAACCCTTCTCCTATTCTTGACATTGCTAGTAAACATTATTTATTTGCCTCGAATGGATGCGGCTACATATCACTGTCATGCAAAAGAAATTCATTTCCTTTCCAAGTTCAATCTGCCATAAAAATTCACTCTTGTTCCCATCTCCCACTCACCTGTCCTTGTGCATTAGTTACTAGTTGACCCGTGACCCCCTGAAGGCTGGAGAGGGCATTGCCAAGGGCCTGTGAGCTGGCTACGGAGCCCATGGCTGCTGCTGCTGCAGCCGCTGCAGCCTGACTTGCTAGTGGATTATTAACCAGCTGAAAAGAGAGAAAAGATCAGGGTAAAACCATGGAGAGGCACAGGTACAGCACACACATGCAACAGTCACTGGGTGAGGAAGCTTTTGACTGAACTGGCTCATGCAAAGGGCCGGGAACCCACGAGAGAGGACCTAGGGAACATTTCTCTGAAGCTGTAGGGTTTGGGGGAGGTTGGAAATGAGGCTGGAAGGACAGTATTCTCCACTAACGTGCCTGCTTCATGGAGCTTGGATTTAGGACTAGCCCCAGGAGAGAGTGAGGTGGACTAGTGGGATCTTCTTACGTGGAGAAATGATTTTGGAGAAGTCCCTGGGTTTTGTCCTCTAGACCAAATAAAACTCTGAGGAAATGTCTACTTTCTTTGAGGTAACCAGACAGACTGTGGAGTTAAAACAGTATGGGAGTGGGAGTGGAGGAGAGGAATAAATTCTAAGGAATTCTGCAAATGAATTGACCTTTTTCATTTGTGAATTGCAGTTTCCATTAGGGTTATCTGATAAGGCAGATACTTCACTCCACTTCTGTCTCCAAGGAGGAAGGAAACCAAAGTCAGTAGAAATGGAAACCTCTGACCTCTGTGCTCTCAGAGGGGCAGTCTAGGGCTGGGACATTTTGGGGGGCTCATCCTGACCATGAGATTCAAGGGAAATGAGAAAGGTCCTTTGGTGAATGGCCAGGTTAACATCTGCTTGCTGTTTTAGATAATAGATGGCATTCCCTTGGTCTCTTTCATGGGACAAGAGTGAAATAGAGAGAATAATTTGATTGGGTGGGAGTGGGGTAGGGGGGTAGGGGGGGCACTCAAGGAGGAGGTTATGGCTGCCAAAAATATGTTTTTCCATGGAGACCAATTCAATATTCTTTATCCTGCCAATTTTCCACACCACAGGTTTTCAGGCCTTCTGACCATGAGGCAGAAGTGTAGCTTGAACTAAAATCTGCATTTAGGTTAATGACTAGATATAAATTCAGGAAACATTTAAACTATTTTCACAGTATTGGTTTTGATACATGAATTTCATTTGTATTTATTCTAGGGTGTTATTTTTTTCCCCATATAGTTCCTCTCAAGTACAACAATTGTTGTGTATAATAATGCATTTTCCATCATCAGTTCCCACATCCATGAAATTCCTGCATTTTAGCAGGAACTTGCCAAGGCTTAGACTTGGTGGAAAAAGAATTAATGCCATACTTAATTCAAGTCCTGGAAGCTCTTTGAAAGATGCCTCATTTTTATTTTTACTTTCTCCATCCTTTGTCTCAGTCTCTCTTCTTTCTCACTTTCTTTTCTTTCTTCCATTAAAACATATTTTATTATTTAATTCCTTTGGAAATTTGCC
Organism: Hipposideros armiger; assembly: GCF_001890085.2. Taxonomy (NCBI): domain Eukaryota; kingdom Metazoa; phylum Chordata; class Mammalia; order Chiroptera; family Hipposideridae; genus Hipposideros; species Hipposideros armiger. The sequence goes on from NW_017731558.1 coordinate 2,065,270, forward strand.
TAGAATTTATATTATCTGATGAGGAAGGAAATACTAATTGTCAGAGGAATATACATAACAAAGGACAGGAATTTAATAATTCTTTTTTTAATTAATGTGATATCCTTATCTTATTGGTTTCTTTATTCATTTGTAACCAATTTTCATGTAACTAGTTCCACTGTAATTCCATTGACCCAGCACTTTTTTAGAAATGAAAATCCATTTTAAGCTCATTACTTTATGTGTCTTTAGCTTTTACCTCTTGCCTAAAATACAATAATGATTTCCTTCTTAAGGAGAAAAAAATTCTCATTCATTGGTCAAAAGAGAAACCCTGTCTTATGCCAGATTACCACCAATGGGAATTTCAAATTTAGGTTGCCCTTAATCTTGGTTTTCCGAGTATATTTTTATAGTGTGTATAGGCAAGTAATGGTAATACTGAGAAAAATCCTAGGTTTTAGTTTGAGTCCCTAAAGTGAAAGAGTTCATATTGCATTCATTTTTCACTCTTAAAGTGAGGAGACCCCTTGAGGAGTCCTTCCCAAACTGCCTATATAGACACTACGCAGGGGTACACTATTCTCAGGTGGTCTGCTGGCTGCTGTGTTTACATTCCTCTCATGCAATACAAGTTGAAGTCAAAGTGAAATTCCTGAGTTTCAGGGAGATCTCAAAATAAGATTCTTAATTCTCTAAGAAAGATTAAATTATGTGCAGTTTGGTTTTAGTGTTGAATATACAATTTTATCCATGAATTGTGGATGAAAAACTTAAGACAGTGTATACAGAATGCTCTCTGAAGAAAACAGACCGTGATTCCCATTTAATGAAGAGAAAATATTTTTAGAAATTGCAAGACATTTCTCTATCATCTAGGTCAATCAAAAATCCATGTAGGAAATTATGGGATTATTGTCTGGATACAATATATTAGTGTAGATTGACAATTTCCCACATTTAGGACACGTATATATTGTTGAGCTATAGTCCCATGTATTTGCTATAAATTCAGGCATTACGTATAAAGGATAAACTCTTGTTCTGAATATAAAACAAAGTAGATACTTAAAAGCAGGCTCTGAGCTTTTGCGTTATGGGGCCAGGAATGGGTCCCCTTCTACTGCTTTGAAAGGTTGCTTCAGCAACCACAAATGTACGGTTGTTTATTTTTAATGCTTTTTCCCTCTACATCCCGGTCCTAGGTTGTTCCCTTTTATGCTGCCTATCCCGCTTAATGGCGCCAATGCTGACTCAATGACTCTTTTATTTTCTACCCTGCATCCCTAGGTCTTTGTGAAAGGTGTGTGAGTTCTGAGGAAACCCCTGCTGGCCCCTGGAACTGGTGTTAGAACCAAAGGCGAGAAAGTGGAGTAGACAGACAGCGGGTACAAGTTAATTTGTAAGCTGACAGCGTTTCAGGTGGACCATTGGGTCGTTGATGGACACAGCTTCATAACTAGCTTTTGGCTTTCCTGTCTGTGATCAGACTGCCAAGGCAGGGATGTAATATGCATAAGACATGTGGCAGGGAGAGGGGAGGGGATGGTGGGGAAACCATACGTGTTCTCTTCATCACCTCGGGTCATGTCACTCTGTATTGTCCCTAGTCATGTCATATTAGCAGTGCTCCTATCGATACTTCCTCTTGATTGAAGACTCAGAGTAGATTTGGACAGCAGGGTGCCCAGGCACAATAAATGCACATAGCAAGCTTGCTAACGTTCTGGGAACAACTGGATGTTTTGAAGTTGCTGCCAAGTTTATGCCTTCAGGTCTTTCATTGCCAATATACCTGACCAGCAAAGGGTAGCCTAAATAAAGCCGGACTGCATTACATGCTTGCGTTTTTAACAGACCAACTTGAAATACATGCTGAATTCTGGTGCATGCTTTTGGATAAATGTGGCAGCTCTCAAAGGAAGGATTTGCAGAGGGCTAGAGTTCTCATGCTCCACCCAAATAGATTCTGGGCCTTGAATACATCAAGATATAGTTCTGGGATCCTCAGATAGCCTAAAACCCTACTAATAGAAACACCAATTTCTTAAGACAGTCATCACCTCAAATTTTAGAGAATAAAATAACAGAACAATTTTTAAAAGTAGTTTTGTACCAGTAAGGAAGGACCCCAGACTGCACAGAGCCCTGTCTCTCCATTCAGACAGATGAGGGTATCGCTCTGAAATCAGGTTGTCTGGGCTGTGACTTCAGGTAAACCACACCTCAATTTCTCACGGGTAAAATGGGTGTAAAAATATTGGGTTGTTGGAAAAATCATGACTTTTTTTTCTGTTTTTCATTGCAAAAATGCGTCATGACTTTTCCGACAACCCAATAATACCCATTTTACATATAGTGCTTATTCCAGGTACACACTACAGAGTTACGATGAGAATTAAGTGAGATTCCATACGCAGAAGCTTTAGAACCATACTTGGCATATATCATGTTCTTAGTAAGTGTTAGCTATTGTTCTTACAGTTCCCATTAGGCGTGTGGATGCTGAACTAATCAGTTTGTCAGAATTAGAACTCAACTCCATAAATAATGTGAACCCAGTGAACTGCAGTCTCTATATTTTAACTGTATTCTCTAATTTTACTGTACTTATTTTTTAAAAGAGTAGCTTGAAAGAAAATGTTAGCTAACAACATGATTGTTGGATGGGGTGAATTTCATGATTAAAAAGACAAATATGCTATTTAAAAATATTTCAGGCTGGAGGACATCAGAAAGAAGTATTTAATATATGATTTCACCTGCTTGTCTTGGAACTCTCATGTTTGATTATTTATAGAGAAATTTATAGGGAAAGTGGTGTTTTGATTCTGAGGCCGGAGTCAGTAGGTGACAGACCAGCAGGAGAGACCTTTCTAGTATGTTATCCTCACTCTTAGTTACAACATGTGTTAGATTCCCATAAGGACACCCATTTTGGAATGTAATTCCTGCCTCATGTCAAAATGTTGTGAATGAAATCTATCTCTCACTTGCATTTTTTGATGGTGAAGGCATGCAGGAAGAAGATTTATAAATAAATTTCCTTAGGATTTGCAGTAGCTTGTTTCTACATCCACATATCAACATGGATGAATAGTGGGTATAATGAGAATAAACCCTATAAATTCCTAAATCTATAGTGTTTTATGCACCTCCTTGTTAGCTGTGGACACTAAATGGTAATGAGAAGAAAACTTTGATAAAGTCTCTTCAAGGCCCACTCTTAGGTGATGTCATACGTATGACATCAAGTAAGTGTCACCATAGGTGATGCCACTACATGATGGAGGAGTGTCTTTCTCCAAGTCTTGCTCCATCTTCTCTTTCTCTGAAGGGTGCACATCTTACAGCTTGGTAAAGAATTCAGGTTTTTTGAATCTGAGCATTAGTAGCCACAATACTTTTCATGAAAATTTGCTGATGATGTTATTGTATCATTATAAATCTTATTTACAAAAATATGGCAACATGATGAGGCAGGATAGCTATGGTATTACATTCCCGTGTTGGTACCTTTATTCCAAGAGGGCCTCATGAATACAGCAGCTTCAAAACCTTTCTTTGGAGCATAATGGCCCATGATCTATAGTTTTATCATTCTCCTCATGAGCTATGTGGATTTTATAGAGTATGGATTTTGGAGCAGCTCTTTTTGCTACTAACTTTTCAATTTAGAATCCTGAAACCATGGTGAAATTTGTTTTTAAATGAGGATGTTCATAAATGCATTCATCACAATTCATTCCTTATTTAAGGTACAAAGCCACTTGCAGTGGCTGTCTGGAAGTAGGAGGATAAACGTGGCTTTTTGAGTTCATTCACATACATTAAGTCATTACTTTTCTTATGCTGTATACTGTGTCTCTTGGTTCCTTGGGAGTCTTTTAACCAAATCAGTACTTCCACCTCTTAGCCTCACGTCTTCTCTTAAAAGGTCAAGGAAATGCCAGCAGACAAATACTGGAAGGGTGGCCATATTCACCTCAACAACCTATTTGACTTGTGTTTTATCTTACTGGGCTTTCCCCCTTGGTCTCATAATTATTACATGTTACAACATTCTCATCACAGTTAGGAATCCGTTTTGTGAGCTTGAATATTTAGCCAAGCTTTGCTGCTTGCTCTCTGACCACTGCCCTGTAGAGATGGGAACGTGCTAGATGCTGACCTTCCAACTTTCTGTCAACAGAGGTCAGCTGTACATTTTTTTCTACTTTTATATATGCTTGCAATTTTTCATAATAGAAATTTTTAAAATTTCCCTTCCACTTTCCATCCAGCCTTCTCATTTATTTCACAACACTTTGAATCTGATATATATTATTCACTTATTTTACTCTCTTTATCCTCTCTCTAGAATGTAAATTTTGGTCGACTGCTATATCTTCAGCTCCTTCAACAGTACCAGACACCAAGTAGGCCCTCGATCAACATTTATGAAATCAACATATGAAGAAGTGAGTCAAAGATCTCTAGGTCTGACTGGGACCTTGGTGGGAGTTTCACCCTTCAATATTTACAGAAAAGAGTAAAAACTTTGGAGGCAAATTTGTCCAAACTCTTCTTTTTAAAAATACATCACTACACTTTATAGTCTCTCACACAATGCTGGACTGACTGGTGAAAGCCTCGAATATGAGCTACATAGTCCTGATGTGTCAATTCATCGTGTGAGTTAGCACCAGAGTTACAGCTTTCCTTCAGCTGCCCAGGCAGAGTCCCACAATGTGAAAAAGGGCATTGAACAGTCTTTATGACTAGTTGGAAAAACTCCCGGATATAAAACACAACAATGGCAGCATCTAAAGATGAAGACCCAGAGATTCCCTGGCCATCTAAAAGCCCCCAGACACCCCTAGAATTGCATGGCTGGAATTGAATGGGGACAGGGCTGGGTGGAGGGCTTAATCTCTAGGTTTGATGTTTTTTGGGGGAGCTGAAGAATAAGGTGGCAGTTAATGAGGACCTTTCCATTTTTATATTTGGGCTGTGGCAGAGGAGATGGAGTTGGGCGATGGAGCCTACACTCCCACTCCAGCCTCACGGACTGGAGCAAAGCCCATGAAGACAGCATGGGCAGCAGAAGAAGGATGGACTCACGGGCTCCTGGGAACAAGCAGAGCTGCTCTGAGGCCAGGTGATGGGGTGGTATCAATGCGGGATGGGGCATGCTCTCTCTTTGTTCAACTTCACAGTAGCGGGATTCGAGGGGCAACTGGTCACTTGGGCATTTAGATAGTTTGTGGCTCCTAGAGGCCTCTGGACACAGGGTCAAAAGTGAGATTCTACTCAGAGGCCACAAACCCTGCACATCATTGCATCTATGAGCACATGTGGACCTCTGAGAGTGTTCTAGAAGTACAGTGGAGAGAGAGGTAGATCCTGCAGGGGGCCCAGGTCAGGTAGTGCAGGATGATCAATCAGCTGTGCACCAAGGAAATGGGGAGCCCTTGGAGGCGGGGAAGGAAATAAACAAGTCCAGCCTGCACACTGTGATTTGGTGGCCAACTAGAGAAAGCTCTCCAAAGGGAGGCATTTCTCTTTTAGTTTGAAATTTACTGATAGAATAGTCAAGCCCAGAGCTGAGGGGGATACATAGCTTTTAACTTAACCCAATACATTTGATTTTGAAGTAGAGAGGTCACATTATGGAAACACCAACTCTCAATCAGAATTCATCCAAGTTATATGTAGACAAATATTGCGTTACCACAAGCCTACACATCTCATTTCCTTTTCTGTCTAGTCCTCCATTTAATAACCTGAAAATCTATCTTTTTATTGAGTTTCATGCTATTTTCTTACTTACATACAATAGTGCTGCTCTTACCAATTGCCTGTTGTCATGGCACATTAGTTAGGTGAATTTGTTGATATTTCTGTATTTTTTATTCTATCATCCAGTTTAAACAAGTGATTGGGAGCACTCTTTTGATGAAAGAAAACAAGACTATACTTTTTTTTTCTTAAATAAATTACTGCCGTGGTACAGTAGTTGGTATTATTTTAGTTTCGGGCTATGGGAACACACAGCACACTTTCCCCACCCATGCCTAATTTACATAAGTTACTCCTCAACACTTGTTGAGTCCCTGCAGGGAAAGAAGGTGCTATGGAGGGCAGAAGAAAGACAAGAAAGGATGAGGGGCTCAAAGAAAGACAAAGTACGGTCTGTCCTAGGGAACCTCAGGACAATTCTGTTTATTAGCAATTTCCCAATAACTGTGGTGCAGGCTTTGAGCCAGGCCCCGGGGACACAGAGCTGAACAAGGCTGAATAAGGCAGGAGCCTCTTGCCTCGAGGCACTTCCAGGCTCATCGATAACGGCTGATTTCCATCCCTTGAAGCCTTTGCTATAAAAAAGGGGAGCATGGAGACCGATGAGGGGCTCTCCGAAGGCCTCAGGCCACCAGACCACCTAGGAACTAAAATCTTAAAGGATGATTAGGAGTTGATTGGGAAGGGGATGGGAAGGGGAGAGAAAAGTCTTCTCAGCCCCTGGAAATGGTGTGGTCATAGATGGGAGGCGAGAGACAGCCTTTTGTGGGTGTGGAGCCACTAGGCTGGCACTTGTATATTTTGGAAACATGAAGTGGAAGAAGGGAAGTGTCAGATGATGAGGGAAGGCGTGAGCTTATGGAGGGAGGACTTTGTATGTCACTTTACAGGGCTTGTCCTTCATTCTCTAGGCAAGTGCAGAGGGACATGATCCGATCTGAAATTTAGGATGGTCACTTTGGAGACTGTTGGAACGGAGTGGAGGCTAAAGAGGACAGGAGGCCATGGAGCAAAGACAGAGGCAGGGCTGCCCTTCAGGAGCAGAGCGTGGCTTGGGCTGCCTCTGCACATGCAAGTACAGTCTGGTTCATCATTCACTGATTCAGCAAACATTGAGCATCAACTATATGTACAGACATTCTCATTCTCAAAGAGCTTCCGGGGTGTGCAAGGACAGATAAATTATGAGCCAATAAGGATGAACCAAGGTAGGAGTGGACTCAGTGAGCCATGGGGACATTGGGGAACTGGTTAGCTCAATGAGCGGAGAAGAAGGGTGCCAGAGAATCTTCATGAGCTCAACTGAGCTCAATCCTGAATAAACAATAGATCAACTAAGCAGGCAGTTAGAGATGAAGAAAGACTAACTTCAAAAATCTGGGAACACGAGCATGTCTGGTATATGCTGAGTGCTCCGAGCACAGTTAGGGCAGGAAAATTCTGAGCTGTGTTCTGAAGGCAGAGAAGAGTGGAAAAATATGTGTATGAATGGTGTGCATGAATTCATACGGTATAGAGTGTCTCCTGAGCAGTTTCCCCTGTAAGCTGTTGCTATGAAAGCACCTAAATATTCATATCCTTTTGCAAGATTATGAAGATAGCCTTAACAGCTCTGCAACTTGGGAAACAACACTAATTGACAGTCAGCATGTCATAAATTACTTTTGTTTATTTTATTAAAGGGAAATCTAAACTGCTGACTGACCAAAAATTAATAATTGAATTTTGAGTCATAAAAACAAAACCATCACCTTTTAAAATACAAAATGTTCTCTTTTACAAACAATTACAAAGCTGGATTCTGAAGGGCCACAATTGCATCCATGGCTATATCCACATATGAAGACTGAGCTGTGAATTTTTATAAATTATGATATAAATTAATTATAAGGGTTCTATTAGTTTATGATAAGATTTCAGGTCTCTGGGAATATACCCAGAGAAGATGGACGTCTTTTATTTACATTGGGGCTATTTTACAAGTATCCCTGAATATGTATGTTTTCTATAGATACTAATTTCAGCATTGACATGCAAGAAACTTTTCATACTCCAATCAGTTCAATTTATTACTTATAAAGAACAAAACACATATATGTTTTCTTTCCACCCCAATAACCAAACTGGTTATTAAAATATACTTGTAAAAAGTGTTACGCATAATATCTTGGTTTTATCCACTCATGGGCAAATGGAGAGCCTATTTAAGCTGTTCTTGAATTTTATTGTTATGCATCCTGGCTTGCTTGCCTCATAAAATTTATTTGTTGAACAGCTGTTGTAGAAGAAAGCTAGTTAGAAGACATGCTATTCTTCCCACAAAACAACACTACATTTGGGTTATGCATCATTGTTTCCCAAGGACCAGCAGAAACCATCCCACTTATAGTCGGCATGCAGTTGAACTTTTGAACATCTACTTTTTTGAATTCACAATAAGGATAAGGTTTACCATTTAGATTATAGGGAGAAGAAAATGCCATTCCTGGTCCCATCACACCCATCGTTAAGTAGGTGTCCATATGCAGCCCTGGGTTAAAACCAGTGATGGTTCCTTCATTTTAGGGCACAGAGGTATTTTCAACAGCGGCCTTACCCATGTCAGATGCCCAGAAGAGAACTTTGCCATTAGAAAAAAACAAATGGTCCAAATTACTAGAGAAAATATGACTCTTTAGAAAGAGGACGATAAATACATGAAAGAGAAAGCAGAAACCATGACCAGAATGCTCAGAGGTAAATAAAATCCTTTTGTGCTCACAAAATATATTGGTTATAGGTTGTTCTAAAAACATTAAACTAACAGTAAGAATCACCACCTATAGGAGCCGTAAGCCAAGAAAATATAAAATGTTGTTGTATAGATTGCTTGGGATGTTTCCATTAATAAAACTGAACATAGGTTAAAAAACATAAAGCTTAATCTCACCAAGAGCAAGATCGAGGCTGTGTCAGAATTTTCCCCATTTAGGGAGACGAGAGCAGAAAATCACTGACTGAAGAAACCAATCTACCCAATCAGCAAAGAGGAAAATCTGTTTAAATTTTTTTGGCCGATACTGGTAGCTATTGAGAAAATACTGGCTGTGCATTTATAGGCAGAAACTAGGTAACTAATGATGGAGGAGGGAATGTGAAATCAGTGGAAAACTGTGCCTGGGCTTTTTTCCCAAGTCAGCAGCTAATGGAGCACACCATCCTGCCTTACTTGAGCCTCCATTTCCTTCTGCAAAATGAGAAGCTTGAACTATTAGATCAGTGGCTCTCAAAAATGGTCCCCAACAGACAGAGAAGCCACAGCGGTGTTAGGGTCTGATGTTACTCAGTTAGCTATCCCTGACGAGCATGGAGATCTACCAACCCATCATCCCTCATGCTGCCCTGACGCCTGGAGAAATCATGATTTCCTCCATCCCTGACAGCTCTGCGGGGTTTGGGCTGAAGACCAGCTCCGGGAATGCTTAGGTGCCCTGGAGTTGGCTGGAAGAAAGTGCCTTCTCCCACAGAGGTTCTCAACGTGGGGTCCCGAGGCGAGCAATATCAGCCTCACCTGGGAACTGTTAAAAAAATGCACATTCTTGCCGTCCACCCCAGACCTGCTGAATCAGAACCTCTGGGGTAGGAGCAGCAACCTGGGTTTTCACAGCTCTTCAGGTGATGCTGATGGTCACTAAACCCGGAGAGCCCTGAACCAGATAATCTCTAAGCCTTCTTCAAAGAGTAAATCTCTGTGATGATGCTAAAATGATGGAATAAATTTGGAACAGTGCTATAATTTTCTGAGTTCTAGTCCTGTAAGAGTTACTAAATAAATATGTTAAAAATGTTTCCTAAATCTGTTTTAGCAAGTGGGGACTAAGGCTGGAAGTAAATGTTTATTTAGGTCGGGGCTTATAGCCAGTTTCTAAGGACTGTGCTGTCTCCTGACTTCCAGGCTGGCTTCCAGCAGCACAGTCCCTGGCCTCCCTGGGCTGAGACGGCGTTCTAAGCATTTCCACCATGATCAGAGCTGTGACCGTGTTCTGTCATAGGGAACAGCAATAGAGTTGAAATCTATAATGGATTTTTAAAAAACTTTTACCTGATGTTAGAAGATCAACTAAACAAAGGCTATCGAGGACAATAGCAAAACTAAGAACTGACGTATCCCACCAGTTTTGTCTGAATACTAAAGAAAACCCCTGCAGACGAGAGGAAAGAGAGCTGGTCATCACCATGAAACTCAGGCAGAGATACAGCAGCTGGGGATTTGCGTCAGTACAGCTTTCGTATGAACCTCCACAATTATTTGGGTTTTGGGGGATATACGTATTTCTATGCCTGGATGACAGAAAGTTTTATTCATGCTTTATTTGATTTTTCAGATTAGCAGGTGCACAATTTTGTCCCCATTGGAATACCATTTAAAAAAAACCCAGCACATATTTTATTTTTTATGCCTTTATGCTTCTCCATTGCAGTACGTGGTAGAAAAATAAAACAAAATGGCCAAGTGTAAAAAAAGGAAGAAAATAAAATATGTAACTTTAGAGGTGATTATATAATCACTTTACAGAAAGCATCAATTAAATAAAATATAGACATAGAAAAAAAATTAAATAAACAGGTTTATTTTTCCAAGATTTTGGTTTCGAGAACTTGGACAAATTGACCAAGACAGTCACATGACCTTTTAAGAAAAAAGCCATTTGCCAGAGTGGTGTTAGACTTCTGGGGTGAGCACTTTATAAGACATGTAAATGTCTAATCACTATGTTGTACATGTGAAACTAATACAATATTGTATATCAACTGTAACTGAAAAATAAAATTTAAAAATACTTCAAAAAAAAAAAGAGCCATCAAGTAACAAAGGGAAATGTAACTCCTAAGAATTTATCAAAATGAATTGGAAGGTCATAATGTCTTTAGAACAATCTATTTTTAGCTTGTAGTGCTATGTGCTAGCAAGCAATGGTATTTTGGTGGAACAGTTGAAAATTATAGCAGTTCCCACAGTATGTTTAGTGGAACTCTGGTCCTGGGATTTGATCTGAATTAAAAGGTTCAGAAAACACCACATGAAGTATTCACCTCTTGGTGAATGCATTTCGGCATGTGAAAGCTTCTGGAAGTTGTCCACAGGCAAAGAAACCTGTTCAGCTTGTTTAACTCTACATTTCCCCAAAACATCTGATCATACTGTCCCTTTCGCATATAACACTAACTTCTGTTCTATGTTATGCACTCTGAGAAAAGTTGGATGATATATTGCTTTGTTATCCACAGATTTGACAAATGGTCTAATGCAATAAGCTTGTAATCCACCTTGGCTATTCTCATCAACTGTATCTAAAGGAACGACTGCATATTCCAAACTTAGATGTGTTACAAACCAGCTAGGTTTGAACAAAATTTCCTCTAGTGCTTCTGTTAATATTCATGTAAATTGGTTTAGATAAGATTTATTGATTTAAAGAGCATCCTGGAGAATTCACAAATACATCTGTATTACCATAAAGTAAGCACGATGGTGGTACTATTTCTCCATTAGTATTAGGTGAAATATCACCATTAAGTGAGCAGGATGGTGTTTGATGGTGTTTCCATTGTCACCACCTGAGAAAGCACCTTTTACATCCCAGAAAGAGAAGAGGTCAGAATGGAATGGAGTTCAGTGGAAATCAAGCACCTGTTAGAGAAGACACCATTAAGAAGGGAAACCTGAAGGCCGGCTGAGTGGCGCGTTGGTTAAGAGCTGGTTTGGGATGCCAGAGGGCCCCGGTTCGGATCCCACATATGAGGGCCAGTGACACTGCCCTCTACAGCTAAGATGCTGAACAACAGCTCAACCTGGAGCTGGGCTGCTGTGAGTTGCTGGAGACAGCAGGTGGGTTGCCATGGGCTACTGTATGTAGCCAGCAGCCAGCGTGAGCGGCCAGCAGCCAGCGTGAGTGGCGTCCAGAAGCCGGCGACTGGTCTGCCTCGCTCGGGGAAGAGCGCAATGATGGTGCCAACTTGGGCCAGTGAAGCAACGTCCTCCACAACTAGACTGAAGAACAAAAGGATAGCAACTTGTCTGTTCCCCTTCCCCCAATAAAAATCTTAAAAAAAAAAAAGGGAAAACTGAAAGATATTTCTCTCTGCTGGCATGTTGGGATTTGGAATAGGGCCATGTGTGTCCAAGTGTATCTGTTTTAAAGGCTATAGGTTTCGAACTTGATCTGTGACTGATTTGTTTAATTTTAGACCGAGAATACTACTGTATTATTTTCTATTGTATGTGCCTGAGTAGATAATTGCTGAACAGAGGGACAGCAAATGGCCACTAAGGCTTTCATTTTGTTTTTAAAACCTCAATGTTAACAAAACCAAAAACACATATTTTCATATATTTAGGAGAGTACAGTTAAGAAAAAATGTTTTTCCTTTGTATTAAGAACAAATTTACAAATTTACATACGGCCCTCTATTTTCCTTAGTTTCTGTAACCACATTTTTTTTAACCTTAGAAATATTAGGGGCTAAATTTATTTGCACCTATACATCAGTTGCTTTACCTCACAATTACAATAAAGTCAAATTACTCAAATATGATGGTTTGGTTGTATCCAAAGTTCACCCCCCTCAAACAACAACAACAACAACAACAAAACCTGATTCCTTAACACGAAATATAGTTACTGTAAATTGTAATTGAATCTTACAATTAAAAATCTAGTTCTAAAATAAATCAATTTTATGTTTTAGAACTTGTCATTGACAAGGTTGTTTTGAAGCATGTCAGAATAAAACTAAAACGTGTAAAATTATTGTTTTGGGAAATAAATTTATTCAAAACATGATATAATCATGTGCTACAGCCTTTTCCCTTAATTTTCATATATATGTGTAGAAAAGTAATATGGTATAGAGAGTTGTATATTTCAGAAAATGAATGACACTATTTTTCTTTCTTATAGCCATTGTTACTAATATAATATTAGTAACTACTACAGATAGAGGTCTCTGTGACAAACATCTTCTCAGAAGGGTGGGGAAGAAGTCAGTACGCTGATGTATACAGATATCTATAAATTGCCTGGAGTAAAACAATAAAACTATGATAAATAAAATCAGGAAATGTAATGAAAATTGCATTCCATTTCAGATAAATTTTGAAAGAATCCTATAATTTTTCTAAACATTTTAAAATGCATTTCCCTCTCATGAACTTTGTTACCTAGTATTCAAATAGTAATCATGGAATACATTATAAAATACATTATCTCAAGTAGAGATAATTTCAAATATAAAATGGGGTTAATGTACTAGCCATTAATTTAACAAGATAGAAGATGAACTTGGCAGCAAAATAAGGGCTTTACTCAGGGAATTCAATTCACCATTAAAGGAGTCATTCCACAGCCAACTTTTCTTTGTTTAAAAATCGTTTTGATGATCAAACAAGGATTCCAACATGACATTCAAACAATAGAGGCAAGGAGATGACTTTTATTGATCGGGGTTCTGTGAGGACTCTTACAGAAGTTCCGTCCTCTGTTCCTGGGGTGGCTACGTGTTCCATGTAAGCTCTGCACAAAACAGTGAAACACTGCACTGTGAAAACTGATATATAGCAAGTCCTTGCTTTCGCCTAAAGGCCTCTCCATTCTTCTTTATATAAAAGGTTGAAAAGCATCCCGTCTGGTCCTTTCTTGAAGGGCTATCACCTGAGGTATTATATATTCCTAGGAATAATTGCTTCTGTTGTCCCCTTATTTTTATTTTATGAGTAAATGATATGAAGTGGCTTTAGATGGAGAAGATGACTGCTCTCAATGCAGAAGTCCTGGCTTTCTTCCTATGAACTAGGAGCAGTCTTAGAACTATCAGATGAACATGCTAGGTATGTGCATTCAGGGTTAGCAGCTGAATCTTAGGTTAATGCTGTGAATTCTACATGTAGCTCAGTGCCCGACATCCAGAGGACTCTACCAATGTGTAATTAAAGCATGATGCTTAATGAGGATCACAATGGTAGCCCAAGAGCAATTCTATCAAATGAGACAACTGCTTTTGGCAGAAATTCTCTCGTATCCAAATGGACAAAGTTAAACAACAGGTGATCAGCTCTGCTGTTTGGAGATAGGACCTTCTATTTTATGGAGGTTCATATTGATGCTATGTGCCCCCAAAATACAAGCCTATGCGGGCATTTCAATGCAATCCTCTCCTTTTTAAAGAGGAAAAATGTACTTGCTAGAGACATACTGGAATTGTAAAAAGTATATACTATCAGCTACGTAAACTATGAAACAAATGTCAGGTTTCTATGAGTTCCGCCATTATGTCATATCTTCAAAGATGGAAAGATGGACAGTAAAATAAAGATTATGAATGAGCACCTTCTCATGGAGACAGCCACTGTGGAGAGACAGGCAGGACTGGCCACTGGCTGACCCCAGGTGCTTGGGGATGAGTTGGTTCAGTCCATTGGCTTCCTGTTCCCCCAGCAAGAGGTGTCCATGTGGGCTCAACCTGTCACAGGGCCTCTCAGTACAATGGGTCCTGAGCAGCTAGCGCTCCCAACTGGTACACAGCTCCTCTGGACAGTTCGTGCTTAGACGGTTCCTGCTCCACATTCAAGGCAGATGTCATGAGTGCAATCAAAGGGGAGAAGCAGGGAGCACAGCACTGAGTGTTACAGTCCCCTCCTCCTGGCCTGTGGGCCGTGTAGTCAAAGGCCTCTTTGTGTAGAAGACAGACAGGAAGTCGCCATCTATCTAAGGCTTAAGGACAGATAAGTGTGCTCAGCGTTGTAGCCCACCTCTCTCTCATCAAGCTTATTCTTGCTCTCCTTTGCATTGTTTTCATAAAGTTAAAGAAGGGCTCGTAAATACATTCACGAGGGACTCTGACCCTAACATGACAATTATGGAACTAAGGTGACCTTTTCTCTCATAGCCCAGTCTCTGTGCTGTGTGGTTAGAGTGACTGTCCTAAAACATTTGCTGATATCATTCTCCCATTTAAAACCCCCGCTGGTTCTCTCTTGGATGCACAGTAACATCTCACCTCTTTGGGATGACACAAAAGGGCATTCACGGTTGGGCCCAAATTTATAGTTCCAGCCTCCCCTTCACTCGGCCTCAGTGTTACAACAAGACTAAAATCTCCGCAGTCATATCACCCAGGTTGTAAATGAGCTTCACCACCCCTCACCCTGACTGAGTTACAGGTGGGTTTGACCAGGCGCAGGCTCTGACAGCTTAGCCAGTAGGCTGTTAATGAAAGACTGCCTTTGGGTTTGACCCCTGAGGGAGGATGGGAGATGAGGGCCTAGAAGCAGGAATGAGCAGAGGAGAGACGAGCTGTGACTCAGGCCTGATGTCTCTGCCAACCCCATGGGGAAGCTTTAGAGCTAGAACAGTCCATAAGAGTGGCTGAGTGGGGCCTTGAAACCACCACAGCAGTAGGTCATTGGATGTGTGGCCTTGGCCGAGGCTTTGGATGAGAAGTTTCTCTGCAACTGAAGCTGCCAACAGCTGAAAGTTGTGCAACAGGAGCAGTCAGGCAGCAGGGACAACACGTCCTCAACACCCCTTCCATTGATGGGGGCCTGGGGGTGCTTCCCAGTGTCCACCACTGTGCGACAGGACCATTGAAGCAGTGGGGACAAAACGTTTTCAGCATCCCTTCCACTGAAGGAGCCTGGGTGTGCTTCCCAGTGTCTACCACACCCAGCCTCTCTAAGTCTCAGTTTCCTCCAGTGTCAGTGGGGGATGATCAAAGCATTTACCTGTGGCATCTGTCTGAAGTTCAATGCCCAGGCACACAGTAAATCCTCAAAAAACATGCTATTAATATTATACGATCATCACTGGGTTCTCAGTGCTCCTGCCACTCTGAATCACCTGCTGCTTCTAGAACCCGGCATACTCTCATGCCTCCAAGCCTCTGACCAGAACACTTCTGTCTCACTGGTGAGCTCCTTCCTAACCCAAAGCCAACACAGCCTCCTCCAGACAGAGAGAATGGCTCCCTTTCTGTTATTCCATAGCACTTAGTATGTGATTTTAATATAATAGCTATCATATTATAATTAATTATAGGCATCACTAACCCCCTAAGACCATGAGCAACTCAAGAGCAGAGACATATCTCATTCCTCTTTTCTTCCTCCCTCCACTCCTAGTTGTTAGGTAAGCCATGTGTGTTTGTTGAATGAATACATGAAAGGGAGGAGGGGTAATTTGTGACACACCATATCCTTCTCATTGCAAAGATTTGAGATTTACAGAACACATTGCTTCCTTTTCTGTTGTCACCTTAAAGACATCCAGGGTTAAATTTAATGAGCAGTTTTAAAAATCACATTAGTCTAGGCATTTGGTGTCTTCTTTTTCTTTCACCCTGCATGGATTTGGGTGTTTGTTTTATTGACTCTGCTTATAAGTATTATATGTTTGAGCATAAACCCTTTCAGATAATTTTTGGAAGTAGGAAAGTTATAAATAATATCTATGCAGATGAATTCTAAATCCTGGTTTTCAGAAAACACTTGGATATTACTATCTGATCAGAATTCATCCCTTCCCTAATAGGGTTTGTATACAGAACACACAGCTTCCAAAAGTGTTCTGATCACCTGACCCATATAGTGTGCTTCCATTTTGTGTTTATGGGAATATAACTAAAATACGATAGGGATCTTGCCTAAATATGGTCCACAGGCAGAAACATAGATGCTGAGACAAAGGGGAAACTAAGAGGAATCATTTATTCAGCAAGTATTTACTGAGTGCCTGTCACATGCCTGGCACTGTTCTAGGGACTGGGGGTACAGCAGGGAGCAGGATTGATGGGGCGACAAGGTGCCTGCAGTCTACTGGGGGAAACAAACAATAAACGGGTAAGCAACAGGCAAGATACTTTTAGGTAGTGGGAAGTGCTAGGAAGAAACTAAAACAGGAAAACATGATCGAGGGACTGGTGGGCACAGAGGGAATAGATACATTAGATAGCATGGTCGGGAGAGGTCTGAGAAGGTGAGATCTGAGAGGAGAGTTAGGAGATGAGAGGAAGCCAGCCATGTAAATAGCTGGACTAATGCTGTGCAGAGGGGGGACAGCGAGTGCAAAAGCCCCGAGGCAGAAACAAGTAAGGCTGTTTATAAACCCCAGGTTTGAAACACACTTTTAATTATTTGGATATTGTTATTTTAATTTATACTCAATACACATGGCAGCTTTTTTTTTTATCTTGGTAAGCACTCACAAATCTACTGCAGACTCCAACTGACTCTTCAGTTTTCAACTCCTTTGTTACCCTACATTTATACCTACTTCAGACACAATCACCAGTTGGAGCACACTCTGAGTTTCAGTGCATTTTATTAATATTTAAAAAACTGTATATGGTTTTTAACATGGTGATCTGTCATTGCTATTGCAAAAAGGAAACAGCCCAGCCGTGGTGTCTGGTCCAAGCCCTGGAGCACTTGATCCGAACCAACAGCAAGTATTTCTAAGAATGGAGTATCTATTATTTTATGAGATACAACCAATAAAATTCCTTTCTCCAGATGTTAGTGGAACAAATGAGAACCACTGGGCCCAGTTTAGACTTATTGCCACTCTCTGACCTCTAACTGGACAGATTATTGAATGAGCCTTTGGATCAAAGATCTTTGAGTTTCATATATTTGAATGATTTGTTGTTTACCACCTATTTTAAGACCCCTTATCTGGCGGGGGTCCATTTATTATATTCAATTAAGCATGTGAGGAGAAGATGATAGAATTAAGTCACGCTGCCATTGCAGAAATGGGTGAGAGAGAACAGCAAAAATTGAAGATGCATTTCCAGGTGATCTCATGAAACAGGAATGCTGAGAGGGAGACACTGACAGATGAAGAAACTGAAGCTCGGAGTCGTCCAGGTTCTTACAGGTACAGAAAGCCCTGACTACAGCTGCTCCTCGATTTACGATGGAATTATGTCCGGATAAACCCATCGTAAGTTGAAAATACTGTAAGTAAAAAATGCATTAATACACCTAACTGACCGAACATCATAGCTTAGCATAGCCCACCTTAAATGTGCTCAGAACACGATATCTAAAAAGTGCTGGCAACACAGCACACTGTGGAGTATGGGTTGTTCAACCTATGATTGTATGGCTGGCTGGCTGGCTGCGCGCTGCGGGTCAGCCACTGCTCAGCTTCACGAGAGAGGATCACACCACATATCGCCAGACCAGGAAAAGACCAAAATTCAAAATTTGAAGCTTGGTTTCTATGAATGGGTATTGCTTTTACACCATTGTAAAGTTGAAAAATTGTAAATCGAACAATTACAAGTTGAACCGTTATTAAGTCAGGGACCATCTATACTTAAAACATGTGCAGCTTTCTGAGTGCTTTGGACACTTGCTGTGGCTTTGGTAGGTGGACATGGCCATTGCTCTTCAGGGGGCTGGGTTCCGGCACCCTAAGCACTAGTTGGTTTTGAGGCTGTGAATACCTTCATGTAACCCTTGTGTCACCTTCATGTAACTCTTCCTCTGTCACCTTTACATAACCCTTCTGTCACCTTCACGTCACCCTTCTGTCACCTTCATGTAACCCTTCTGGTTTTGGTCAAAGGATAGATGCCCCTGAGTGCCTTTTGTGGACAGTGCTGGTTTCTTAACTCTGTTGGTGAAGACAAAAGTGGTCAAAGACATAGCTCTTGATGCTGAAGAGCTTACACCATTGGGTTGATCTAACTGGGGGTCTTTGATCTCCTGATCAAAGGGAATTTAAGATTTTCCTTATGAGAATAAGCTAAAATATTGTAGTACAGAAGGTTTCTGTCAGCGTTTGTTTAGACTGAGAGTCTCATTTCATAGGTAGAGGAAAATCTCAGCTGTCTGGGGTTCCTAGAGGCATGAATCACATCAGATAACCAGGACTTCTGGCTGTGGGTTTTAAAAAAGTTTTAATTCTGTACACGGAAATATTAAAAATGCATTGCTAACATTACTCCTGTCTTTTATTCTTTATCACTTTTATTACACACAAAGTACCTGTTTGTTTTAGAAAATTGTAAAATAGAGACAAGCAAATCTAAATTAAAACTCCCCGATCTCCAGAGATAACAATACCATCATGTTGGTGTCTGTTCTCTCGTACTTCTCCCAAGTGATGCACGTTATAACAATAATAGGAGCACAATATAGATACTTTTGGGGTGAAGGCCATCCTTTCACTTACTATTTTAATTTTTTTTTACTGCATTATATATAATTTATACCTTTCTACACCAATAATTGTTCTGTACCTTCCTATACTTAGTGGAATTTCCCTTTCTTGATGACTCAAGGGCACCATTATGAAAATCAGTGTAGTGTGCTCTGCCTTCCTGTTTGCCTCTATCCCATCCTCGTGGGGACTTTCAGGGTCTTGGTTTGGAGACGTCAGCCCTCACAGGAAAACTGCACACTGGAGCCGCTCTGACTTGTGCCCTGTGCTAAGTTCTCCTCAGGGGCACGCACATGCTCTTTTACTTCAGTTCTTCCTTCACACCTGCAGGGTGCCTGTCCCTTCCAGCCTGGGCATCGCTTTCCTCTCCCAGCCTCCCTCTGTCCTGAATTCTCACCTCCTGCAGAGCCTGAGTGGTGTCTGTCTTGGAAATTCCTGGGTGCGGGGCTCTGTCTCCTCTGCTGGGCTCCTCTCGGTCCTCCCACCCTGAGGCTCAGAGCTGGGGTTGCCTTCTTTGCCCCTGCCCCACACAGGCCCAGAGGGCTGTGCTTTCTGGGTTGTGTGTTTCTGTATCTTCCCGTCCTGACAGGCAGTGCCATTTATCTCAGCTGCCCCTGGCTCTGCTCTAATCGCTCTTTTTCCCCTTCTTACTTGGGGCTTGTAATCTGCTGTGGCTTTTGCAACCAGATAGCCAATCGAATTGAATCTGGATGAGAGCTTAAGCGTCTTTTCTCTCCTCTAAATAATGTGCATGAATATTTTGACAAACATTTTACAATTTATTATTATTATTATTATTATTATTATTATTATTATTATTATTTTTGTCTCTCCGTTCCCAACTGTTTCAGAGCCAAGTTGTGGACAGAGGAGTTTCTGAAAGAGGAGTTGTTATTCTGATTGTGAGGGAACAAAACTGTTTTTCTTACATTTCACCTGAAATCATGTAGCTCAAGAGAGTTGTTCAAGATACACAGTTTCTAGAAGAGTTTGTATAGCTTTACTGAAGACATAAAATTGGTTAATACACAGAAATCAGGAATCTAATCAACTGATTATGAGACTCCATTTCTTAATTAGGTCATTTTTCTGTGTAAATTGGAGCAGGGCATGGTCCTCGGCAATCATGCAAATATTCTGAGCAAGGGGAGCATCTACACATACAAACCAGTCTCTTGCAGCCCAAACAAAAGACGTTATTGGGGTTCTCTTGAAAGTAGCTTTGGGTGGGCTGGTGAGAGGTGACGCGAGGTGAGGTGCCGTGTTCCTGGGGAGGAGGAAGAGAGCCCACCAAGTTCACAGAAGTGGGGAAGATGAGGGGCTGGATGCTGATCACGTGTTTCCTACATCACATATACGCCATGCCTCTCCCATGGGCGAATCTGTCCTGTGAGTGCAGGATGAGGTAACTGAAGGGCATATGACTCCCCCTGAATGTTACCTGGCACTTCCACTGGGGACCACTGGGGAAACTCGTGGTCTGAGCACGAATAGGATTTCTGGTGGACATGGCACTACAAAGCAGGATTTGGGGATCCGTTGTGAAATCTGTCTCACATTCCTAAGTATTGCAATGAAGGGAGCCCCAAAAGGGAAGAGCTCTAGGAGCAAAAGGGTAGGAGCCCACACTTCTGTAACTGTTAATTGCTTTGCCTCTGTACAGATAGCTACCACAGAGAAGATAAGTGCTAAGATGATAGAAGATATTACATAAATGAGGATTCAATTTATGGTGATTATTATTATCCTTGCTCTCATTTAGCACTCTTACATGTACATTGTTCTTATTTTATTATAGTTGAAACATCTGCAATTTTCAATACAAGCAGTGCTGAGATGAGAATAAAGGTGTGAAACAGAGCATCCTCCTCATTAGGCTAGCAGAGTGGCATACATCAGCAATCCTAGAGATGCAGAAAGAGTTTTGCAAAATATGACTTTTGCACATGTGATAATATTTACCATATAACATAGTATATGTCAGATGCTTAACATCTCACTCAATCCCACAACACCATGAAAAGTAGATTCTATTACCCTTGAAGTTCAATAACTTGACCAAGGGGAAGGGGCACAGCTGCAATTTGAATCTGGGTCTCACTCCCTCCAGGGATCACCCGCCTTCTTAGAGCATAACAAATAAAAGAATTTTGTAGGCCGCGTTTATACAGCCCAAATTAAATGGAGCCATGAAAATATTCAGTGAGAGCATCTATACTCCTCATGTGAATAATATGGCAATTTTTTTCCTGAGTTATCTATATTTCTTCAATTGGCTTGGGATGAATAGATCATTTCTAAATAAAACAGGAGAGCATAAAAAAATGAAATGAATGGGCCCAATCCCAGTTGAAGCAAGAAGAGTAAAATACATTTCCTTGCTTGAAAGAAAACGATTCATCTATTTGAGGTTCTATAAATGCCCTCTTTTACAAAGTCATACAGCTCTGTCTAGAAGGGCATTTTGCCTCCAATTGACAAGAGCTTTCATTTTGAGGAGGGCCATCCCCTCACCCACTGACCCAAGTGAACAGTTGCTCTGAAAACCAGAGGAGTCAGTGTTGGTCATGTGCAGAGGAGGCAGGAAGGTAGAACCAAGATGGGAAACTGTCCCTGGATTTCTTTTTGTTTAAAAAAATTTAAAAAGAAAAGAGGAGAACAATAGTAACCATTGTGGGAAACACAGCGTTTGTAAGCTGTCTGACTCCACTGCAGGATCACAGAACTGGGTAGCACTTAACATAAAGAACATTTAGTAATGGGTCATACAAGAAAGGAAAAAATAAACAATTTATATATGTTCCTTGATATATAAGTTAGGAGCGTTTGAACTCAAGGAAAGGAGCTGAAATGATATTGAAAGGAAGCAGGTAAGAGGAGAAGAGGGATGGTAGTGTGGGGACAGAAGGGGAAAGTGACCACCTAAGTGGCTACATGGACTTCCAAAATGCAATAGCGACAATAAAGCCAAGTGCAAAAAAGCAGCGGAGGGATTGCTGGAGGAGCAGGGTAGCAAAAGCTGTGTTCACTCCAGGAGAGATTTTAGCAGCTATGATTTACATATGGAAATCTATGGTTCTGGCTCTGACTTCCTTTCCCCTCCATACAAATACCAAGGGTGTGCTGTGTCCACCTAATGATGCACAGCACCTACAACTCAGCTTGTTCAAACAGAGCTCAGTTTCCTTCCCTGAGAGCCCCACCTCCTCAATTCCTGGGTCATTCTTCCCTGCCTTCTCTCTCTCCTCACTTCTAAGGTTCAATCAGTGACCAAATCTTATCACTTTGACATTGGAGATCTATCCACTTTTTCTCCTTCCCACTGCTGTTGGCTTAGTTAAGGCCCTTATCTCTTCTCATTTGGATGATTGCAGAATCATGCTCCTGGTTCTGCCTCTAACATTTTCCATGTTTTAATTAATCTTCCCCACAGGGGAAAATCTTGAATAACTACATAATTCAGTCACAGTATGAACATAAGACATTTTTGTGCTCACATTAATTGCCAAGAATGACTTATGAGTATTTAGTTTTTCAAATGAACAGAAATAATCTAATAAGGATCTCACATTGGTTCTTCTAGAATTAGAAGAGTTTCTGACACATTTTGAATGACCCAAGTTGCAAGGATGATAACCCATGTTTCCTTGGATAAATGTCACGATGTTGGCGAAAGAAAGGGTCTTACAGATGAGCTACAGACGGGCTTATGTTTTAGAAATAGAGACTGAAGCTCAGTGATGGCAGCAGATTTACAAGGCATAGGGTGAGAGGCAGAGTCAGGACTTGCTTGAACTCTTATGGCATGTTGAGTTCATCCTCTTCCATGCCATTTATGGCACATCACGCCACTTTGTACTGTCATGCAACATCTTGTTCTCCGTGCTACGTCATACGGCACCATGGCACACCAGACTACCAACATGAACTGATCATCACCCAGGTTTCAGGAAGGATGGCTTGGTCTGTAGGATGGGTTGGGAGTGGCCTCTGGAGTCAGGGAAACAGGGAAGAAGGTCAAGAGCTATTATACCTTAGATGACTCTGTTATTGCTTAAATCCCTGTTTTTGCTTGAAGATGTTCCTGGGACAGAGACTGCCTCTTGAAATAGGTTCTCATTATTATAAGAGGTGGATTGTCTTCAAGGTAGCAGTTTGAGTAAGTCACTCATGAGATTCCAGTAAACCTGTGTCAGGAGATGGGCTCTGTGCACTTACTCATTTCTTTGGACCAATTAGTGGCACAAAATATCTTAATGGACACAGATTCCTTGAGGGACATATTGTTGGCAGAAATTTAGCCTAGATATTTGGCTCCAAACAAGAGGGCGAAGGAAGAGTTTGAGGAGAGGGCAAAGTTCCTTTCCTAAGCCAGCTCTTCTTAGAGGTACTTACCTTTCACAGCTTAAATCAGGATATTAAAACGTTAATTAATTTTATAAGTTAATAAGTTTTTTTACAAGTCTCAACTTTTCTACCAAACCCTACTCCCAAGTTTCCCCCTAGTACTTGGGGGAATTGCTGGGATGACACCAACATTTATTTTTCAGATCTTGGAGCTGTCTTTGGACACACATGGCAATGCAAGTATATCTGAATCCTTTTGTCTCAAGGTTGATGCAGCCAGGCGGGGGCAGGCAGCTGGTTACTGACATTGGAACCATAAACTGGAGCTATTAAATGAAGCTCTGAAAGTCCCCCCTGCAAAGCTGCCAGTGTTGGAGGTGTGGGCCCAGGAAGAGAATCCTCAAACTGGTCTCTCAATTACAGCAAACATTTTAATTTATTACTAAAATTATATATTTTATAAATAACTAAATATATAAGTATAGATATATCTATGAGTATACATAAATATATTTATATATAACAAGTATGCTTATATATAATTAAGCACATAAGTATATATACACTAAATATTGATTATATAAGTATACATAAATATATGAAATAAATATTAAACTATGCTAATATTAAAATATACTACAATACTATTAAAAGAAAATAAAAAATAATGCTGGAAATAAATAATAAAGCTCACGTATGTCCACTCTAGACAACCATCTATTTTAGTGTCCTTTTTAGTTCTGTACATGTATTCTAGGCACTGGAGCTTTCTAGTTCTGTGATTGTGGCAGTTTTAAATAGTGAACAATATTCAAGTAGATGATTAGTTTAGAGTCTGGAGAGTCCCTAGAGGTCATCTATTGGGTTGTCGGAAAAGTCATGATGCATTTTTTCTCTGTTTTTTTTGTTGCAAAAATGCATCGTGACTTTTCCAATAACCCAATACTTCCTAGATCTGTTTCTTAAATGCTCTGGGTCTTACTTTCCTAATGTGTGAAATGAGAGAGTGTGAGAATGTTATCCAGGTAGAGGTTCCAGGCAGACCAAGTACCCTGCAGCAGAGAGCTCAATACTGAGTTGGTGACTGAGCAAGCAGTGACATGCCCACCTGGGGACCCCACGACCAGGCTGCTTGCATCATCCACAGTGCAGTAGCCTAGGTGCTGCCCTCCTTTTCATCTCTTCCTGTGGATTCCCCTCTCGACCACCCACTCCTCCAACACTCCGTTCGTTTGTTCGTTTGTTCATTTGTTCTAACACTTAGTGTTAGCCCTCACTACTCTGTCTCATGTAAGGATCAGGCCGTACTGAGTCCAGAAAAGAAAGTTTTAGGTCTGAATCACATAGCTCTTCATTTGCCATCCTAAGGTGGGCCTCCAACAGCACCTTTCTATAGCACATACCACTGAATGGATTAATAGTGGAGTCTTGCATGATACCATAAGACAAATTAGTCACCAATTTACAGTAGACTTTAAAAGGACAAAATTGAGTTAATAATACAAGCTACAATTTATTGAGGGCACAAAGCAGGAATTGTGCTAAGTGTTTTTTTTTTTCTCTCCTTCAAATGAAAATGCCTTGTGAGGTAGATACTATTATAGGCCCATTTTACAGATGAGGAAACTAAGGTTCAGAGAGTTTAAGTAGCTTGTCCAAAGTCACCAACCTAGTGAGTTGCAGAGTAGAATTTAGATTCAGTATAATTATGATGCTCTGCTGCCTACCTGAGGGGGCAGGGATAGAGTTTGAGTTGGAGAGAGAGGAGCTACAAAACAAGTTCCCTCCCAATAAATCATTCTCTCTGCCAAAGCGTCTCAGGGGATGACCACCATCCTGGACACTTAGATAAAGGACAGTTCAGGGTATGTCTCTTGGGATGAAGTCTCCCCTTTAACTGCTTTTCTTGGGGGTTGGGGTAGGCTGTGTTAAATTTTATCTTCTACACTTGCTTCCGGGAGTTTTTACATTTCTGCAGTTAAGTAGGAACCGTCTATATTTGAAAGAATCAAGTAGGAAGCACCAGCGTTGGCCAGAGAGCCCATTAATCCTGCCATCCTGACAAAGGGCAACGTAAGCAGCAAGGCTCCAGGTAGAAGTCGCTGGAAAGGAGCGCTGTTTGGCTGGCTCACGGAAGGTCCCACTGGGAGGCCCAGAGGCTGGGGGACACCAGGGCACCTGAATGAAGGTTGAATTCCCCTTCACCCCCAAGCTCATCACCTGAGTAAAGGCTGGAGTGTAAAGGAAAATAGTCATCCCCAGGAGAAAAATATTTATTCATTTAATGGCTGAAACAAAATGCCATCTCTGTTGTGATAACAAAAGGTTTAAAGTGCATTACTGTCGGTTCTCAGTGCGCTGTGGTCTGGCTCCCAGGTCACGTGGTACACCAGCCCATGTGTTCCCGTGAATGGAAAAAATTAGGCTCAAAGTGCGAAATGGACGCCCACAACATAACATCAGGTAAAACAAGCATATTCTCGCCCCCTTCTCCCCTTCCAAAACCTCCCCAAATGTTAGAGAAATAGAGAGAAATTCCAGTCATTTCTCATTACTGTGAAGGTCAGCCTGGCTGGGAAAATTGTTTCTGCTTTACAATTCCCCAAACTGTAGAAAGCAGTTAGACTTCTGGACAAAAACTAATGTTGCATTCAAAGGGAAAAGAGGCTGAGACGGCATTGCTGCAGTAATAAGAGAATTTTTTACTCTTTCCACTTCCCTGTGAACCTAATCAACTGTGACATGAGAAAATATACTGGGCTCACCCAGCCAGAATTGTACTGCCACCTGAAAATGTCCTCAATATTCCACCATTTGGGGCTTTACAGTGATCCTTCCGACATCAATTTTGTGCATGTACATCAAAACGCCATTAGAAATGCCTACAAATGGCTCCGTTCATGGGCCTGCCCTGGGCCTCCAATCCTAGTCTCAGTAAAGACCCCTGTGATTGACTAATGGTTCCTTTCTGTTACTCATTTGAAAGCATTTGCTTATATGCAAAGTTGTATTTTATTTCTAAGGATCTCTATGCTGACCTCTCCCAGAAAGCACTTTTGAAAATCAGTAGATGGGGACATTAAGAATCTGAGGGGATTTAAGAATCTGCCCTAAACACTTGATTAGTTAATCCTATTGACTTATTCAGTTCCAAGGCTTTTCCCCAGACCCAGAGAGTTGGTCAGATTCCACTGTAGATTGGAATTCAAGAAAAAGTGAACTCAAGTGTTTTTGTGTACAGGGGCTGCTGTGCAATCCTGGCAGCTGTCAGCTGCTGTGCTGCGGGGGCCCAGTGTAGGCGGATAGGCTCTGGGTTGCTCTTCACTCCATTCTCTTCCATGTCACACGTGTATGCGCGTTTCCTGGGCTTATACACAGACATGCATAAACAATGTGCTGCAGTTTTTGACAAGTGCTTGGCATATACAATGAAATTCTTGATGACAGTTTTATTATTTCTCAGTTACGTAGAGTTGAACAAATCTGATGTGACTCTTCACAGTGGCATTATCATCTTTTCCCTTTGCCCTAATATTTACAGGAAATATTACAAGTGTTTGACATATAAATTCAGCATTTGACTGACTTTAATAACCATGTGATCAATAAGAAGTGACATTTTTATAGTTTAAGTTTGATATTTAAAGGGTCACAGGTAGCAGATCTTCATCAAGGAAATTAGGCTAGACCCTTTTATTTCTCAGAATCCTTTCTTTTTAAATCTTCTCTTTGGAACGAATAGAATTAAGAGTTAAGATCTATAAAAAGCTGGCCACATTACAAAGGTGTGGGCATTATAGGGGCACAGATATATTAATAGATACATTTGCTTTACCAGGTTTGATTTTTTGATAGTAAGAAGAAATTCAACATGATGAATAGAGAAAGAAACTGAATAGAAAATCAATGAATGTAAATCTGGGAGCTTATTCTTTATTCAATAAGGACACCAATTCTCAGCTTTTATAAAATTATTGCTCTCCAGTAAACTCACAGTAGCTGAGACCAGGTAGGTGAGTCTCTGTCTCCTGTGTGTTTGGTTCTGAATTACTTCTGAAGGTGGGCACCGAAATCCTTCCACAGCCCTTTTTCCCTCAGCTCACACCCCTTTCGAAGCTGTAGGGTCTTCGGAGTAAAATCAACACAAATAGTCCTGATGGTTGGGCTACAACACAAGACCAGGACTTCTGGTACGTGGAATACAAGAGTATGCCCCACGTTTGAGTTGCTTGTAGGGTTGGTCAGTCTCAGAGGTCAATTACTCAGTTTTCTGGCAGCACTCGCAGCCTGTGGAAGCCACTCAGGGTCCTGGAATGATAAGGATTAATGTCCCATCTTCTTTGTGCTCCTCCCTTCTTCTTTCATCATCATCACTTCTGGTACTTATATTGCCCTTACCATGTACCAGGCATTCTTCTGAGAACTTTACAGACATTAACCCATTTGACCTCCATAGGAAGCCTGTGATGTTGATACTTTTATTTTCATTTAAAAAAGGAGGAAACTGAGCTTTTCATAAAGACGGAAGCTCCTTCGCCTCCCAAAGCCAAAGCCAAAGCCAAAGCAAAGGCCTTGAAGACAAAGAAAGCAGTGCTGAAAGATGTCCACAGCAATAATAAAACCAGAAGATCCACACATCACCCACCTTCTGAAGGCCCAAGACACTGGGACTCCGAAGGCAGCCCATATATCCTGGGAAGAGCGCCCTCAGGAGAAACAAACTTGACCGCTGTGCCATCAGCAAGTTCCCCCTAACTATTGAGTCAGCCATGAAAAAAAATAGAAGACAACAACACACTTGTGTTCACTGTGGATGGCAAGGCCAACAGCACCAGATCATAGGCTGTGAAGAAGCTCTATGACATTGATGTGGTCAAGGTCAACACTCTGATCAGGCCAGATGGAAAGAAGGCATATGTTCTACTGGCTCCCGACTATGATGCTTTCTTTGGTTGTTGCCAACAAAATTGGGATCACTGAGTATAGTTGGCTCATTCTAAATATAAATTTTTTTCATCGTAAATAAATAAATAAATACATAAAAAGGGGGAAACTGAAGCAGAGAATGGCTAAACAATGTGCCTAAGATCATGCAGCTACTAAGTGAGAGAGTCAGAGCTCTAACCCACACAGTCAGGCCTCAGCCTCCTCTCCTAACCATACATTATACTGCCTTTCATTATCTTTATTATGTCATTATTATTATTAAAATATTACTTTTTAGTAAGAATTGGCAAACTATTGTTCACAGGTCAAATCTGTCATGCAGCTTTTTTTTTTCTTATGGTTCACGTGCTAAGCATGGGTTTTACAGATAAATATTTGCAATTGATTTGATGATCAGGATCACTAATTCTGAACCCCAATTAAGTGAAATGTTATTCCCCTGTGATAGCTAGTATCATGTGTTAATTTAACTAGGCCAGAGGGTACCCAGATATTTGGTCAAATGTTATTCTTTACATTGCTATATTTTTAGATGAGGTTTACATTTAAATTGGTGGATTTTGAGGAAAGATTACCCTCCACAATGTGGGTGGGTTTCATCCAATCAGTTAAAAACCTGAATAGAACTAAAGGCTGACCTTCCCCAAGTAAGAGGGAATTCTCTTGCTTATTCGTTTTGGATTCAAAGTGGGACATCAGCCCAGCAGTTTGGACTCACCAGCCTCCATAAAGACATGAGCCAATTCCTTATAAGAAATATATGCAAAGGGTGCCAAAAAATGTATACACATTTTTATTTTATTTCATTTTTAAATTTTTTTAGCTGAGCCATCCTGCCACCTGTCGGCAGCTCAGCGGCAGCTCACCTTGGGCTGGGCATCGAACCGCTGTTGCTCAGAGCTCAAACTCTTGAGCAAGCTCTTAACCAACTGAGCCACTCGGCCAGCTCTGTATACACATTTTAAGAAAGAAAAAAAACTGTATTAAAATAGTAATACTCAATATATACCGATAACAGAAGATGAATAAAAGTCAAGTGTATACATTTTTTTTGGCACGCCCAGTATATAATATCTTTGTATATTATAGTAGATCTCTATATACTACTCTCCTTTCCCCCCCAAAATTGTATTCTCATTAGTTACCTGTGTTACAAAAAATTCTACTCAGTTACTCTTATTATATTTTTAATTTCATCAATAAGAAATTTAAGTAAATTTGTTTTCTTTTGTTACATAAATGCATAAAGAATTTCTTCAGTTTTGTCTTCTAATCCATGAAGCCTAAATATTTACTATTTGGCCTTCTGTAGCAATGAGCCTGTGGTTAAATCTGAACAAGCTAGTTGGTTTGATCAATTGTCCTCCTTGATGAAGTGTTTGGCAGAATTATCAGTGGGTTCAAATGACTGAAGGTAATTGGTGTTCCCAGCACAACTCTCCCTTTGGATGTGTTGGGGAAAGCCACAGGGCTGGCTCGAGGGGAAAACCTGTGGAGCTGACATGGTAACTGGTGAGCTGGCTCTGAGCAGAGCAGTGAGGGTTGAAAGAGGGGGCCTCTAATGCTCTGTGTCTAGGTTATTCTCAGGCTGAACTTTGAGAACCACTCCCCAGAGTCTGGCTTCTTTTGCCACAGCACATATTTGAACCTATCCACTTTATGAGTAAGCTTCTTCCTTTTTACCCACTGCACAGGGGAACTGTATACCTTTTGTCTTTCTGGGAATTCATATAATCCATGAGAAAGAGATAGTATTAGTCAGTATTCTCCAGAAAAATGGGTAAGATGGAGACTGTGTGTGTGTGTGTGTGTGTGTGTGTGTGTGTGTGTGTGTATATATATATATATATATATATATATATATATATATAGAGAGAGAGAGAGAGAGAGAGAGAGAGAGAGAGAGAAAGAGAGAGATCTTAAGGAATTAGAATTAGTTCATGTGACTACAGAGGCCGAAAGTCCAAAATTTGCAGATGGGCTGGCAGGCTGGAGACTCAGGGAAATGCTGATGTTGAAGTTTAAGTTTGAAGGTTGTCTGCTGCAGAATTCCCGCTCGCTCAGGGGAAGTCAGCCTTTTCTTCTATTCAGGCCTTCAACTGATTGGATGTGGCCCACCCACATTATGGAGGACAATCTACTAAACGTTCACTGATTTAAATGTAAATTTCATCCAAAAACACTCACAGAAACATCCACAGTAATGTTTGACCACGTTATCTGGACCCATGGTCCACTCAAGTAGACATATAGAATTAACCATCAGAGGGACTAATTTAGGTGGGAGGGGAGTGAAGGGGAGGAGGCATATTTGACCAAGGCAGTGGTATGCATTTTCAGCAAAATAGAGCTATCCAAGTGAATAAGTACTGCTGATGCAAATACCCAGAAGCACATTACTGTATCTTCCTCTGGCTCTTCTTGCCCTTCCAAATTCTGCTAGAACTTCAGAGTTCTGCTCAAGTTCCATTGCCTCCAGAACTCCTCTCAGACATTCCAGTCCTCATTAGACAGCTCTTGGGATCTTTGAAAGGACCTGCTGTCTGCCCCACGGTTTGATCTTTCTTTAAGGTCTCTTATGTTGCACATTAGTCTTCACTTCTGGGAACACCCTTTTAATCTAAATCGACAATAGTGACCCAAAGTCATCAGGAAGTTTCAGTTATGTTCCCTTTCATCTACACTGAGCAATTCATGCCCCTGTGACTGTTCATCTCACCAATCTGTCAAATCCATGAAATGCCTACTTTACCGGGATGTTGGAGGATAATGAGATAACGTTTTGTAAAAGTACTTTGCAAATCACAAGGAATGATACAGATAGAACATTTTTATTACTATGATACTCTGTTTAAGAAGACAGGATGGGAGTAAAAGGTTTATAAATGATTTACAGTTTATAAGTTTTATCGTTCTAGCACTAAAAGATTTAACCCTTAGCTTTTCTGGGAAAACTCAGCCATCAAGAGGAACTAATTTTTTTGAGGGTAATAGATAGCTAAGATTTTCCTGCACTATCCTGATATTCTTCCATTATGTGTTTTTAAAGTACATACCTTCAGAGATTCTAAAATTATGTTTATTTGCATGGAATGAGTACCTATGAGATAAATGAATTCCCAGGTTCATTATATATTGCTTTAATTTAAAATTAAAGGTTCAAATTTAAATGTGTCTGAATTTTCTAATTCAACAACTTTTTTTTTTTGATAAATGACTTAAATCAGTGTTTGCCATGAGTAAATAGGATTCAGTAGCCTCCTTGTGATTCTTGAAATGTTGCCTCTTTCCTAGTCTCCACCTCAATCTTTGGGAGTGAAGATGGACCCCAAAACTTTGTACTTCTGGAAAAATACCCATTCCTTTCTCCTCTGGGCTCTTAAAACTCCCTTCACAGCCTGTCTTGGAGGCCTTATTTGTGTTCATCACCTCTGGAAGTCTAAGAATCCCAGTTCAGCCCCCAGCTTCTGGACACTTCTTCATTTGGCTCAGCATCTCTCTCTCTCTCACCTCCCTATTCCTGAGACTCTTCCGCTGTCGTCTCTCAAAGTCATGGTCCTTCATCAGCTAAACCACCTATCTCTTCAATATCGTCTTGGAATATTCTCCGCACCTTTTCCCCCCAACAGAAATCTGGGTCCCCCTGAGGACGCTGCTTCCCTGAAGACTTCACAGCTGGTGGCTGTTATCCACCATTCTTAGAATCTCTGGGCCTGGAGGAGGGGTGGGTGTCCTGCTTGCTGCTCATTGGTGCTCTCAGGCCATTCTCCTTCCCATCGCTTTGGAAACCCCAGCTTTGAAGCTCATACCCTCAGACTATACCACTTGTTACTCTTTGTTACAGTAATCTATAGATACTTAAGTCACCCTCACCTCATTCCTAGAAGTTTTTGCTCCTGGCTCACTGTTATTCTCTGTGGGGCCAAAAATGCTGTGGTGTGTGTGTGTGTGTGTGTGTGTGTGTGTGTGTGTGTGTGTGTGGTGTAATTCTTATATATTTTTAATACCTGGTCTCTTAATTGTTTGACTTGTTCTCCTCTAATGAGCATGCCCTTCACCCTACCTCAGCCAGGCCTCTGCAGGTCATGCTCTGGTGTTGTCCAATAACCACACCCCTTCCACAGTCTCAATTACAAGCATCCTCCACCTATGTTTCTGGCCTCTCCCATCTATGTTTCTAGCTTATTCCCTCTAGTACTTCAAACTCCAACAATTCTTTAATCCCACTGGAACCTATAATCCATGAGTCCTACCAACTTTCTACCATCCCTCACATCCCCACCTTGACCCTTTCCTTCCTTACCCAGCTTAGAGTTCATGGTCCTACTCTCTATCTACTCTGTGCTTACACCCACACAGCTGAACTTGGCTGGAGAAAACCTCACACCTGTGCTGACCAGTATCACTTTAAATACAAAACCATCAACCTCAGGTAGACAGACCCTTGGTGCCACCTAGTAACCCTGTGACATTTCCCCCGTCAGATCACTCTCCCACCCCCTAGAAGGGCTGTTTTAAATCTTCCATTTTTCTCCAGACCTTCAGGACCTCCTTTCTCATTCTTGCCTCAGCTGTTGACCTTGGTCCTTATTTCGCTGAGAAAGTAGAATCAATCAGAAGAGAACTTCTACACCTTTTCATTGCTGCAAATACCCACCCACAGAATCTGTTTGTGTTTTGTCTAGTGTGTTTTGTTCTGATAGACGAGCACACTGAGCTCCTTTCTACAGAAAACCTTCCACTAGTGCAATAGATCCCGTGCCTCTTGCCTATTGAAGAACAGCCTGGATTTGTTTCATAAAATTTCCCCTCTCCGCCGCAACACTCCAAACTGTGTATGAACACAAAGTTTTAGTTTCCAGATTAAAAAATAAAAACAAAACACAAGCAACTTGTCTTAACCCCTTCCAGCTACCTCCATTTGCTTCCTTTCAGAGCAAAATACCTGTAAAGAATGGTCTATTCTTGATGTCTTCAATTCTTTTCCTTCCATAGTTGCTTTGAATCCACTTTAATTGCTCATTCATCACCACCACTCCACCGATGCCCTTGTCAGGGGCCCTACTTACCTCAGGGTGCTCTGGTGTTCATTCTCAGCCCTACTCTTAATTGATCTACCAGAACCAGTGGGCACAGTGAATCACTTCCTCCTTGAGGCACCTGATTTACTTTTGTTTCCAGGTGTCAACCTTTTCTTACCTCGCTGGCCCCTCTTCTTAGTAGCCTGGCCCAATTTCTCTTCTTCCACAGGAGTTCCTCATGTTGGGGTGCTCTTTTCTATCTATGCTCACTCTCAGGGTGGTCTTCTCCAGGCTTAAGGCTTTACCTACCAGTGGTACACTGATGAACTCCGAAATTTATATCTCCAGCATGGACCTTTACCCAGACCTTGATTGTCCAGCTGCACCCTCAACATATCCTCTCAATCATGTAGTGGTCTCTTACAGATACCCTATCCAAAACTGACATGCTAAAAGCAGAAGAGGTCACCAGTCCTGCTCTTTTCATAGTCTTCCCCATCTCAGTAAATGGAGAACTTCACACGTCCAGTTGCATAGGCCAAAACCACCAGAGACAACGCTGACTCCTCTATTTTTCTTAGGCCCCAAAGCCAATCTATCAGCAAATCCTGTCAGCTTTTTCTTCAAAATACGTTCAGAGGCTGCTTACTTCTCACCATCTCTACCATGTCTAGCCTGGTGCCAACCATCATCATCCCCTCTGATTTATTGCAGTAGCCTCTTAACTGGACTTCCTGTTTCTGCTCTTGACCCTCTATGGCAGCGGTTCTCAACCTTTCACAGGGGTCGCCTAAGACCATAGGAAAACACATATTTTCGATGGTCTTAGGAACCAAGACACTGCTCCTCTATCCATCTCCAGGCTCACATGCAGATACGCCCACATACGAGTACCCTGCTACTCCTGTGAAAGGGTCGTTCAACCCCCAAAGGGGTCGTGACCCACAGGTTGAGAACCGCTGCTCTATGGTCTATTCTCTTTATAGCATCTACAGGACTTCCTATTTCATTCAGAGTGATAGCGAAAGTCCTGAGAGTGGCCTACACGACCCAAGATGCTCTGGCCCCTGCTTCCTCTAGTACCCTAGCTGCTGCACCCTGCCCCTCACCCACTCTGCTCCAGCTCTGCTGCCCTTTCTGCTCTTCCCTGAACTTGACCAGCATCCTTCTACCTTGGACTTTGCACTTGTACCCTACTCTGGAGTGCACACTTTCCATACACTGGCAGGTTCTCTCCTGACAGGTCTCTGTTCCAATGCCTTCTCTGATTAAAGCATGCCAAATAGTAACTCCCTCTCTGGCACTTTCTTTCCCTTTGACCCCATTATTATCCCCCCATTGCAGTTATTGATGTTTGATATACTATATGTTTGTTTACTTGACTTTTTAGAATTTGTACACATATGATTCCTGCTCTAGCTCTAAGAACAGCAGTTGACATCTGTAGATACTCAATACACGGTTGTTGAAGGAATGAATGTGTGACCCAAAGGATTAAAATAGCATCAGAAATCTAACATGGAACCTGAAAAAAAGCTCCCCAGATGATAAGGTCTGGGTCAGTTTTAGAATCCTCTGGGAGTCTCAGTACCCCATGAACCCTTTTGGTTTTGCTCTTCTAGTAAGCAGATGTGCCCAGAAGGAGGGGCCCACAAAGGGATCACTGGCAGATTCTCTCTTGGGCTACTCAACCTTTATATTTACTGGAATAAACATTTGCATTTCCTCCCCAACTCCCCCCATCTTTTTTTCCCCTGGCAGCTGATAGCTTTCAATAGGAAGAAAAAGACATTACCTAAATCATGCATTCTGAATTTTGGTCAGGACTGGAAACATCAAGATGTATTTTAGTGGAAGGTGTTTTTTTGAGCAATTTCTGGCTAGATTATATATATTTTTGGATTCACTGAAAGAGCAGCTTCACAATCCCAGACAAGGGATGACAAGGACTGCTGTAGAGATGCAGACTGGTGAGCTAACACTTGCACTTTGAGACACTGCCAGCAGATGATGGTGCCTAGAGTGGGTTTGGCTCTGTCCTGGGTGGCCAGGCACTGAATCCATGGCGTCTTATAAAGGACATGCTTTCTGTGGGCGCCTTCTGAATGTCTGACCCATTCACGTCTGCAAATGGCCTCAGGTCCTCTCTAAAACCAGCGCTCAAACATTTGCGGGTGTTCTTACTTCAGACTCAAGAACTCACAATTTCTCTGTGACCTCTTCAAACTGTGTGAGTGGGGTGAAATGGTAAGAGAAACACATCTTTTGTATTGTTTCCTGGTTCTCAAAGTAAATTACAGAAAAAAGGAAAAGAATAAACTTTAAAATGCTTCTTGAACTGTCATGTGCTGATGTGTTCTACAATCTTCAGAAAATAGGTACATGATGCTACCACGTTAGGGAGAAAAGAAGTTAAATAGAAGTCTCCAGCAGCAAGCCTGAAGGTTAGCATGTTGTCACTCAATAATCTGTTTTTGAAGTTCCCCAAATGCACTTGAGTAGGTCTGCAAGCTTTCAACTTTCTGGATCACATGCCATACACATTACTCCCCCCCCCAAAAAGAGGTCATCTAACTGGCAGATTCTAATTCAGAATCCAAAAGCTAATCTATTGTTTTTGAAGGTAAAAAAAGCAACAACAACAGAAAACAAACAAAATGACTGTCTTGCCTCTTTTGAAGACATCTATAATTATGCTTTGTGGTGGACAGACAGCAGCAAACTTTCCATGCTCAACAACTGAGCTTTAAAAGCTACTACTTTTGATTACTTAATTCATATTTTTATCAGTAGGTCAAGAAGTCTGCTTTTTAGAGCTGGCACCCACCTTTATGCATCAACTCTTGATTTACAAGTCAAATCAGGGTTGAGTACAGCTGAACACAGGGAATTCACATATACAAATAGAAAGCAAATTTTACTGCAAGGGCATCATTAGAAGAAAACATTTTGTCCCTTGATGGTAAACTGTTGAATTTCTGGGTTCCCTCAGGCCAAGAGAAAAATCCTAAACTCCCCCTATTTGGATTACTTTCACATCTCAGGAGTCCTGAGGGGTGAGATCTGGTCAGGCCTTCTGTGCTTACCAAGAATGCAGAATCCGATGCCTTAGCAGGATGCCTTAGCACGGTCTCCAG
Organism: Hipposideros armiger; assembly: GCF_001890085.2. Taxonomy (NCBI): domain Eukaryota; kingdom Metazoa; phylum Chordata; class Mammalia; order Chiroptera; family Hipposideridae; genus Hipposideros; species Hipposideros armiger. The sequence continues at coordinate 2,101,690 of NW_017731558.1, forward strand.
AGGCAACAGTCTCCATGAAAACAGACACGTGACTGGGCAGATTGGATTGAGTCACCAGAGGAGAGCAGAAAAAGGGAGCAAATTAAGCTTCACTGAGTGACTATTATGTCCTAGGTACTGAAAGGTGCTTTATCTATGTTATTTAATCCTCATGGATAATTGAGGGCAGTGTGTAGTATTTCACAGTTGTAAAAAGTCTCAGGATGTTTGTATGTGACTGTAAAGTTCCTACTCTTTCTACTTTAAACCATGTACTTGAAGTTTAGAGAAGCTGTTTCCATTTAATGCTTCTATTTTCTTTGTTTTAACAACTGTGTGGCTTGTATCTCATCTCTCTCTGAGAATACATTGAGTAGATTCATTAGAAAGTCTTTACCTAATACTAAGCCACTAATACTAGTTAACAACATCCTAATTAATAGAGAACTACATGGTGGGTGATATATTTCACAAGGGACTCTTCCCTGTTTAGTATTTCAGATGTACTTTAACAGTAGAAAGATACTATCTGAAAATGCAGCTCTACATAAGGATGCTAACTGCTCTCTTAAAAAGGACCTGAATACTTCAGTGCAAACAAATCTTAATATAAAGAATCCTGTGTTGCATTTGAAATCTGATAAATATTTATTATCAATGCTGTTAGCTTTTAATCTGTTCAGGATATCATTTCTCCAGCTTTTTGGTAGTTAAACAAAAATGGTATTTACATTACAATATTGCTTGCCAACAACCTCATTTTCTGGTTTAGTCAGCAGCCCTTCATGCTTGATTAGTCTTTAATTATACAAATACCTACATATTTTAAAAAAAGTTTTCTTTTTTCCATACTTTGAGCATGTAATTATTTTCTCTTGCATGCAATAACCTTTAATTTTAGGATTAAGCAACTGATTCTTTTTAGTATGGATGGGGCTTTTCAAGTGTTAAAGCAAATTTGGTTATTGTATTATGAGGAAAATTAACTTTGGGAACTCTCTGTTCAGTGCATTTGACAGCACCCTGATCAGCTGTTGCTGAAAGCACTGGGTATCCAAAAGATTAAACAAGACTTCATTCCTCTAGTATTTTCCTATTTTCTCCTTGTTTCTTTGGTTTAGGATTGTGATGATTTAAGCAATTAAAGCTTACAATATACCTATTTTCCTATTTCTATAAGTTGGAACTGAGAGCAGATGATTTACATAAAAATATATTAATACAAAGGCTGTTTTAGAGTCCTGGTAGGAAACCCCACAAACTGTAAACTTTTATAATCAAAGGCTTTTTTCTATAATAGATCCACAGACTATTTAAAAACATTGGAGTATCTTGTGTGAGATGGTGTTTCTCTCTACATGCCAGCTTAGCACTTGAGGCCAAATAGCAATGAGACTTTGAAGTGGTACCTCCCTTTCCAAAGCCCAACAGTAGAGATGTGGAAATCCTTCATATACTGCCTGACACACTGTTGGATCCTTATTCCATGTTAGTTTCCTTCTCTTTCCTTGGATACGAATCCCCCCACAACAACACCCATTGTCTTATAGGAGTCATCCTAAAGAGCAAACTAATCTGAGAACATCGCAGCATTCATTTAGCCACATTACAAGTAAATATGTACTGTGTTCTAGGTTTTGTGTTAGGCTGGAAGGATGTAGACGTGAATGACTAACTCACAGACACATTAAACAAGCCTATGCAGTAAGACAACCTGTGTTTCAAGTGCGCTGAGGAGGAATTTTAACTTTCCTCCATCATCTATTCCACAGTTTAGTTCAGCTGGTGATAAAAGCGTCTTCCTCTCAAACTGTTTTTATACCAATGTCTAACATTTCTTTTTGTTCTATTTTCAGGAGTTGACCACAGCATCGGAGTAGGGCAGGACCACCAAGCTCATCTGGCTCAACTTTTCTACACTATAAGAGAACCTGACGGGCATCTTGCCAGCTCATCTTTGCACACATCTCTCAGGATGCTCTGTTTTATAGAGTTTGTACCCACTCGTCCTAGTTCTACCACCGTGTGTGCCCTATTGTTGCTGGGATACAGCAATAACAGACCATGTCTCTGTGATTGTGAAATTTACATTCTAATTGGAAGAAGAAAATAAACAAGCAAATAAGCAAGTATATTACATCTCAGGTAGTGATAAACCCTCTGAAGGAAGATAGAGGGAGATAAGAAGAAAGATGAAGGTGCCATATGTACAATTTCATATAAGATGGTGAAGGAAGGAGTCTTAGATGAGGCAAAATTTAAGCCAAGACCTGAACAAAATGAGGGAGCAAATTAGATATCTAAGGGGAAAAGTGTCCAGGTAGAGGGAACAGTAAGCACAAAGCCCTTAGTAGAGAAAGTCAAACACTGAAATAATATAAACTTACATAACTCAAACCTATTTACCCCTAAGCCTCCTCTCCAAATTCTCCAAATGTTTTTAGATGTTTCTCTTGGTACTTACCGCCATATTTCTAAATAATATGCTGAAATTGTTTTTTTCAATTTGTCAGTGTTGGGCATTATCTATTGACTTTCAAAAGGAAGATGAGGGTTAAACACTCTTGCCATCCACACCCTATTTTCCCTCCTCTTGCTTTCCTTCAATCTTCCAAAAGTTTCTGATTTAATAAGAATTTCTTTTTGTAACTATGAGAGTTCCACTTACTGCTGAGCCTATGAGTATACCAGGACTTGACTTCCTTTCTTATAAAAAGGTTTTGTTCTTGTGTACAACCATACCACCCTGAGAGTGCCCAATCTTGTCTAAAAAGTTTTTGTTTTAACAAAGTTAATTATTGCTTTTCTGTTTCTTTGCTTGGTGTTCTTTGTTTCTGTCCATAATTCTCCACAAACTCATCACAAGAAAGGTAAAACCTGTCTGAACACTGTTCCACATGGTCAACCCTACTGGACACTTAGTTTCTCTTCTGCTCCCTTCCTTCCCCACCCCCGCCTCTTCTCCAGGGACATCCCTCTTGAAGTCCTCCATATTCTTGCCCCAAGATGGTCTGGTTGCTTCCTAAGTCCACTGTGTAACTAACTGTTAGCCTAGAATTCCTTCATGCTTCTTTCTTCTGGTAAACTTCCAACCTTCCTTGTTTTTGGTTTACTCTCTTGTTTTGATGGAACACTTTCTCCAGTAGAGATGATGAAGGATACACAACAGATCAATCAGAGATAAATCTTCCAGAGACTCTGCATCTGACTCTTGAGTTTATGCTCACATTTGATAGATAGCTTGGCAGTATATAAAATATAAGTTGAAAACCATTTTCCTTCAGAATTTTGAAAGCATTGCTCTATATTGTCTTCCACCTTCAAGTTTTGCCATGGAAATCCAATGGTATTCTGATTCCTGATTCCTTGCATTTTATGTGTTTCCCTCCACCTCTGGAAAATGTTCACAATGATGTGTTTGGAGTGGGTCATTTTTTTTCATTTTTATTAGGTTATGTATTGAGTGGTACTTTCAATGAGGTAACATCCTTCAAATCTGGGAAATTTTCTTGAATTATTTCTTTGGTAGTTTTCTCTCTCTCACTCTCTCTCTCTCTCTCTCTCTCTCTCTCTCTCTCTCTCTCTCTCTTTCTTTCTCTCTCTCTCTCCTGTTCTATTAGAAGTAGGATTTCCTGGATTAATCTACTATTTTCCCCTGTTTTACTTATTTGTTCTCTCCTTTTCCCCCCTTTTCTGTCCTTTTGTTCTACATTCTGAGGAATTTTCTTTGTTTTCTAAACCTTCTATTGAATTTTTAATTTCATTTGTAATTATTTTAAGTTATTTAAATGTTCCTGAATTGTTTTTTAAATGTTGCTTGTGTATAGAACATATTCATGTGTTTTGTAGATGTATAGTCTTCTGTATGGCTATTCTCTAGGATATTAATTTTCAATTTTTTATGAAATTTTCTTCCTTCCTGTGTTGTCTCTGTTTCTTATGAATTCCTTTTATTCCCCAGTTTGTTTTGGTTTCTGATTTCAGAACAAGGCATTTCCCAAATATATAGTCATTCCTTGTTGTCATTTTATATGTAAGAATAAGGCAAGGACCTAGTTATGTCGTTGGAGACCCCCAAAATTGATAACTGAGTCTTTTCTCTCTGATCAGCTGGGGAATTTCTCCAGAGAAGAACCTCACAATTACTTGGCGTGCTGGTAAGGCTGGGAAGTGGTGGGATGCTTGCCTATGTGAACAACCTGTGTATAATCTGAGAGGGCCAGCGAGGCCAGGTCTCATCATTCAGGATGTAGACTTTCCCTCAATGCCCTGGTCATCAGCGAGGAGCTCTCCCCAGCATACAGCCATACCTGATGTCTCCAGATGTAGAGTTTCTCATTCAATTTCTCATGTATAAAGCTGCTGGAGAGAGAGCTGCTTGTCTGCTTGGATTGGGGAGGAAACTAAGGCTCTAAATATTCATTCTGCTGTCATTAAGCTCTCCCCATTTTCAGCACTCTCCCCCCCTCCCATCACCATTCCTGTCTTCCACAGCATCTGTTGTCGCCAACCCCCAAGGCTTTTGGGGGCTCTGGAGCTGCCTTGTTTCTCATCGTGTCCCTCTCTTAGGCCCTTGGTATTTAATTTTCCTCAGCTTTGTTAACTTCTCCACCTGCTTTTCCAAAAGTTTGTTGACATTGCTTGTCCGCTGATGTCTTTTTTCCACTTCCCTTTGTCTTTTTGGATTTGTACAATTTAAAAAAGTTTTCCTTAATGTCATTTTAGTGGGGTTTGAGGAGGGTGTAGAGATAAACACATGCATTAAATCTCCTTCATTTAATAGACAGTCCTTCCATTTTTTTCTTTTTGAGAATTGGAAAGACCTTTCCTATATTTAGTTTTCTAGTACCTTCTCCATTCTTTTAATTCTTCAGATATTAATAACCATCTTCAGTTATTTAATCTTTCGGTTGAAAACCCTCAGGGTTTTTTTTTAAAGATTTTTATTGGGGAATTGGGGGGATGGGAACAGTGCTGGGGAATTGGGGGAAGGGGAATAGACAAGTTGCTGTCGTTTTGTTCTTCAGTCTAGTTGTGGAGGACGTTGCTTCACTGGCCCAAGTTGGTACCATCATTGTGTTCTTCCCGGGCGAGGCAGATCAGTCCCTGGCTTCTGGACAGCCAGCTGCTCACTGCGGCTGCGGGCCGCTCACACTGGTTGCTGGCTACATACGGTAGCCCATGGCAACCCACTGCAGCAGGGGCTGCAGCCTACGCTGTCGCCCGCGACTCACGGCATCCCAGCTTCAGGTTGAGCTGTTGTTCAGCATCTTAGCTGTGGAGGGCAGTGTCACTGGCCCTCATATGTGGGATCTGAACTGGGGCCCTCTGGCGTCCCAAGCCAGTTCTTAACCATTGCGCCACTCGGCCGGCCCAACCCTCAGGTTTTTTAAAGATACTGTTTCTCAACCTATAAACCATTTTCTATGTACTGCCCCTGAACCTTAACTAACCTATCTTGATCTAATAAATTGTTTACAATTCTACAGAGCGGGAGTTCTTAAACCTTAATGATCGTCACGATCATTGGCTTCACTTCAGAGATTCTGATTTTGTAGTTTTTGGGTTGGGTGAGGGGAATCAATATTATGAAAGAATCCCTATGTAATTATAATTCTTTTCTTTACATTTTTCTTATGGAATATTTTAAACGCATATAAAACACAATACTATAATTAACTCCCATGGACCCATCACCCAGCTTCAGTAATTATGCGTTCATCTGTATCCCATCCACCCACCTCCACCTCTCACACATATCATTTTAGAAAAAATCCCAGACATCCTGTCATCTTATTTCTATTCCAGTATGTACCTTCAAAACATACTCTTAAAAAAATTCATACCACCATCACTCCTAAACATATTTAAAGTGATCTCTTAATATCATCAGATAGTCAGTGGTCACATTTGCAAATTGTCTCAGAAATGTCATATTGTTTCCTTTTTACTGTTTGCTTGAATTGTAAACTAAATAAGGTCCACATAATGAATTTGGTTACTGGGTCTTTAGATCTACAGGTCCAATTCCCTCAGCTCTTGCTTTTCTTTCTTCCTCTTACAATTTATTTGTTGAGGGAATCTCCTCACATGGTCTTGATGTGTAGCCATTCTGGGAATCACAACTGCTTGAAGCCCCCTCAGGGGCCACCTACTCGGTTGTCGGAAAAGTCATGATGCATTTTTGCAATGAAAAACATAGAAAAAATACGTCATGACTTTTCCGACAATCCAATAGAAGGAGAGAGAGCCTGGAGCTCTCACGCACCCTGTTTATGAAACCTTGTCCCTCTTGCCCTCCATGTCACCTGCAACCCTTCTAATAACATTGCATTTTGGCCGCTGTTTACCTTGAGATTTAAAAAAAATCATTAATTTTATTCGTGTGTGTGTGTGTGTGTGTGTGTGTGTGGTTTCTTTCCTTCTCCTTACAATGTATATGCTGATCCTTATTGAATATCATCTTTTTTTGGGGGGGGAGTGGCTTTCTGTTCTAAATTATAATTCTGCTAGCTTGGTGTTGGTTACCTCAGCCAGGTTCCTAGAAACAGTCCTGTCAGGTTTTTCCCAAATGATTTGGAAGAAGGGAGAGTCTTCTGTTGCCCTTTATCCAAGGATTCTATTTCAAGTAGGATTACATTAAAAAATTATTAGTTAAGTTCTCACGTAGAGAGAACACAGTATATTTATAAGAATTACGGTTTTCCATTTTTTCAGTAAATTAAAAAGATATTGAAACATCTTAGCTTTTGTGGCATCTGGTGGAGTGAAATCAGGTGGAGACAGTTTGGGTAAATGTTGGAGGTGGCACAGTGAGCATGAAAAGGTGCCAAATAATATATTGTCTAAACCAGGATAGTTCTGAGGGTGAAATGGGTACTATCAGTGACTACACCGAACACAGACATACAGAGACTGTGCAGTTGGAAAGGCATGTGAGGCCCCCAGATTGGGGCCAGACAGACAGACCTGACCAACTGGGGGCTTTCAGTGGGTCCAGCTTCTCTGAGACCTGGTTTTCACACTCTTGTAAGTGATGTCAGGCTTAAGTGGGAAAGACATGCACAGTGCCTGGCATGTGCTAAAAACTCAACAGTATCTTTATGTTTTAAAGTGTATCATCATTTTTCTACTGGTAGCTTCTGTATGTGTTTGTTCACTTTACCAGTGGGGTCTGGGCAGCCAGAACATGTCATCTTAGAGACTCTGGTATCCCACGGTGGGAGAGCCACTTCTGTTCCCATTGGGTCTTTATATCTGCTTTAGAATAGTTCTATACTTTGGGAAGTATGACTTAACTCACAGATCAATCAGATCTACAAAGCATTAAGAAGTCTTCTTTCTATGATATTCTGCATATTAAGATCCACCATGTGTTGTTGAGATGGTGGGGAAAAGGAAACAGAAGACTAATTAGAAAATAATGGTTCTTGCTTAGATGTGCATTTCCTCCCAAAGAAGCTGATTTAAAGCAGTCTAAATAAAATTTGTATTTCTCAAGGCCCATTGAGAGGGTAGCGCAAAGAACAATTGGGTTAAAACAATTTGAAAAGAATCATAGTCATAATAAGATCTGTTTATTTATAGTTCTTGGGTGTGTTGTTCATATAAAATTAAATATTAAAATAATGCTTCTTTCATTAGTAATTGTTATGTTCACCGAGTAATTTTGCAAATAAATGTAAAATGGTCTGATAATAGGCATTTATATATGAGTATTTGCAAAACAAGTAACTGTTAAACAACAAATCATCACAACAATTACTGATAGTCCTGGGATATACAGAGGTGTCAGACATAGTGTCTGTTTTTATGGGGCTTATAATTCAAGTAAGATAACAAACTTTTTCATAAAAACTATGAAAACAAGGCTCAAATTGCACATGTTAAGTGCCCAATGTGTGAGTTCAGAGAACGAAGCAATTATTGAGGGGTGGGCAAGTGTGGGTGCTTCATGGAAGGAGTAGGGCAGGAAGGGAGCCGTGAGGGACCAGTGGTGGGAGAAGTGCGGGAACTACTGGCCATTGGCGCAGCACCAGTACAGCCAGGGAGGGGAGTTGCACAGGCACCGGGAGACGCCAAGTGCAGTGAAGAGAGGTGGGCTGTGGGTGGACAGTAAGGCCAGGGTGCTCAGGCTAAAAGGCCAAAGAAGAGCTTTGAGTGTGAGGGTGATGTAAACAAAATGTTCTTTTAGGAAAGTTAGCTTGGCAGTGCTTTGCAAAGTGGATTGGATGAGGGAGAAATAGGTGTAGGAAGACCCGGTCAGGGAGGATGGTGCTAGCACTGCCCTGGGGCCGGGTCAAGTTGGGGAGCTGAGAAAACTTCCAGGCACCTTGGACATGGAGCTCTATAACCCATTATTTTTCTGACCAGGGCCCATGACCTGGCCCCTGACTTGCACGTCTAGGTGAAAAGGCTTTGTCCCTTGATACAATTTCCATGAACCTAGTCAATCAGTGTGGGGCCGTGTGCTTCCTGCCTACCATTTTCTCTTTCCTCCTTTCACTTTTTCTTTATTATAGAATCATCTATTCATTTTTGGTGGGACCACTTGGTCAGGTTTTAATATATAGTTTTGTTTCTCAATTTAATAAGTTAGTTAAACTATTAATTTCATGTGAGCTTTCAACTACGCAGCTAGGGGTGTAAGGCTGAAGTCCCCTGCAATGTGTGTGCGTAGGGGAAGTGGCATTACTTTTTTGGTTCTTTTTGACCATTGCTGACAGTGTTTGGTGTTTAGGAGCTCATCATCACATTCAATATGTTGGGGCACTGATAAATTTGCTTCCTGAGCTTTTATATGTCTAAGAATCCCCACCTCCGCCTTCTTAAATAGCTAGGCCTTTCAGGGGAGGGTTTCTCATATTCTTCTGTCCTTGTCACATAGTAAGAAATACATTTTACAACAAAAGTCAACACATACATACATACAAAAATATAAATACAGACAAATATATCTGTCTCTCTATATGTAACTCCATACATATGTCTTATGTATTTAACTTAAACAGAAGCTTCAAGAAAAATACATAGCCTTACTTTGTGTGATATTCCCTGGTATTTTCTATTTTTTAATTATTAAAACCACTGGTTAAAACCACTAAACCAATATAATAACCATTCACAATGTGGTCCACAGAAAGGTCCAGAAGGTTTAGGGTCTTGAGTGTCAAGACCACCTTGTGTTCTATGACTGCCTGTCTTCCTCATTTACAGAATGTACCAGATTCATTCCTGATGGCATGGAGAGAGAACAGGGGCCTTTTCAGACTGGGGATAAAAGGGTACCCCTGGTTCCGGGATGAGTACTTGGAATTTGGGCAACACATCATATGGTCAAAAAGAAAGATTAGTGCTCCAGGGTCATCTGATAACTATTGGTTGGGAAGGACACCTCCTTTCCTGGTGTCTTCCCAATCACCTCTGTTTTAGAATGAGTTCCCCCAGGGAAGCTTATCTAGTTCCCTGATAAAGCAGAACTGGTTGGAGAGAAGTCCTGTATTCTCCTAAATTCTACCTTCTGAGAATTCCCAATTGAATGTCTAGACTGGGCTATGTTTTAGGGCCCCTTCTTTGTTTCATGAATGGGGAGATGTGTTTTATAAACATTGACTGAATAATGAATCACAGCTCAGTGTTAGGGCTATACATTGAAAAGGGCCTGGACTCTCATTTATTTTCTTAAAAAATAGTATCCCTCACTCATCTTACCCTAAAGACATGATATGGTAGAAAGCAGTGCTTATTTAAAAATTAGAATACCAGGACCATACCTTTATGGGAACAATCAGCTCTGATAGCTTAGGTTTCTTCTTTCTCTGTTGTGACACTCTACATTATTTCAATCCATGCCCCGTCGCAGAGTCATTTTGGCAAGGAGATTTTTCTAAAGGTTTTTTATCATCGCTTAGAGCCAAAGGTTTTGTCCTCTGACCTTTTGATTCCCATTCTGCATCTGTAATCAATGTCAGGTCACTGCAAGGAAAACTAAAAGGAAGTTAAGTGGAAAAACCAAAAGCAAAATGCCCAACGAGCACAAAGCCCTAAAGCCTGTCCCGGCGAGTTTTAGAAGATCACCATTTTGAAATAGTACGATTGCTTGGATAAGTGAATATTCCGCCCCCCCCCCCACCTCCCCCCATTTGTTTGGTGCCTGATTTGTTTCTAGTTGCAGCAGGGAGGTCAGAGTGAGCCAGGAAAATGAATGGAACCAGCCTCCTGCCAGGCTGCCTGGAGCGGGCGGGTGTTACGGATCAGCGTAAAGCCAGCTCCCTTTCCCAGGCCCGGCCGATGTAACTCACTGAAGTGGCAAATTACATCAGACCTACAGCTGTAACCCGACATTATGATTAATTCGATCAGTAATTTCTCCTGTTTTTCATTTTAATCGGTGTGACTATTCTGCTGTGGCAGGTCTTTCAGATCTAATTAAGATAAATATCCGAGTAAAAGACTTGGCAGACTTTCTGAGTCAAATCCAGGCATCAAGTGTGAAGACCTGCAGCCCCAGTCAATCACCTTCGGGAAGGGCCACGCTGCTCTCAGCAATCAGCCATTCACACTTAAGCAAATTCATAATCTCCAGCCCTGCTTAGTCATTCTCTCGAACGTCCCAGGCAGAAAGCAAGGAAAGCCCAGACAATGTCATTCTTCCCCCTGTGCTCACACTCCACTGACCTGCCCAGACCACATCCATGATACTATAAACGGACACTTTATACAACCCCTGAATTGGTCTTTCTCAGAAAGCTTCAAAATAAATTTGTGCATGTGCATAGATCAAATAAACCCAAACGTGTGCACTCACATATGGAACACATATCCATATAACATGAAGATATAAAGTCCACACGTACACATAGCCTAACCCTTTCATGCAAGCACAGAGCCATCCACATGTTGGAATTGCATTGGCAGGGTTTTAGAGTTTATTTTCTCACTTTGTTTTCTTTTAGGTCAGCCCAGGCATGTATTTATGCAACCTAAGGCTTGTGGCTGATTTTGTACAAGTTCTGTGGGGTTTCTGTGCTTTGAAGATGAAGGTGTTAATGAGATTTCCCCCGAAAGCTGTCTAATCAGCAGGTCCTGCCTGTGCAATCTGGAGCAGGCAGACACTGGGGCGGTGTCAAGGATTTGTGTGGGTTACTGTGTCTACAGCCCACTTACAGGAAATATGGAATGACAGTCCAGGAGCTACAAAAGGGTGGATGTTTTTGAAGACTTCTCTTGCATTTTATGAAGAAAGCATTACTTTACAGCTCCCAATTATCATAAAGCAAATTCCTCTTTGTAATAGGAAGGGCTATTTTGGAAAACAAACATGACTGGACTAAAGAAGGCTAAATGTCATTTTGTACACAACTCCCACATCCCTGATTAAGAGGGTAAAGCATTTCTACAAACTACACTTTAGGATCTTTCATCAAGTAAGCAGAATGAGATTCTGGCTCTGTATGGCCTCTACATTTGGAGGATGATTTTGCTGCTGTTTTGCATGTATCTTTGCTTTTGCCCCTGAAAAAGTGTTGTAATAATAGTGTAAAGAAAATTCCCTGCTGAGGCAGACAGTCCCAAATGCACTATAATGGCTGAATGAAAGCTGGTGGGGCTGTAGGTAGGGTGTGGTCTTCACAGTCACAGAGCTTGGCAACGTTGGGCCTAAAAACTGGAATGAGACCTTCTGACTTCTCACAGAGATCCTGTCAGCTATTTCAGCTCTAATTTAGATAGTGGTCACAGATCACTTTACTCTTTTGTACTTGAGCAACGGTTCTCAACCTTCCTAATGCAGCGACCCCTTAATACAGTTCCTCATGTTATGGTGACCCCCAACCACAAAATTATTTTCGTTGCTACTCTATAACTGTAATTTTGCTACTGTTATGAATCGTAATGTAAATATCTTTTTGTTTTCTGATGGTCTTAGGCGACCCCTGTGAAAGGGTCGTTCAACCCCCAAAGGGGTCGCGACCTACAGGTTGAGAACTGCTGTACTTGAGTTTCAATTTGGTAGAAGTGGTTTCAACAAAACTAGTATTTTTATTAAAGAAAAAGAAGAATGTGTGGCCACATCCTCACCCCTAACCTCAGAGTTACTGGTTCTTGAGCGATGATAAGATCAAGATTGAGATCAGGAGTTACGAGAAAGACCAGACAGGGAAAAGGGAGCATCTTTCATCCAACAGTGCATCTCTCCATCTTCATCTTCAAGGAAAGAAATCATTGTGATCTTTTTAAAAAGATGGAAATCTTACAATGGAAAAAGACTAAAAAGAGGCAGATTAACAGAGTGGACAAGGCTTTATATCAGACAGACCTCGGTTTGAATCTCACCTCTTATAGGTCCTTATTCCTAACTTCCTCATCTGAGAAATGGAGCTTGTGGGAGCTTGTGGCAGGCACGTCAACAGGTTCATTGAACAGAGCTTTGCTACTCAAGAGGTGGGCCAAGGAACAGCTGTGTCAGCATCACCTGGGGTGGGCCCTCTACAGCCTGAGTCTGCATTTATCAAGGTTCCAGAGAGAGACATATGCAAATAAAGCTTGAAAAGCCCTTGTATAGATGACATGAGACAACATCTAGCAGCAGTTGGGCATCTCAATCCTTAGCAGCTGTTTATGTTTGGAGAGGATGTTAGAGTCTGAAAAAATTATGCCTTTCCCCTATTATATTTTGAATATCAGATATGAATCACCAAGCTTGAGGTTTTTCTGCAAATATTAGTTAATAACCCAACTTCAGGGTCTGGGAGAGGCTCGAGTGAATAGCAAAGTACAGATATGGTTGTTTTCATTCCGTGACAGATGTGAATCTGGGAGAGGAGTAGGATAGAAGTAACACTGGCTCATTCTTTTTAGAAATGAAGACGTAGTGTTATCATATCATAGAAGTAAAGTTAGCAGCAACTCATGCAACCAACACTTCGGGTACAAAGCATTTTGTTTAAATAAGAAGTAGGAATTTGCTCTTTTGGAAATGAATAATTGTGAGCCTACTTACAAGACCACAAGTAGTTGTCCTTAACCCTGGCCCCACATTGTAATCACCTGGAGAGCTTAAAAAAATGTTGATTCCCATACTCCATTCTACTCAGGCTCAATCAGAATCTCTGGGTAGGTGGGACCCAGGCATTGGTATTAAAAAAAACACAACTCCTCAGGTGATCCCAATGTGCAGCCAATGCTGAGAGACACTGCCAAGGAGTTGCAAATTTTCTCTTGAAAAAGCAAGCAAGAGATTGAACAAAATACAATGGCAGGAGTGTGAGTATAGCCTCAGCTGTTGGGAGTTGGCGTGGCTTGGAAAAGTCAAGAAAATGGAGGAAGGTCAGGCACGGCAGTGAGATGATGGGCATCCATGGCCCAGAAAATATGTGACCATATGGAGGTCTCCCTGTCTGGTATGAAGATACCAACTGTATCACTTAAGGCTCACTGGCAATGAAAATGTTATGCAGGTTGTGCCTTGAAATTGCTTCAAATGGATTCATGTGACTGCTACATGCAGGGAGCTTGGAGAATATCCCATCTTTGCTTTAAGCCTTTAATAACTCGCTGCTTTGTCCAGGTTGGGTCCAAGGACCATTGGGTTTTAGCCCGGAATTGATCAAATTTCTTCCATGGGGTGTGAAGTATTGAAGGTGGTAATTACTCTAAGGAATGTTAAACTTTATAACCTTAGGTAGGAGTACGAGGTTATTTTCCCTCGGATTTAAAAATAGAAGTTTCCAAGCCAACTAGACTCAGAGAACTTTCCTTGGGGGAAGTGAGAGCGTTTCTCTGAAATCTTCTCCTCTCTGAACCCTTCCCTGTTGCTCTGTTCTCTTTAAACGCCACATTTGTAGCCTCACATGCAAATAGAGAGCTCAGCTCTGGAAAGAACACCCAGCCTCTGGCAGACGGAGTCCAGAAAAGGAGGTGATCCCTAACTTTACTCCTTTTTTAATGACAGTTAAATATCTTCTGGTGCAGAAAACTAAGTGATGGTGCCAGGCTGATCCCTGACAAATGACATTTCAGACAAAATGTGTCGGGCTGGAAAGATTGCATCAATCGGAAGCCCACCTGGGCCTTTAGACGCAGACCTCCACTGCCCAGAAGACAGCTATCACGCACAAATGCAGAGTGCTCCCTCCATGGCTTCATCCATCTATGGCCTCGCAGCCATCCCCACTGGGTGGCCGAGGACACGGAATTGCCTTTTCCTGTTGACAACCGCTCAGAGGAGCACCGGAACCTTGGCCATGTGGGTTCCTCTTATACATGAAAGAAGAGATTCTGCAGCTGGTATTCTCAACATGGCACCTTTCTCTGTCTTACCTGTGCATTCACAGGGCCCCAATATTGGTGTTTGAAGCCAGAATACTCAACTTAGTTCTCCACAGTAGAGGATGAAAGAGATAGAAAACACCAGTGCCTCTGAGGTTTTTTTTTTAATAGGAAATAGAAAAAAAGCCAGAAAGGGAATGGCTCAGAGACATGGAGTTTTGATAGCCTGGGACTCTGGAGGGTTGCCATACGGATTTCAGACTGCCCTGACCTGTTGTTGGAAATCTAACCCTTCTTAAAATACAGGGGTGGAGAATGAGGTTGTTAGGGTATCGAGGTACCTTCTGACCACTGGAAATTCCTCAAAGGACAGAAGGATGGAGGTGAGGTGAGGGGAGGGTGTGCCCTGTCTCAGTTCTACTGATTCCATGGGTTTGGGGCTATGTGGTCCGGTGGTACTCTGCTATTACCTCTGTGACATGCCATGAAAAGGCCTGACTCCAGTGCAGTGGTGTGTGAACAGAAGAAATCATGGGCAGCGAAGAAGAGGAGAAGTGACAGGGCCCAGGCAGGTTCAGGCATGCACAAGTAGCGGCCCTGGGCATGGGGCCTGGGCTGTCCAGATGGGTGCAGGCTGACGTACGGACCCTGACCCCAGACATACAAACCTTGACTCCAGAGCCTGCTGCACAGGCACCAGGGTCTGGTTACATAAGCTCTTTATGTAAGCATGACTTGCATTTGCGGGAGGGAGCATGCACACTTCTGTGCGCTCTCCTCTCCCAAAACCTCTATATAATGGTTGCTATTGCTGATTAAAGATGCTGATTTCTTCTCACGTCGGCTCTGCGTGCTTTCTTTACCCTGGGCATGTCACTGCCAAAAGCTTTCCCCCCCGCCCCGCGACAACACTTGGTGTGGTGTAGTTGGCAGGATCATGATGAGGTGAGTGCCCCTTCTGCCCCAGAGGAACCACACCGGGTAGACGGGATGTGGCCCCAGACATTCCTCTGATATCCGGTCGTGATGTACCTGCTGGTGTGGACTCCACTGAAAAACTGGGATGTCATGTGCGCCCAACTGGAAGACGTCCAGAAAGCCCTGGAAGCATTGGAGCCAAACGTCTTGCCAGGGCACCAGAAGGCGGCCGGCAGGGTGGCCTGGATGTTCCTAGCAGTCTTGCAATATGCTAGTCGAGACATTCAGGAGTACGCAAACTTACAGTGCCAGGAGGAGGACTTGGAGCAACGCCTGGCTGCGGCTGAACACATGTTCCAAGGGTCCCCCAAGTCGGAGGTGCCCTCCCGAGCTAGCAGCCCACCAGGGCCGGTGCGGCTCACCTGACCAGTGGCACAACAAAGGGTGGAAGTCAAGGAGCCACTGGCTCCTGGGGATGGAGCCTCTGGACCGCGGCAGTCTGTCCGACATATTTCCTATACTGCTTATACGGCCATGGAATTGTGGTCGCTTGCG
Source organism: Hipposideros armiger (assembly GCF_001890085.2). NCBI lineage: Eukaryota > Metazoa > Chordata > Mammalia > Chiroptera > Hipposideridae > Hipposideros > Hipposideros armiger. Next base: position 2,117,410 of record NW_017731558.1, read on the forward strand.
AAGCAGTGTGAGCAGTGCCTGAGTGAGGCAGTCCCTGCTTGGTTGTTGCGCTTGTGGGATGATGGGGCGGACAACATGGAGTTAAGCCCCACCAAGATGGTGCAGCTGGCTAATGTCACCATGGTGCCCTCCCTGCGGCAGCGTTTGCAAAATGTGCCCCAGACCAACTCTCAAGCTGGTAATGAGACCCTGATTAACTGGCTCATGGCTGCTGCCCGCATGGTCTGGGACAATGCAGGGGACTTGCCGGAATATACGAGTAAGTGGACCACTTACTTGGACTTGGTGCAAGTCATACGGGAGATGAGCATGCAGCAGATGATATTGACTTTACAGTATAACAGTCCTGATGAAGAGATATTTGCAGCCCACATGAAAGACCTTATCCTTGCTAATGGCCCGCTGGTAATTGAGACTATGGCCGCCTTGTTAGCTCCCTATACAGACTGGCCCATCCATGAGGTCACAGGGGCTTTGGCCAGACTGGGAGATATGGAAGTCCTTTGGCAAGGCCGGACTATGCAGACACGGGCTGTAGCTGAAAAGGGCGCAAGCCACCCCCATCCCCAGAAACGGGCTACAAAAGCCACGCCTAAGGGCCAGGGTGAGGGAGGGGACCCTGTTAAGGTGAGCCTCCAACAAATATGGTTTGACCTGGTAGCCGCTGGGCTGGCCGAGGAGAAATTACACAGCCAGCCCCTCGAGATCCTCTTGGCCCTCTGGCGAAAGCTATGGCTGGAGCAAAAGTTCACTGCAATGCCCCCAAAGGAACAGAAGGGGGTTTCCCAGGAGTTGCGCCTAGCTGACTTCCACCCTGACTAGGGAGTGGGCCGGGGCACCTGGTTGACAGGGCAGCTAGATGATCTGAGGCCACACGTTAAACTCATCATATATTGGTCCCCCTGGAATGTACAGCAGGTGCTGACTCTCGTGGACACCAGGGCAGACAGTACCCTCATATATGACAATCCGGACCATTTCACCCTTATATATGACAATCCGGACTGTTTTCAGGGCCCAAAAGCCACTATTGAGGGATATCATCCGACGTCTCTCCCCCAGGGTCTATGAGGTCTACATGTCTCCTACTGCTGAGTATATCCTCAGAGTGGATGTGCTCAGGGGACTGACTGTCATGATGTCTATAAGGAAATTCCATCTGCGGGTGCGCATGGTAAAATGGTGGTTAGAGGACATTCCCAGCACGCACTCCTCCACCTGCCACAGGCTCCCTAAGTGGTTAACATCAGACAATATTGCTTGCCCTGGGGCATGAGAAGATTGGGCGTACTATTTCAAAGTTGGAGGAGGCAGGTGTCATACAGTCCACCCACAGCCCCTTCAACTCCCCGGTCTGGCCTGTACGGAAACCAGACGGTTCCTGGAGAATGACAGTGGACTTCCGGGAGCTGAACAAGGTAACTTCCCCACTGCATGCCACTGTTCCAAACATCACAGAGTTGATAGTTTGCCTCCCGCAGGAACTAGGATGGTTCCACTATGTGGTAGACTTGGCTAACACCTTCTTCTCCATTGACATTGACACTGCCAGCCAAGAACAATTCACCTTCACCTGGGAGGGCAGACAATGGGTCTTCCAGGTGTTGCCACAAGACTACCTACTCAGCCCAATGCAGTGCCATGGGCTGGTAGCGCAGGATTTAGCCACATGGACCAAGCCCCTGACCATGCGCTTGTTTCACTATGTAGATGATATAATGTTAACCTCTGATTCTCATGCAGATTTGAAAACTCCCACCCTCAGTCTCTAAGATGCCCTAACGGGTTGGTGGTGGGCTGTCCAGGGCCTTGGCTACTCTGTCAAGTTCTTGGAAGTTGTTTGGTCGGGTAAGACAAAAGTAATCCTTGAGGCGGTTATAGATAAGATTCAGGCCTACCCCCTTCTGGGGACGGTAAAGCAGTTACAGTCTTACCTGGGGCTACTGTGGTTCTGGTGAACCTTCATACCACATCTGGCGATGTTAATGTGACCCTTACACTGGTTGGTTTGCACAGGGGAGCCCTGAGATTGGTCCCCTGAAGCCGAGCAGGCATTCAGGGTGACAAAACATGCCATAGCCCAGGCCCAGACCTTGAGGGTCATTGACCCAACCCTGCCATTCCTCCTGACTGTCCAGGTAGAGGACTCTGGGTTTGGCTGGGGTTACTGGCAGAAACAGGATGCGCAAAAGACTCCTACTGGGTTTTGTTCCCAGTTCTGGAAGGGAGCCGAGGAACGGTACTCCCTAGTGGAAAAGCAGTTGGCAGTGGTGTACGCCACCCTGTTGGCCTGTGAAAGCATCATGGGCCCGCACCCAGTCACGGTACAAATGACGTACCCAGTAAAAGGTTGGCTCCGGTCCTGGGCCACAAGGCCGCAAACCGGCATGGCGCAGATGTTAACGTTAATGAAATGGAGAGCCTATTTAGAACAATGGGCTTAGTTCTTCACTAGTCCTTTGACCCAGAAACTGCACGCTCTTTTGTGGCTCATTGCTTTCTGCTCTGAGTGAGCAGAGGCCCCATGGAAATGGGGGAGACTCCTAGTCTTTTTGAGGAGGGCAAGCTCCCAGTACCAGCTGACGCCTGGTACACGGATGGGTCTTGCCGAGGGCAGCCCCCCACATGGGCGGCTATAGCCCTTCAATCCCTCACTGACACCTTTTGGTCTGACACAGGTACTGGATGTTCTAGCCAGTGGGCTGAGTTAAGCGTGGTCTGGATACGTTTGACTAAAAAACCTGGCTCAGTACATGTTTGCACTGACAGCTGGGCCATATATCGAGGCCTGACACTGTGGCTGCCCAATGGGCAGTCCAAAAATAGCTGATCGGCCACTGCCCATTATGGGGCAGGGATCTCTGGGAGAACATTTGGAGATGAGGCCAGAGCATGGGCGCCACCATGTACCACGTCTCAGGCCATTGGCCATTACAGGCACCTGGCAATAACGTGGCTGATGTCTTGATGTGAGTATGCTCGCTTGTGGTGCCCCCAGGATCCGCTGCCATGGCCGCTTGGCTTCACAGGAAGCTAGACCATGGGGGTGCCAGGACTATGGGGCTGATAGCTACCCCCTAGGGTTTACAGTTTACTAGATCCAAGGCCCAGCAAGCTTTCCATCAATACCCTTGATATACAAAACACGGCCACCAGAGACGGCGTCTATCCACCTCCATGGAGTCCATACCTCAGGGAGTGCGGCCCCTGAAAATATAACAGGTAGACTATATTGGGCTGCTCCCTGCAGACCAGGGAGCCCGTTCGCCCTGATGGTGGTAGACACCACCACCGGGCTGGGCTTTACTTACCCTGTGGCCCAGGCAGACCAACGACACACGCTCCTAGCCTTGGAGCACTTGTCAGCTGCCTATGGTTGGCCCTTGCTTATTGCCAGTGATTGAGACACCCACTTTACAGGTTCACAGATTCAAACCTGGGTGAAGGACAATGGTGTCCAATGACAACTACCCATTCCTTACCGACCTCAAGCTGCCGGTACAGTTGAACACTTTAATGGGTTGTTGAAGGACAAGTTAAGGGTATTGGCCCCCAGGTAAAAACACTGAAAAAACCAGGTACCAGTAACTGTTCACCTGTTAAACAAACAGAAAGACTGGTAAGTCCCTCTTGGGCAAGGTAACCGAGGGTCTTCTGCATCTCCTATGGGTCATGGGGACCGGGGACCCAGAGGTACAGCCTAAGCTACAGGGAGCAGGGGATAGTAATCCTGCCTACTCCATCCACAGTGGCCCCAGGTCAAACGCAAAAATGGACCTGGCCTTGGCAGGCTCAGGTCACCCAAAAACCCTGGGTCGCCCTACTTGAGCCTTAGGAGCAGGGTCTAGAGAAGGGCCTAGAGGTCATGCCCTAACTGGGCGTGGGCCCTTCATGGTGCAAGTGACTTTACCAGCCAAGGCAAGTGGGTCCCTCTTACGAGGGACCCCCATGCTACGCCTTTGGCCCATACCCCTGTACTTGGTGGACCTAACCCCTGGCCCCCTACCGACAACCCACGGGGCACAGGCATGGTACCACTGACCAGAAGCTGCCCCCATATCGGCTACGGTGCTATCGCAGGACGAGCACATAGCCTGCATTTTGCTGGAAGGCCATAACTTACCCATAATGGTCTCTTCCTTTGCTCTGTCATATTGCCCAGGTTAGCTACAGAAAACAGTGTTCTATCCTGGGTGCACACCTTTGCCCGGGTGCATAACACCTTGCAGTGCTGGGTGTGCACAGAGCTGCCAGTGGAGACCGCTGAAGGACTGCCCTAACGAGTTGCCCCTGCCCCTACCAACTGGGCAGACCTCCAGTGCTGGGACTGGAACAGCCCAGAGGGAAACGCTCGCTGCCGTGCTGTTGAAGCCCTCTTGCAGAAGCGACACCACAACAACCCCCCTCTCCTCGGCAAGGCTGTGGACAATGGCTAGGGGTGGTTGGTGGGGATTCATATGACATTGTCTAATCATGCTCCTTTGTGTGTCAAACGACACCCCTCAGTTCCCAACCGTATGGTGGGCTGGTTACCCGAGGAGCTCTACCTCAATATTACTGTTGTAATGGACCCTACTTGCTGATGAGATAGCTGCTATATAATGGGGATGACACCCACTGATTTCCTGCCAGGTAATGCTATTTGGGTTTATGGTCGCCACAGCTGACCATATTTGCCGGCCCAATGGATGGGCTGCTGCACTTGGGGGCGCCCCTTTACTCACGGTCATCTCCTGCCCACGTTGCCCCAGAGGCTGGCCAATTGGGACCAAGTTTACCATTATTGACACCAAAAAAAGCGGATGGCCTGGTAATTTTACCCCTTAGCCATCTTATTACCAGGGGGTGGAGTGATAGACGTACAGCTACAGGGGAAAGCCCCTGCCCAACATGTCGCCAATGCTCTAAAGGTCATGCGAGCCTCTTTAGCCCTGCTCCTTGAAGAAACAACCCAAATAAGAAAGGTGGTATTGCAGAACAGGATAGCCCTAGACCTATTAACTGCTGTGCAGCAAGGGACATATGCCCTCTTGCATGTTAAATACTGTGTTTACATCCCAGACCACCAACAAAAGGTACAGGAGGCCTTGCAGGAGACAGACACTGAGGTTTCAGCGATCCAGGTGCTGCAGAACAACCCCCTTTCATGTTGATGGAACTCCCTTGGCCCTTCATGGAGATGGGCAGCCTTATCTTGACAGGTATTACCGTCAGCCTTGTAGTCCACTATTGCTCTATGTATTGCTGTTATGGCCTTTATACACAGGGACACACTCTTTGGGTCAAGTCCTGAACCACCACCCTACAGGGGATGGACTGACAGGGCCTGGGCAGGTTCAGGAGCACCCAGGTGGTGGCCCTGGGCACGGGGCCCAGGCTGTCCAGATGGGTGCAGGCTGACGTACGGACCCTGACCCAAGACATACAAACCTTGACTCCAGAGCCTGCTGCACAGGTGCCAGGCTCCAGTTACATAAGCTCTTTATATAAACATAACTTACATTTGCGGGAGGGAGCATGCAAACTTCCGTGTACTCTCCTCCCCCAAAACCTCTATATAATAGTTGCTATTGCTAATTAAAGAAGCTGGTTTCTCCTCATGTCAGCTCTGCATGCTTTCTTTACCCTGGACATCTCACCTCCGAAAGCTCCCCCGCAACTCCCTGGTGACGACAGGGAGGAATCACCATCTGAAAGACAAGGTCTCTGAGACCTCAGCTGCCATCAGAGGCAACCCAGACAGACATTTCCTTATTTTTTTGGCTGACTTTGTTTGTTGCCAACTGTAAGGATCATTCTTGGTTTCAGCTTTCCCTGCTCTTATTTGGTTTTGGGTTTCTCCTTCCTGTATTCCTCCATCTTTCTATACTTCCTTTTCTCCATTGTCTAATCCATTGGATGGTCTGTGGATTTATGCATGATGTTTTGGGAAAGGAAATGCAAGGTTATTTTAGTTGTGAGGATGCTACAATAATTAGAGAAGGAGGCCTTGGAGCATTGGTTTCTAAAGGATGTTCTATGGGATATTAATTAGTGCTATATGGGAAAAAAAGTTTCAGTGGTTACATAAGTTTGGGAATTCTTGGTTAAATAATGTTAACTAGAAATCTCTAATGCAGGATTTCTTTTAGCTTTTAGTATTCTAATATTGAGAAATATCTAGGAGTGACATGCAGTGTGTGTATCTATCTATCTATCTATCTATCTGTCTGTCTGTCTGTCTGTCTATCTATCTATCTATCTATCTATTATCTATCTATCTATCTATCTATCTACCTATCTACCATGGAATATGTTTTTAATAAAATTTCTTTGGATGAATGTTTTGTGGAAGACACTTGGGAAATATTGCCTTAGAAAATGCTAGCAGCCAAATAAGAAAATAAGAATATATATTTCACCAACAACCCAAATGAACATTCAGAGGCAGAAAAATATAAACGGAGACACTTGGAAGTCTGACCAGTGACACTGAGGAAGTCGCTTCAACTTTCTGAGACTCGGTTTCCTTAGATCTGAATGAAAAGAAATTCTGCCTCTCCTAAGAGAGGAAAAAATGAGAGACTGAAGTACTTAGAGAGTATAAGGTACACAGATACATTTGATAAATGATAGTGATTATTTGGATTAGAGCTGTGAACTCATGAGACCAATGCATGAAATAATGTATATAAAAATGCACTTTGTAAATTTTGAAACACACTGCAAATATTAGCCAAATATTATCAGGAGTATTCCTTGAGTACTGCATACGTGCTGTGGGATATTGTGTTGTACATATAGAAGTCTTTCTTTCCATGCAATTCAAACCACCTTATTTGTGTTATTTCACAAATAGAATGTGGAACTGGAAAGGACTTAAAGATCATCTAATATAAAATTTTCATGTAACGAGTGACACAACTGAGTCCAGAAATTAGGTGACTTGCTTAAGGTCATGCAGCTAGTTAGTGGCAGAACTGGGATTACCAAGATTGTCTGTTTACCCACATGCTGAAAACCATAATCACTTAGGGAATTTAGAAGAAAAAAATAGTTTTTTTAAAAAATAATATTGGTGGATAAACCAAGGTTCTGTGGGTTAAAGTGAGAAAACTCTGAGCATAGGGCTCTCTCCTGCCCTGCTCCTCTCCCTGGCCTCTGTGCAGGCTTGTCCCGTGCTTCAATGCTCTTCCCTCTCTCTGCTAAGGCCCCTCCTCAGAAACCCTCCCAACCTCTCTGACTCGATGCTAAAAAACAGATGTGTAATTAGTAGCCTCATTCTAGTTCATATGGGTTTTCTGTCGGTGTGCAGTGCATAATTTTATTGCGTACACATGCATTTTTATATTCCCAGGACTATATGCTTTTTGCTCAACTTTGAGTGGGTCTGTTTATCTCATTAGATTACCTCCTTAGATTCTAATATCTAGAGTCAAGAAAGGAAAAAAGGCAGGTAGGAAACTGATCATTTTTTGAGTGCCAGCTCTCTCTCAAGAACTGAATTTGATACTTCACATAAGTCATCTCATTTAATCACCACACCAACCCTCCAACCAATGAGGAAACTAAGGGCCAGAATCCTTGGATGACCTCACCCAAGTGCCAGGCAGAGCCAGCACCCACACCCAAGTCTGTCTGCTTCTAAAGACCATGATCTCCTTGCGGCACCACACGGTTTGTCCTGCACACCTCCCCCAGGGCCACCATGCACACCGTAGGTGCTCAATAAATGTTTGCAGATAATGATGAAAGTGCTACCTTTACAACCTGAATAATATTCACTTGCAAGTCTTTACTTTGGAAGTCAGTTTAAAAGCCTGTTGGAAATTTACCCCTAACCTGTGAGAAATGAATTGAGGCTAAAATATGAAGACTAGCACTTGATCATGAAAGCATAAGACTATTGCATTAAGTAAGCATCAAGACTGGCTATGTTTTGCTCATTCAGAGTGAAGTGCCAGCCAGCATATTTTGGGCGTCTTGAATTGCCACTAAAACCTGCATCTATGCATATGGAGGCAAAACGGTTGCAGAAGCCATCTGAACTAGACTTTGGAATGAGTTTATCAGCCTTATCCGACAGACAGTGATGGGACTGGACAGTATTTGTGGCTCCAGGCTCAGTGCTGTGCTCGCTGCAGACGGGTCATGGGTCTGCCCCCAACCATGGTCAGAGTGGTGTGGTTTTCCCTAAGAAGTTATAACTTGCTCTGTTCAAATGCTGCAAGAATCTGTCCACTTCTTTTGAGCCTGGCACCCTTTCCATCTATTGCTACTTGCTGGGAGCTTCCGTAGTCAGTGGTGTGAACATGCCGCCTGCTTTGCTGAACCCCTTTCTACATGATTTGACTAATCTACAGAACAGTACCCAGGAATGGTAGGTAAGTCTAGAAAATGGCAAAGAAGCACCAAGTATATAAGTATTTTCTTGGTAAACTAATTTCCCCCAGCCACTCTCAAAGCAACATAAACTGTGTTGTTCCTCCTGGATCTCAAATGCTTGTAATAAATTCTTTGAAATATCTGTAATGCTGAACTGAGGGGTTTTTTTTTTAAAGGAGATCGTCTTTTTTTCATTGAAGAAAAAATTGTGCCTTGCAGAGACTGTGGGTACATATGTTTTGTTTATTTTATTCAGTGTTGAATATGGTTGGGTAAAGGACTCCCAGTTCCCATCCTACCTCTTGCTGACTGACTGAATCATGAATGAAGCTCTCAATTTGCTGAATGGTAGTATAAACAGACATAAATTCACTCTTTCATATCTGTAGTATAATTAATATGTGCTTAGCAAGTTTATAGCATAAAAAGCATTTTCATCAGTATGCTATATTTAATCTTCACGGTACCTCTCTGGGTTTGGATGGATTTTCTCATCCATAATAATGAAGTTTCCTTTGGTTCTTTAGCCCAAGAGGAAGGCTTCCTCACTCTGTGTGGACTCATCCAGTTTTAAAAAGATCCTCATGGCCTGGATTGCTCTGGAGAATATTGTCTACATCTATCATTTTCACCAAACTTACTCAATTTCATAAAACCATAAATTAGTTCAATGAAAAATGTCAGCCAAAAAAGTTACTTGATTGTCCTGATATTTCAATCTAATTAAAATGATTGGTTTATAGTATTAGATCTGTGCAATACACAGCTAAGGACAATGGATTTCCACCTCACCTCCCTGCCCCATCCATTACCCAACATACACTTGTTTTTCTACTGCACAAATTTGGTGCCATTTTCAAGTTCAACTGAAAAATGGAATCCAAGATGTGGCTGAAATTTACTGTGGACAGAATGCCATTGATGTTGGAGAATACTTGTTAAATAAATCATTTACACAGCTGGCAGCCAACCTGGGAAGTACTAGGGTTGGTGAGTGAAGCACTCATCTGGGGCACAAAATTTAAGGGTGTGCCCAAAGCACAGTCATCAAGATGAACAACATCTAATGTGATATTTTAAAAAATCAAAATGAACACAAAAAAAATAATGTTTAACAAAATCAGTATTGCTGATTTTTCATTTTGTCTCAGATTCCAATATGTCTCAATACTGTTACTAATCCTATATTTAAAAATTTGACATTTAGCTCATCATGAATTTTGGCATTCATTTTGATTTTTAAAAATATTGCATTGAAATATTATCTATCTTGATTACTGCATTTTTGGGTGCATCTTGAATTTTGCATCTAAGATGAGTGCCTCACTTGCCTTACCTTAGTCTTGGTCCAAGCTGGGAGAATTCTGCCCAGTGATTCAGCCCTGTGTAGGCATGGATGTCTGAGCTCTATTAGAGTTTACAATGACCACAAAGGAGTTATAAAAATATGCCTTAAAAGGTAGCAAAATATGCCACTCCAAAATGTGCCACTTGGGCATGGGGATTTTCTTTTAACTGAAGGCAATTGAGAAGAAGCAGATATAAGAAAAGCTCTCTACCATTCCATTTACCTAAAAGCAGCACATAAATTTCTAAAGGTGTCCCCCATCCCCTTTCTACCAAGAAGGACAGACATTAATTACTGGAGACAACTCTAGGTCCTTATCAGCCCAAGATGGCACTAGAGGTATCTATAAAACAAATCTTGCTAAAACTAATCCTTATCTACCATTAGTTTCCCCATATAGTTACCTTCCCACAATTTGCCACCTCTCGGAAGCTCATAGTTCTTTTCCTTTGTCTTGTCACTTCTCTAAAAATGTATTGTTCTTTTGTTAAGATGCTATATAAGCCTAAGTTCTAACCACCCCCTTTGAGTTACTCATATAGAGTGTTCCCATGCGTACGTGTGATGCATGTGTTAATGAACTTCTGCTAGTTTTTCTCTTGTTATAATAATATGTCTTTTGTTAGCCTAATTTGTTAAGCCCCAGCCTGAGAACCTAGGATGAGTAGAGGAAAAATATTTTTTTCTCCACCTATACCTGAGTAGGTCACTCAACACAGTTTTAGGGGTTCGTAACATAAAACTCCAAATAGAATGGAAGGAGTTCTAGAAAGCATTTAATTTTACCCCTTCCCCTGCAAAGGGGAAGGGGTAAAATTAAAGTTAAGTTAAGGGGAAAAGTTAAAAACTTTGAGCCACAAAGCTTTGACCAATATCATGTTAAATTGATTAAGACAAACTGCTGGGTGAGAAGGGGGTGGCTCAGGATACTTGGCCTTTTCTCTAAGAAAGAGCTGTGATTGGAGACCATGCACTTTAAAAAGGATGAAAGCCATGTAGGGTCCAGGTCAAACTACTTTTCAAGTGTTTTTTGGTCTTTCTTTTAGTAAATGACCATGCACCACCTTCTCCATCACTTATATACTTTGCAACTTAGTACTGAGAATTTGCCAGTGGGAAAACATCCCAAATGAGAAGGCTGTGCCTCCTGCAGAGCAGAGGTAGAATTTGGATGCAGTTTTACTCTTGGATGCCTGAGTGGTAACAAGACTTTTACATTAGCAAATCCACATGGTCGGGAACGATTTTATACTGATCTCTGAAGCAACTTCGCCTCTGAGGAGGTAACCATGCGCCTCATTCCTCACACAAGCACAGATAGCTTTCTCTCCCCTAACTGCTTCCACTGAGCTTTTGTCTCCCTCTGTTATTTATTAAGATGTGCAATACAACAAGGAAAGAAAAAGATTATCTTGCTTCCTGCCATGCAAGAGAGTATGCAGAAGGCCAAGGTTAAATGCAGCATTTGGTTTCTTAAGCTTCTCTAATGTATAGGTGTGGAAAAGCAATCTGGGACCAGAGCTTACAGCGGTGACTCTCTGAGGATAAAATCTTGACTTTAATTTGGACTCTGTGGCTAAGATAAAATCTGCTTCTGCTATCATTATCCCACTTATGTTTGTCCCCACTCTCTTTCCACTCTGCCACCCAGCTGAGTGGGAAGAAATTAACCTGACCTTGAAGAATATTCGCAGAATCTTCAAGACCATTAGGTATTCTATAGCCAATAAAATTCTAGAGGCCTCCTAACATTCAGATCATAGACTCATAGGCCTGAAAAGGATTTTAAAAAAATCACAAAGCTCACACTTTAACAGATGAGCAAAACAAAGTCCAGAGAACCAATGTGACTTGTCCAAACTTATGAGCGGGGTCAGAACTAGAAGGGGTCCTCAAACCCTCAAGCTCCCCCTTGCCACCATGACTGGGCTCCAGTCATACCGAGCTCATCCCCAGATCACTCATGAAGGAACATGCCCACATTAGGGCTTTTACACAATGTTTGGAATTGCCCTACTGCAAATGAAAACCCCCAAGGAACATTCTGAAGAAAAGTCATCTCAAAGGTCATAGAAAGGAGATATTTATTTCACCATCTTATGTTTATAGGGTCTTTATCCGGATCAAAGTTATATATTGAAATTTAAATTATACATTGTTTTATTTCTACCCAGGAATAGTTAGGCCATACCTTTCCCCCACAAAAGTTAGTTGCTGCCCTTTATTTTTCTGATCTGCTGCTACACAAGACACTCTACATGTCTAGTTTCAGATCTGACAGAGCCTATAGCCAATGGACTACAGCAAAACTAGGAGAATGGATTGATGACCATTCTGGAACCCAAAGGCTGAATGCATCTCACAGATGGGTTTTGTTTGTCCCACACACTCTTTCCAGTTTTGACTTTGGGTTTTATACGCAAGTTTGCTTTACTTATTTAGACTGACTGCCTGGCTCCCGAAGACCTTTGTGTTTATGATCCATGTTTGGAACTTCTCTCCAAACATGGATGGGTGGCCAGGTCTTGAGTTTCAATAGAGAATCTAAAGACAGACCTCTGGGGGCCAGCTCCTGGTCTTCACTTTGAACCCCCAGCCCCCCTAAAACCCTGAGAGATCAAAATTAGTGAATGAAGTTATTCCCCTATCTGGGCTTCTCTGAAGAGATGATATTTTAGACTCATATCTCTATCTCAAAACAAAAACCTCGTTTTGTAAATGCAACACATTTCATGGCATTGAGCTAAAGGGTGAAAAAATTATATTATGGGAAAACCTCAGAACTATTTGGGGAACTTTAAAGTATTACTACTTGCCAGCACCATTAATGCTCTTCACCTCTAAAAATGACCTCTCTTAAATATACCTACATAAGCCACTTCCATTTATTATTTTTTTCTGAATACATGACATTTGTAGTTTTAGAAATAATTGCTATCTTGCAAAATTTTTTTAACAAAAATATTTTCTGAATTATTGGCTTTCCTTTACAATCTAAGCTGCATAGTTCTAAACTAATATCTCTCAGATTTTTTTTTATCTTTTCTTTTTTTCTTAGAACATTTTATTTATTTTATTTTATTTTTTAGCTGAGCCATCCTGCCACCTGTTGGCAGCTCAGCAGCAGCTCAGCTCGGGCCGTGAATAGAACCAGTGACCCTGTTGCTCAGAGCTTGAACTCTTGAGCAAGCTATTAACCAACTGAGCCACTCAGCCAGCCCCATGTCTCTCAGATTTCGAATAACATAAAAATATAAATAAATCCCACATGCAACTAAATTTTTTTAAAATAGAATTTAAGCTGTCATATATGAATTTAGTTGTCCTTTATTACCTTAATAATCTCCAACTGAAGACACTTTATCCTAGTTCATAAAGACCATACCTTTGAAAGCTAAATATCTTTGCAGTTCCTTTTACACACTTTACTTTTAAAAAAGTTTAAACATTCCATGTTCACAAACTCAGAAACCCTTCAGCTAGTGTAGAAAAAACTCAATATTTCAAAACCATGGAATTCTCCATTTCCTTTCACATGCCTGTAATAAAGGGGAAAAACTCCTTTTATTTATACTGATATAGATTTATTCAAAATTAGTTCTTTATCCATTTGGTAATATTTTTAAAAGCTTTCCCCAAATCACTCCTTTGGTAATCATCCATAAGACCCACAGAAGTTACACTATTACATTAACAGTGTATTTATTAATCTTATAAATTAAAACCCCAACAGTAAAAAATTAGAATATTTTGTCAAGGTTTTAAAGAAAGAATTGTGGTTCTGAGTCCTCATTTGTTGCAAAAACAAAACAAAACAAAACAAATCAGCCCCTGGATATCCATGGGAAACCATGAAAAGAACTTTTAAAAATTCTAATAGAAATTATTTCCATGAGGCTGAGTGGCCACCTCATCTGAAGTCCTGTCAACAGCCATTGAAATGGGTTGTGTACACTTGGCTTTCGCTGCCAATAGAAATTTGTAAGATGTTGACAGTGTTCAGAGAAGGCTGATGTCCACAGAGCGCAGCTTTCCCTCAGCTGTAAGGACTAGTGGACTATGTACAATTGGAGACAGAGCTAAGTCACCCCATTCCTCACAGGGGGACAGGTTTTCTCTTGGATAACTTCATGATGGCTTGAAAATAGGAAGTGTTTAATCACATGGTGTACAGGTACATGTAATTTAACTGCTCTTAAAAAGCATCAGACATGGGGCTGGCCGAGTGGCTCAGTTGGTTAGGAGCTCGCTTAAGAGTGTGAGCTCTGGGCAACAGGGTCACTGGTTCGATTCCCAGCCCGA
>NW_017731558.1:2135159-2141029 GCF_001890085.2 Hipposideros armiger
CCTGGACAGAGGTTCAGGGAAATTTTGAATGACTTTAGACCTTACAGAAGGTGAGGAACCTATCTTGTGAAAGTGGTGGAAAGATGGATCACTCCCAAGTAACTGCTGTGTATTTCATACTTAAAATACAGCATCAGGTTTGTTTAAAGCAAGGCATAACTGTAGTAGTGAAACGATACCTTGACAGTTCCCAGGAACATCAAATCCCAATTAATTCTGTGCCCTCATGTAGCATGTAGGGCTTCCATATTGGACCAGCTGGGACGGCAAGTCCTCAGTGGGTCAATGAGTTACTCTAGGTCTGCTCAGACTCAGTCCGGTGTGTGTCCTACCTTGCATGTAAATCTGAAGCACCCTAGGACTCTAGAGACAGAGATGGTGTGTGTGAGAGAGGGCTGGAAAATACCCAGTCAATGGGAACTCTCTGAACTTTCTGCTCAATTTTGCTGTGAACCTAAAACTGCTCTAAACAATAAAGTCTATATAATAAAAAAATGCCCAGTCATCATCCTATTTATTGGTACTTTAAGAGCATGGTCTGGTTTTGCCATTCCCTTCACTCTCCTGGCTACTATTGTACAAAATCGCATCTTATTGAAGATCTGGGAGCCCAGCCCAATTCTGACCTCCCAGAATTTTCTGCAATCTGGAGGGTCCTGGGGGCATGGGGCTGGATCTCTCCTTTGGGTGGACTTACAGACTTTGGGAAACTGATTGCATTTGGCCTCCTGCCTGATTCAAATCAAGGCTGTCCTGATTTCTTTCAGGTGGGGGGCACATATGTCAGCGGTTAGTTTCATGGTTGACTTAAATACCATCCTGTTTCATTTTGGTTAGAAAAGCATTTATCTAATTCAGCATTTAGAAACAGGAAAGACTGGGGAACACTGGCAGACAGATACTGGCAGACGGGTAGGTGCAGCAGACCCTAACCTCCTGATGAGACATGATCCCAAACGTGTTTCCATTCCTTTATGTTAGTGAGTTCACGTTGCTTGGATATTTTTCCCATGATCTGAAGCTGGTCTGGAGAGGCGTTTGCCTAAACTAAACCTCCGAGGTACAAAAACTAATTTGGCATCTGCAAGGAAAAAAATCATGGACAATAAAATATGTTCAGGTAGGTCCTGGGTACAAAGAAAAGCATGGGGATGGGGGGCGTTGCACAAGAATATAACTCTTGTCTGAAAAATGCCAAAGCCACTTACACAATAATATGATAACAAAAGTTAAAGGAAATAATAAGAAAGCCATATTAAGGTTAAAAGTGTTTACTGGTTTTCAATTTTTGAAACAACCTGTAAACAAGCCTGGAAAGATTTGATGTGAGCATAAATGTTACCATTCTTTACAATGCAGAGGTGAAAGGTTTGTGGGAGGCTGGATGGGAAGTGAGGACAAGAACTAAATCAGAAATCAAGAGATGGCCGCATAGTTGACAGAACAAATGGGGATTTAAATATGCTGCTTAAAGTTACAAAGTTAATTTAAAATAGCTTGATACTTCTATTAGGAGAAGAGAGGAAGAGAAAGTGGGAGATATAAGTGAGCTAAACCCTCATACACCATAGCTGGAAATGAACAGATGATACATAAGGCTAATAAATCCAGAGACAGAGGTAAGTGGAAAGTATTCAGAAATATGTAGGTAAACCCATAAAACCTGAAACCAGAAGCAGTTAAATGGTTAAATGTGATTGCCTCGGGGAAGTAATCCTGAGGGTGCAGAGTATAGCTGAGTCCTGGGCATTTCTTCATAAAGCCTGTGTATTGAAATGATTTTCAACCACATGATGCACTACATTGACAAATGTTTTTTTAAAAAAATCAGTTTCAAAATTTTGGTTGTGTTTTGTATGATAATAGCTGAATTTTATATGCCAGGCACTGTTCTATGCCCTTGTCATTCATCTTCTCAACAATTCTCCCAACAACCTTATAGTAAAGTCAGTCTCCTAAATTGGGTTTTCCCAGATGCAGACCTTGAGCCAAGGATTCGAGTGAAGGTGATTTATTAAGAAAGGGCTTCCAGAAGACACCAGGAAAGGAGTAAGGAAAACAGGATAGGGAAACGCAAGAAGCAAAGCAGAGGTGAGATTTCAGGTGAAGACCCAGTCTATTCTCACCCCAGGGAACTATGAAGCATGAACTGTCCCTCAGAGTTTATCCTTCTCTTCTTCCCACACCAATCAGTCATTGCTTCCAGGTGAGTGTGGGGCATACAATCTGGGAACTTCTAGTTCTCTACAAAGGGAAAGTGACTTCATTGACCAAGAATCAAAGTGCAGTGTTTAAAAATTACTATCNGCATCTTATAAATTTGATTATATCTACTTTCTCTGTAGATATCATGTGTACAATGAAGACTTTTTAAGCCTGTCTTCAAGTTTAGTCCTATGTCAAAGGTATTATGTTGTCTCATACTTGTGAGATTTAAAAATTACATCTTCAAACTCAACTCAGGAAAATGTTTAAACTAAAAGTAGCCATGACCCAAGTGCCAGGGAAAACACAATTACTCATCTCACCCAAATATTTTCATTTCCAGGGAAACTTCGGGCCACCACTGAGAATCCAAGTTAATAAAAAAAGATGTTATGGGACAACACACAAAGTCAGTTCTAAAATACTAAGTCTATAATCCACTTGCCTTTCTGCCTGTGTACCAATTTATTGTGACTTTGTGTACTTTGCTATTTCAGACCTAAGGTTGCGATCACGCTTGTCGTCCTAAGGTAGGGAAGGGCTGTGTGCACACCGTCCAGGCATGGGGGAAGCTGGCGTTTGAAATGAGTGCATAGGTTGCTCACTGCTGGACTTTGTCACTGCACCACAAACGCACTAAGTCATCAGACGTCTCACTGGGGAAAACATCATTATGTAATTATAAAACTGAACCATTCATTTCTGGATCTGATGTGCTGACATCACAGTCATTATAATTTGAAGCTAATTTATTATTAAGGCCTCTAAGTTAAGAATGGTTTCCTGAACTATAAACTTACATATTCTTGAATACTCTTATCTATTGCTCCTCAGTGACAGTAGATTAAAGATGAGCTTTCATGGTTAGCCTGAAATATCTATTTTAGATGCCCTCAGACTCAGTAATAAAGTACATATACAGAAGCTTTATTATTTTTTTATAATTTTGTAAAAATCTTTATAAGTGTATTTGTTGAGGCTCTCGGCATGCTTTCAGAGTACTTGTTAGTCCATGGAGTGATGGCTGGAATCTGGGACATGAGACTGGGGCTAAATTTCTTCACCCTCCTAACCCCAGAGAGTCTTTAGAAAAATAGAAACAAAACAGCACAAAGTACTTAAGGTAAGACACTGTTGTATTCATAATATAGAGAAATAACCACCATGCCTCATGGACAGCAGATGCAGTTCTCCGCGGGGCTACAAAACTGTGCTAGTAATAATTTTAATTGGATGCTATCTTTGCTGCCTTCAAAAAGTATCATAAAATGGAATTATTACAGGCTACAAGTGCACTTACAGTGCTGGCTTCTCACAGGAGGAAACAGATAACATTTATCCTTTGGAGGACAACATCAATGGGCTTCTATTTGTTTTGTTCACATGTATCCCCAGTTGCCTGCTATTTGCTTCCCCTTCCTTATGTCTAAGAGATCAATTTGAATTAGACGCTGCAGAACTGGATGCTAAGTTTTGCTGGCCTCTGCCTTTAGGGAAGGCACAACTCCCTGGAAAGGTCCTCTGTGCCCATGGGCCAGGATGGGGAGCATACCTGCAGAGGATTGGGTGGCGTGAGCGGCGACGGGAGGCCATGTCCTGGAGATTGACTGGGCTTCTGAGAGGGGCTTGCGTTCTGCTGAGTTGGAGACGGTTGATTCTGGTTCTGGGGGTGGGGGTGGGATTGAGGTTGCTGGGGCTGCGATGGAACAGCTGGCAGCTGCTGGGAGGCCGGAGGCGGCTGCTGTGGCGGGGCGGGCCTGATGCCGCTCGTGGCATTCATGTTGCCCGCGCCGTAGTGTATGTGCTCGCCCATCAGGGCGTTGGGGGCGGGCTGGGGCTGCTGCTGCTGGGACTGCGGGGCTGGCTGCGGGTGCTGGTTGCTTGGCGGCGGCGGCTGCTGCTGGAGCTGCTGGAGCTGCTGGAGCTGCTGGAGTTGGGAGTTCAGGGATGAGGTAGCTACAAGGAAAGAAAGGGAACGTGCAGGTGAAACACACACGACCGGTCATCCGGCTGTGTCGCTGGCAGCTTGTCCTGCGTGAGCTGGGAAGGCTATCCTTTAGAAAAAATTTACCCTCTCATCCTGGATCTCCTTGGTACTTACGAGGGTTATGGGGGCACTGGAAGAAAAAGAGTCACTTCTTGGGTACATTTTTAAATTTAAGGAGAAGAAGAATGTAACTCATCAAGGCATTTATTTGAAAGGCATTGAGCCAAGGGGATGCACTGGAGATGGAGGTCATGTTTAAGTGCGCTCTGTCTTCCCCTCTCTTCCTTTCCACACTGCTTGGGAAATACACTTAGACTTTCAAGACTGGATTTAGAATTTTTAAAGTTCAACCAGTTAAATTCTTTTGGTAAATGCTCAACTGGAGTTAAGAACAGAGAAATAGTTTGTGATCTTCTTTCCATCATCAATGCCATTCATCGTGTCATTTTCATTTGCTACTTCAGAGCTTTGCCAATTTGCTCAGATATGTTAGTTTCAAGTTCCTACAGTTTTTCTTTAATTTAAAGATAGTACATGCTTCTCAGTTTTGCAGAATCAAAAGCCTGAGTCTTAATTTTTTGCCTGCTGATCAAGGAGACAGAAACCCCCAAGCCGGAAGGATTATGGTAGGTGACATGAACGGTACACTGGTGACTAGACACATTCGCACCTCAAGGACACACAAGGAACTGAGGGAATGAAATCATCTTTCAAGATTTTCTTGTTCTGTGAAATGTAAGAGTTGGTGGGACAAACTGTCTCAACACTGAGCACTCTAAATTTGTGCTTAGATGCCCATCTAGCACTGAACAATTTCTGCAGCAGGAAGGCAGTTTGGCCGCATAGTGATCTAGAGAAAATTACTGCTACAACTTCACTTCCTTCTTTGCCTGAATCTCAGTCTGAAAGCTTTCCAACAAGCCTACAAATAAATATAAGGGTCAGTGTGGAACTGGAGGCCTGGGCTGCAATATTTTCCTGCTCCTCCCCTACCTAGAATTTGTCAAGATTTCCGAAGGTAATAACTCCTGTTTGCAACATTAAACTAGTCCTTATTTTTAAAAAGTGCTCCTTTAGAAAAATCTAGTGGTTCTGTAAAGTGACATATCATATACTTGTCTTCATACAACAAATATATTCTTGAGAAATGTGTGTATGTTGACCCCTATGTTGAAGACACCTAGAGAAGTTTCTCAGTGAGGAAATAAACCAGTGACTATTTTTGTAAAGTTAAGAATCATTTTGTAAGATTTACTGAATATCAGTTAGGTACTAATATCATGCTAGGTAATATGCAGTATTTAAAAAGTCCTGCCTTCAAGGAGCTTATAGTCCATTTGTGGAGATAAGATTAACTCATAAGAAACGATCAGGTTTTGAGGGTAACAGTTACAGAGTCCTGCTAATGGTAGATGTTGACACATATCAGTTAATTGACTAAATGATCAGCAGTGTGGACACAGACTAAAATGGCCAGGGGGAGCAGGAGAGAGGGCTTCTGTGGGCTAGAGAGAACCAAGGCAGCATTTGTGGAGGATGTGGAATGAGAGCCGAAGTTTCAAGAGAGTGAGGTTCATACCTTGAAAGGAAGGAAGGGAGGATATTCCAAGCTGGAGAAACACCCAGAAGCCAGCATGGCTCAGGTGATATTTCTGAAGGACAATGTGCAGAACGGACG
>NW_017731558.1:2145576-2195063 GCF_001890085.2 Hipposideros armiger
TCTTTCTCTGTCTGACCTATTTTACTTAGATAATAACCTCAAGGTCCATATACCACGTTTTCTTTATCCATTTATCTGTCAGTGGATACCTAATAAGGTTGCATGGACCAACCTGTGATCAAGCTAATCCAGTGTGGTGAAACTAGTTAACTCATGCTGCTGAGAAGCTTTACGTGAGTGTAATGAACATCTTTGATTGATTTGAATTGTAAATAGGTGTTAAGAGGGCACATGCAAATGAATTTCTTTAAAAAATGCAGTTTTCTTGAAGGCAAAGCCTTTGAGGTAGTCTAGTAGGGAAGGAGAAAGAAATACAAAAAGTTCTTGAAGGATAACAGAGATGGAAAACCAGAGCTGGAACTTTCTATGACCAGTAGCACAGCCTGGGGCCCAGACTCTGCCCTGCACAGGGAAAGCACCGTCATTACTCGGTTTAGCTGTGGTTGTCCTGCTCCTCAGGTAAGCATACAGCACGAAGAAAGGAAGAAAATGCAGTTCTACCAACACTAACCTTTTAAACAAGCTCTTCTTTCAGAAAAGATTTAAATAACCCCCTCCTGTCATTTCCATCAGATTTTCAAGTCTTCTTCAGGTGGTGATACCACATAAAATGAGAACTCCTAGGATCTGAATGTGAATTTTGACTAAATTCCAGTGGATAGATTCTACAAGTACATGTTCCTTGATTTTGCTTGATTGATTTTCCATAACCTGTAGGGAATCATAGGCTATATACAGAAACATTCATTCTTGATTTGAAATCCATTTGCTTGACAGATGAGACCAAATTTATTTTATTTATTTATTTATCAGCAAACCCTAAACCTTCCATAATGACTGGTTTCCTTCTCTTATGGAGACTGGCGGAGGCTTGGTGAAGAATATGGCCGAAACAATGAGACTCTTGGATGTCAGTTCTCCATGATCTGATCATTTTCCAGTTCTCCATGGATAATCATGGGTATTTTTTGTTTTGTTTTGAAAGGTTTGAGATTCACAGTACATCACTGAATATGCCACTATCCCTTTTTAATACCATATGAGGTTAATGACAGAAAGTACATTTGGGTGAGCTGGGAAGTGGTTCAAAGAAGCACTCATGTAACATTCAATCCCATTATTTTTCCTCCATAAAAGTGAAAAAGTTATTTATATCCTTGGTGACCTCTTCTCAGAAGGCCAAACCACCTTTTAACTGGAGGTTAAAATGTTTACAATTATAGCTAACATTTATTGAGCGTGTTTTTTTTCCAGGGAAACTTTTAAATTATTAGGGTAGAAGTGAAGCCATATTCACTAAAAATGATGCTATCAATATGGCAGAAAGGGAAAAAGTGTGCTCATTTTATATTCCTATGCTAATAAAATTATAACATAATTCTTTAAACTTATCACACATCTTGTACTCTGGCTTTCAGAGCATCGGCATTTGCCTTTTCCTTCAAATGGACGTTAGTAGGAGAAAATATTACAGGCAATTCAATGGATACTGTGCCTGGTTTAAACATGGCATTATGCTCACTCAGATTTCTTTTAGGTTGTAGACACATGGGCCAGTGCTTATTTTCATGGTTGATTTAATCCATCCTCTCTGCCAGTGTGGGGATTATTCCCTACAGTTATTCTCCAGTTATCTGTCAGTTCAGATTAAAAAAAGTTAAGTGACAAAGATGCGGTGGCTGATTCCTTTAGAAGGCTGTGGATGCTAGAATGTACAGCAAGAGATTTATTTTTTTGAGAATCTATGCTATCCTCCTTTTAATTTCCCATATATCACCACAATCCTTCCTTTTCTAGGCTGAACTTTAAACTTCCTAAACAGGTAATACAATTTTGTTCCTATCAACAACTTCAGGGTTGCCAAAAAGCTTTATAGATCTTACATCTGGTTCTTCCTTATTTTTGGAGACGAGGAGATAGTGTACATTTCTTCTTACTTTGCAGATGAAGAGCTATAAACTCAGACCCGATTCTAGGGCCATGTGTGGCCTAGCTTTTTTTGACCTGTACAATAAATTATAATGCTTTCCTTAAGCTACATCTATTTTTATATTTTGAAACACAGGAATTAAAAATATACACTTGCCAGAGTTGCAATTCTATTCCAGATTCATTAAAAAGACACATGTTGCAAAATGACTTTAATATGTAGCAAAATGTTTACTATTTAGAAATTACTCATATTACATAATAAATATAATTCTCATTTTTATTTTCTCTTTTCATCTCTGTATTAGAATTCTTTAGTAGGAAAATTAATATACTGCATGGCTAATTTGGTTATGTTGTCTTAATGTGTAAATTAGCCATTCAATCTATATAGTTCCTTCCAAGCTTTCATAAGTTAAAAAGAAGACAACTAATGATTTTAATGAAATTGTTAATTGCATTAATGATAACTGTATTGGAAGAAAAGAGTTGTCAAAAAAAGAATCTTGGGAAAATTCTTAAAAAGCAATAGATCCTGGAAAATTAATGAGGTTAGAATGTAATATGGTCTTATTACTTATATGGGTACAAATGTTTTTGTAAATGTCTCATAGGTTTCTGCCAGGCTGGTTGATCTTGTTTATGGGAAATGAAGTACCCTTATTTTTACTTTGTGAATGCAGCATGGACACAAGAGGCAATTGCACACAAATGTATCAGTAAGGATAGATTAGGTTATATAGTGGTAACAGGCAGCCCTACAATCTCAGTGGTTTAGCCCAACAAAGTTTTTTCTTTTCACATCATCGTAAGTTGGCAGGGTGTCTAACCTCCTTGTCGTCACTTAGGTGCCCCAGCTGATGGAGCGGTCACTATCTTGAACATTGGAAGGATGATGCCAGAAGAAAAGAGCTTTTCAGGGTGGGAATCGAATGCTCTGGCTCAGAAGTAACCCGGTCACTTTCTCTCACAATTCATTGGCCAGCATTAGTCACGTGGTACCACACAACTGCAAGGGGACCAGGACGTGCCATGCTATCAACACCCAGAGTGAAGATGAACCAGGAACATTTGGTGAACAGCATTAAGTACCCCCACAAAGGCATCATTATGCTTCTGAGATAGTTTCTATATTTATTACTTTCTTTCCATTTCCATTTTCCTAAGTTTGTTTGTCTTATCTTGCCTGGATCATTGAAACGGCTTACTAACAGGCCTCTAATATCTTACTTTCTCTGATCTCTCTCTCTCACTCATTAATTCAACAGCTGTTATCAAGTCATGTGCCCATCTGCCACCAGAATTATCTTTCTAACACAGATAAGACTATACCACTAACTAAAAAAAAAAAAAATGCATGGCAATGCCCATTGTCTGATGAATGAAACCACAGTGCTTGGCCCATATTGGAGAATGACCGCACTCTGCTCCAGCCCACCTTTCCAGACTCATTCTAACCCCCTCTGTACATTCTCCCCTCTAGTTCAGAGATAGAAGCTGGTGGTATGACTCAACACAGCTTAGGGAAGCACGGCTTTAATATAAAATTTGAATTGGTTGACAACATTAAAAAACCAGGGGAGTCTACATAAAATATGCATTGTCCATTTTTCTTAAAGGAAAATCCAGAAGGTCTGGCAAAATGATTCTTGTTCTTGTATAGGAACTAGAGCTGAGTAGCAGCTGCCCTGCCAGGTGGGGCTGGTACCTGCAGCCGCCAGGATAAACCGCTCTCTCTGCACTTCCACAGGGGACAATCACGTGGGGCCTTGCATTACAGGGAATAATGTGCACCTGATCACCTTTTTTACGAATAGTTTCCTGTTTTAGGCAGGTTTTTTTTTTTTTCCTCTTAATCTTCCCGCCTCCTCTCAGCAACCTGCATAGAGCAGATGTTCACTAAATAATTCAGGAATGGTATTTGCAGGGAGCTGTAATCTGATTTACCACTTGCTAACTTTACATTATTCTCCTTACTCTAACTGTGCCATGTGCTTGCTCCAGCTTGGTTCAAAAGACGAGAGATATCATGGGAGAATCCTGGAGTTTAAAGAAATCCATTGCTCACATTTCTAGGAGATTACATACATGCCAGGATCTACAATGAACTTTGGGGAATGCTGTCGATTTATATAAAAATAATTAAGTCAAACTTCTGTGTTTCTTTTGTATAAGTATACAGGCAAAGGTAGCCATCCTGACACGCCTGGAGCCATGTCTTAAAAATTATGTAGAATATTTTTGTTTATGAACTAGAAAGTTCATAAAGGAAGTGAATGAGCATTTAAGAATTCAGGATTTGAAGGCGCACTATGGAAATTCAGCATGAAATATGTGTATAAAATGTGGTCAAAGAGGAAATGACAAGCTTAGAATGCCCTGCAAGGTTATCTGAAAAAAACAGAAAAGTGCTTCAGGTGGGTCTGAGATAGGCAGATTAAATCATAATCTTGGAAGAGAGAGAAATGTCATCACAACTCAGGGCTGACCCAGATTCCACCAAATCTGAGGAGGAACATCACAGAGCATATGGATTAAGTGGGTTTGTGTTGAAGGTCAGGTTTTTAGTATGTCTTGGCTAGCAGGATGTGACAGTCAGCCAGGTGTAACAATCGCGTTCCCTGTTAAGTAAGTGGGTGGTAGAAGGGCAGACTGGCCGTGTGGTGTGGATGCCTCTTTGGTCAGTTACCATCTCCTCTTTCCATGGCCGCATTCTACTTCTTGCCACCAGCAAATGCATGCTCTGTTTTTCAGGGAAACTTGGCAAAAGTGTAGGATGGATGAGCAGAAATTCACTAACAGTATTGGTAAAACAAAACTTATCCTTTCCATTTATAATGAATTAAGGCATTAAATACAAATTCTGAACAGGTTATAGAAAAGCTGTTTAGAGGAGCTAGATGAGAAATTAAATTTTATAGCAACATAGCATCTCATCAATACAAATTACTCCCTATATGAAGGCTCTCTTCGTTGCTTGCCTGGACCAATGTAATAGTCTCCTGTTTTCTCTTTATTTATATTTTTATGTATATTTAAAGTACAGCTCCTATTTCCCCAATCTGTCCCTCTCCTTTTCCTTCTCCCTTCTTCCTTCCCCCCCCCACTTTACTCCCTTTTTTCCTTTCTACTTATCTGCCCTCCTTACTCTAAAAAGTTATTAAGTACCTACTATGTGCCAAGGAATGTGCAGGAAGAATAAATGTGAATTAGACTCTGATTCTGCTTTCCTGCAGTTCGTTCACATTCTATCTGGGAAAACAGACACTCAAATGCCCAATCCCGATACCACGCGATATGTTAATATTTCTTTTTGTTTAATGATTTTCACTGTTTCCTTACTTTCCCCAAATAAGTATAAATCCTCACCCTTCATGTTAAAACCATTCACAGCTTAGCCATAACCCCATTTTCTGGTGTTACTCCCACCATTCTTCTACGTGTGACCTCCATTCCAGTTGATCTACTTGTGTATCTACTTTCCACACACACTTGCTCACCTGTGAAGGTGTCAAAACTGAAGAGAATCAGGGGACAAGGAGCAGAAACTTGAGGTGCAGGCAAGGAGAGAGAGCTGACTAATCCCATTCTCCAACTGCAGGACCTTGGTCAAGACAGAGGATGTGGGAGGTGAGGAGAGCTTTAAATCAGGTTGGAGTTTTGACTGTTACCTGCCATCTGTACATTGCTCTTATTAAACTGAATAAGAACATTACCTAGGAGTTTGCATTACCTAGGAGAGACCAGAGGAGCTGTGGGACCTCCTTGAGTTGTCATTTGGGAGCAGGGGAAGGCACTAGTCAATGAATTTAAAGTGACAGTGGGGGTCAAAACAAAGTTCAACAAGTCCTGCTTGTTCTATATATGGTTACACTAACTGTAGAGGAGCCAAGCCTTGATTTGTTTTTCCTAAGAGGGCAGATAAGTGCCTTTGCAGCAGATACTTAATAACTGCTGGTATAAGTGTGTTATGGTCTTTTCCAGGCAGGATAAGTAGCCTAAGGGAATTGACCTCAGGATATAACATGAGGCACCTCCCCAGTTTCAGTTTCACAAGAAACTGTAGCTGGCACCTGCAGCTAGAGAAAAACAAGAGCCTGGCAGAGCCAGTGCCCCTGACCGGGACCTGACCTTTACCTAATTATAATGTCGTTTATAACACCATTTACATTGCGGTTACTGTGATGCCCATCATGCACCTGATGTCATGACGGTTCCGGAGGAGCCAAATAAGGAAGAAAAAGTGGGAAACTGAGGGTCCCAACTACTGGGAGGAGACAGATGAGCCACATCAATACCATGTCCCCAAGTCATGCCCCTGGGAGCTATAAAACCCCTTCATCAGGACTTACTTAGCATGACTCAGTCTCTGAGTTTGCCAGCATTTCTGTCTCAAGTGTGTACTTTCTCTTTAATAAACTCCCTGCACTTTCCTACATCTGTCTTGCCCTGGAATTCTTTATTAAGCAGGGACAAGCACCTGGTCGCACTGCCCTGGGTTGAGTTCTTTCTTGGACATCCCCCTGAGCCTCCAGTGACATTTTCCCCTTTTCTTCCCAGTGTTGCCCTTGTGAATCTAAGACCTTTTTGGGGAGAAGGATTAAGCATTTCTTCTTTGGAAACATCTGTTCAGCATTCAGCACATTTATTGACTGTATATTGCAGAGTTGTCAAATTCTAAGGGTGCGGAGAGATCATCTAGGGTGCTGGTAAAATGCTGACTCCAGGGCTCCACCTCCACAGAGTTTGACTAAGTGGATCTCCAAGTGGGCTAAGGAATTGGCACCTTGTAAACAAGCTTCTGATGCCAAAGGTAGTTGGTCCATACTTGGGTAGCTCTTGTCTCTACTGTGTTCCAGGCACTGTGCTGAGTACATTTGACACCACAAACAGCCAGGCATATTTCTTACCTTCAAAATATAACCGTTTGGTGGCATATGCAGATAAGATAGTGTGCAAATTACTGACATATATGAGCATGTATTTATAAACCATGGGACAGCAATAAGATTAGAAGGAAAAGAGAGAGAAAACCCATTTAAGTGCTAAGAAAGTCAGGTGTTTCTACTGGTGTGAGAGTCAGGTTGATGAGAAAGGGAAAATGAAGGGCCAAGTGTTTAAGGGGCCAATCACAGTGAAAGATTGACTTATAATTTGAGGATTCCTCTCCCAGAACTCTGCCAAATGCATAAGAATACGAGCTGGCAGGGTTCTTGGAACTCATCAAACCCAACCCTACCCTTGAGAAATAGGGAAAAGAGACCCAGAGACTTTAAGTGGCTTGCTCAAGCACACAGAGGAAAGGGTAGAGTGGTGTCTGTATATTTTGGATACACCTTGAGCCAATAACCACTTATATCAAGGGGAGGCTTTTATTGGCTTAGAATTTTAGAGGCAGTTCTAATCTAATAGTTAATATCCCTGTAAATATATGATTAAATGGGTGAAATGATTAGAAAGGTCTCAAAAACTTTCTTTTTAAACCACTATTTTGTCTAAGATAACACAAGTAAGTGAAAAAAATCCCCATGGTAATTTATTATCTCTTAGCTTTTGACCATAAATTATTAAACTTGAAAAATATCATTGGCACAAAAACTGAATTGTGTATCCATCTTCGTTGGTTCAGGCAACACATATTTACTGAGCGCCTACTGTGTTCCAGGCATTGTGATTGCTCCCAAGCAAATCTGGAATTTTGAAGGAGACATTCGCATTAGAAAGGACTGCAGCTCTCTGGGCATGTGCTGGCTTTTACAGACCATCAGAGAATGCCAGCCACACAGGCAGCCCCCTTCTAGGTCCAGCTGACTGGGGGTCAGTTTTACATGCTACTAAATTAGGAGGTCCTCTGGGAAATATCGCCCCTCCAACATATTCAAGGCCAGGTAAAGCATCTTGGTGGCATCTACTTCCTTCTGGCCTAAGGGATAGCTTACTGCAGAGGCAGGGGACCTGAGAAAGAGAAACTCCTGCTCTGTATAGAGTGTCTCATTTATCTCAGGCAGGAAGGTGAGCCCCTGCTTCGTCACAGACTCAGACAACCCCACATCCTTGGGAAGCTCTTGTAATCTTGGACCATGCTTTGTGGGTGCCCTCTGGTTTTGCCCCTCATTTTTCAAGTGGAAGAATTTGAACAGAGAATGAATATTCAAAAAGGCTCAAATTCTCATGAGTAAGTTTTTCTCTGTTATTATTAGGTGGTTAATAAAATCAGTTCCCATCTGAAAGTCACATTTGCAAAAACATTTCATATTCCTCTAGCTAAAGTGGAGCAATAGGGGGCCAGCTGAGTGGCTTAGTTGGTTAAGAGCTCGCTCAAGAGTTTGAGCTCTGAGCAACAGCGGTTCGATTCCCGGTCTGAGCTGAGCAGCCGCTCAGCTGCCAACAGGTGGCAGGATGGCTCAGCTTAAAAAAAATAAAATAAAATAAAGTGGAGCAACAGGATGGAGGAAACTGCTGCTGTCTTATGAATACATACATTGGAAGTATTGGAGGTAAACTTTGGAAGGTGAGTAAGAAAGTGAGTCCTTCAGATGACACTATGCACAGGGCACTGGGTGCTAGATCAACCTAGGTGCTCCCAAGTCCTAATCTTCATGGAAAAGAACAGAAAGAACTCTGCAGATGAGAGTGTTCTTTGATGCCCCTGCCCACGAAACCCTGATTCGCCCTGCACCCTTGTGGGGTGACTAAGTTGTACTGAAACCAGTGGGCATGTCAGGGAGCAAGCTGTGTTCTTAGGTATTTCTCAGCTGCAGTGCCTGAGATTCCAACCCTGTGTTGTCAGGTCTTATTTGAGTCCATGGATCTGGTGGGGATGAGTTTCAAATGCAGCTTTGATTACGATCACAATTGCTCTGTGTTAGCGTTAAACATGGAAATCAAAACATTACATCCCTACTAGTGCCCAGAGAGTCTTTGGCAACAAGATAAATTCAAATTCTATAAACTTAGGGACCTGAATGGAACCATTTGAGCATCCTAGCTTTGGAAAGACAGCAAGTTGAATTTGAACCCTGTCAATAGATCAAGAGGCATATAACTTGTAAGATTTCTACTACTATAAGTACTACTGTTGCTACTATTATTATTGTTATGACTACAACTACTCTCATTGCTGTTACTTATATTGTTACTACCATTATTATTAGAACACAGTGTTAAATAGAACTTGAATTCAAGAACCTCCTCAATCTGTTCTCAATCAACTTCTCCCACCTTAACTGACTGGATTTCCTCACCGGACAAGTATGTCAAAAGAATTGAAATAATTAATTGGGGGCAA
The DNA here is from genome assembly GCF_001890085.2 of Hipposideros armiger. Taxonomy (NCBI): domain Eukaryota; kingdom Metazoa; phylum Chordata; class Mammalia; order Chiroptera; family Hipposideridae; genus Hipposideros; species Hipposideros armiger. The sequence goes on from NW_017731558.1 coordinate 2,154,794, forward strand.
ATTCTTTAACTGAATCTTAGGTATTCTATCTATAAAATTAGAAAAATTAGTGACTCCACATGGATGATGTAAAATTAATATGATGAGTGCATGTAAAGCTCAGTGCCAGCCATGAAGTAGAAACATCTGAAGTGTTAATTCTTTCCTTTCCTTCGTCCCTAACTTGCCACTCACTATTCCTGCTACTGGAAACTCCAACTGGGACTGAAATGAGAGATCTGTGAGGTAGGTGGGGAGCCTGAAGGAGAAAAAGGAATGGACTAATGAGGTATAAAGAGAAGGTGTCCCTCTAGGAAAGCAGAGCTATGTTGCTCCCGTAGCCATGGTGAGAGGCCAGTGGTACAGGAAGGCTGCCTGCCAGGAGGATGCAGAGAACGGAAACTGCCCATAAACTAGGGGACATTTATTTTCAAACAACACAGAGTTATCAGCCTGAAAACACCAACTAACACCATCAAAAGTTTACCTATCATTCACTAAGTACTTACGTGCCACATTCAACCTCCTATAACCCTTCTAAAATCCCCAGTGGTTAACTTGCACAGGTGGCTTAAGAACCTGTGCAAAATGACCAGTCACAAGTCAGGACAAGAAAGTCCTTCTTGCAGTGACCCAGAGTCTGTATGCTTCTCTGGAAAAATTAACATTGTAAATGACCAAGGAAACATTTACAAATGGAGAGATGATTCTCTCAGATGACTGACAGAGCAGCAACCTCTGTTTAAAGACCTAACCTGTACATACTAATACTCTACTCAGCAATGAATGGGAAACGCAAACCTTCTCTCTCTCTCTTTCTCTCTCTCTCTCTCTCTCTCTCTCTCTCTCTCTCTCACTTTCTTTCTCTCTCTCTCCCTCTCCTTCTCCTTCTCCCTATCTATATCTATATCTATATCTATATCTATATCTATATCTATATCTATATCTATATCTATATCTATATCTATATCTATATCTATATCTATATCTATATCTATATATCTATATCAATCTATATCTAATCTATATCATCTATATCTATATCTGTAAGCAGGATACTAAAACAGGACCATAAATCTGTCCTGGAAATGCTATGAAACATTCAAGTGTTTGGTGTGCTTAAGACCACAGAGGTTTGGGGTTTTGCTATGTTTAATTTTGATCACTTGGCACTTCACCCGGACCATCCTTAAGAAGATTATCACTCTTAAGTTTCCATGGCCAAGAGACTGGTGAAAAGTCACCTACTTTAAAGCTCAGAAGGCAGATGGCATTCATTTGGGCTCAAAAAGGTACATTTCTAAAGAACAGTTGGGAATAATTCTTTTCTTTTCGTTTTTCACCTAGAACCTCAAATCTTGCTAATGTCTTTGCTACAGTTTAGTTTATGTGTCCTATAACATAAAATCATGATTAATTTAGCTTCCCACTTTCCATTCCAAATAAGTATTTTTCATATAGGAATAAGAGTTTTAAATTTTGATTGTAGCAATGAATGTTACTATGAATTCTACATCTTGTCAACTGAACTCAGCAACAGCCACACAAAATGATTATTAGGGAGACGATAACAATAAAATCAGAATGTAAACAAACAGAAGCATTTGTTTCATGCTCTTCCTTTCTCAGCAAGAATGCGCCCTCTCACCAAAATGCCTGGGACTAACTCAACTCTCTAGAATCTTGAACTCTTTCTCATAGGTCTTTTATCTTTACTATAGGGAAACGGAGAATCTTGCTCCAACAAAGTCCCATGTCTAACGTGAAGGATTTGCCTGGAAGTCACAGTAATGTAGTTACATTTTTCAAAAGAAATAGGAGGTGATCTGCTTACTGAATTACAGTAAATGAATTTCTCCTGTTGGAGTTACGGCTGAACTGTGAATCTCTTCAAGAAAGACCAGTCAGCCAGCTGTCTGGGCTACTGCCCCCAGAGGGGACTGCTGCAGGTCCGTGTGCAGCCAGGAGGAACTACTGAAGCACCAGAGACCTGCAGGTAAGAGGATAGCTCCACATCCTAAATGTAACTGCAGAATACCAGCACACACAGTGGTGTGTATGTGGAAACTCCGGATACCATGTATGCATAGCATCCCAGCATCTCAGAGCAGGAGGAGAGCTAGGGCTGTCATTACAGGAGTTGTACTAAACACCTTCACATGGTGGGAATTTCTTTCATGGGTCCCCAGAAAACAGCCAACGTGTGCTTCACATCGCCACTGGCAGGGAGCTCAGTGTTTATGAGGAGGTCAGCTCCATTGTTAGCTCTGACTGTAAGCTGCTTTTCTTGGAAAACTGAAAATCTACCTCTCTCTCTAAATGTCCAAATTCTACTTTTGCAACAATACCAAAGGAGCAATTCAAGACTTCTTTGACATTCCTTCTAATACATTTATGGTCAATTAAAACAAAAGCTCAGTATTCATTAGATTGTCCTAACAAGATTTGGTTTGCAGACTCCTCAGTGTACCACTTAAAATTCCAAAAGTGTAAGGGGCTAGATTAAAATAGATGGACTTATACCCCAGAGTATTTATTCATTCATTCAATAAATATTTGAATGCCTACTGTGTTCCAATGTTGTTCTAGGGAGAAAGGAATAGACAAAACAGATAATTTGTGTCCTTAGGGAACTTATATTCTAGTTGAGGGAGATAGATAAGAAACAAGATGTGTAAAGAAGTAGAGTATGTAACCTGGTGATAATTGCTAAGGAGAAAAATGAAACAGAAAAGAGAAAAAGAGGTGTTGGGGGCGTTGAAATTTTAGATAGAGTAGCAAGGAAGGCCTCACCTAATAGGTGAGGGAGCAAGACATTCAGGAATGTGGTGAAGAAACTTCCAGGCAGACGGATGGTTCAGGGCCAGCTCTGTGGTTGATACGTTTGGGATCACTAAGGTGAGCGAGGCTGGAGTGCATGTGGCAAGAGAGCAGGAAGTAGGGAACGGGGTTCAGAAGGTCAGAAGAAACAGGGGTGAGATCTTGGAAGCCGTCGTAAGAACTTCGGCTTTCATTCAGAGTGATTCTTTGTTGAGTGGGTTTTTGACAGTGCCATGTTCCCTGGGCTCTTATGTAGTAGTGATTTTAATGCTGATGACTGCTTGGCTTGGTACAAAATGCTCCGGCCACTTTTCTCTCAAAGCTTTATTGCCTTGGCCCCATCACCTTCTGGAATTGAGTATTTCTGTGGAGAAGCTGGGCACCAGCTTATTATTTATCCTTTCTATATAACTTCCATTTCATGTCTACAAGTATGTGTTTGAATAATTAACCTTTAAGTTCAATAACAGTACCAAGATATGCCTTATAGCAAGCATTCTGCATTAACATTTTCCCCTGAACATGTTTTTTTTGTGCTGATTCAGCCCCTTCTTCATATCCAGATATTTTTTTCTATTACAGCTTCCATTTTGTTTGGAAAATCAATTATATTAATGTTGGATCACCATTGTCTATCTTCCATATCTTTTTTCCCTCTAGTTGCTTTAATCTATGATTTTTTTTCTTTTACTTTCACTGCATAGAGATAAAATGCCATTCTTTTTTCTGCCCTCTGTGTTCTGTTTATTGATGTTTCTAATTTATTAATCCATTCTTTAATAGTATTATTCTGATTCACATTGTGTTTTAACTCCTAAATTCTTTCTTTACAAATTTCATTCAAACTTACCATCAAGTCTTTGAAGTCTTGTTTCATAATCTCATGTTCTCTTTTATTTCCTTTATAGAGGATTTAAAACATTTAAAAAAATTTCTTCCAGGATAAATTCTTCACTCAGCTTTTGTATATTCTTTTCCTTTATTTTACATCTACCCATATCTATCTCTGCCTTTACATGTGGCTCTATCTGCAACTATAGCCATTTCAATTTATATCTTTATGCCTACACTCACGTAGTTATAGCATTGAATTATTTTTTCTTTAATGCTGTAACATTATCCATGCATCCATGGACCATTAATTAACTAATTAAGTAATTCAACAAGTATATATTGAAGACCTAGTAAGCGCCAGGTACTATTTTAGGTACTAAAGAAAAATTAGGAATAAAAGCAAACAAATATCTCTGCCCTTGCAGAGTTTACATTCTAGTGGCGAGAGACAGAACATTAGTAAACATAATAGGTAGGTACGTTACATGACAAGTGAAAAGGTGATACGTGTTATGGGAAAATCTGAAGCAAGGTATGGTGACTAGGAGTGAAACAAGTAACCATTAGAGGGTTTTGAGCAGAGGAGTGATATGATTTGATGTAAAATGAAATAAGAACCCTGGCTGCTTTTTGATACTTAGAACATGCCCTCTTTAGCCCCCATGTCCTCCTTGTAGTGTGAGTGGATTCTCCTTGATCCTTATCTTTCCTTGTCAGTGATCGTTTGCCCCTCAGAGCTCAGTTGAGGGCTAAGGCTGTTCATTGATCAAGGGTAATCCACTTCGTACTCTCTTTTCCTCAGATACTGTTAAAAACCACATACCAGGGTGACAAGGATGTACCTTGTTTCCCTGGAGTCTTTCCCTCTGCATTGTTCCCCAGTTCAGGTGAAGCCCCTTTCACTGGAAACAAAGCAGGTCAACACCTGGTAGTCTTTCTCGGCTTCCTGTATTCACCCTCCCTCCCAGCAGCCTCCTCACTCTCCCTTTGCCAGAGGATGGGAGCAGGCAGAGGATGATGGGCCCTGGCTTGAGGTGGGGCACGGACTTCCGCCAGGGCTCTCTCTCTGGTTGCTCTCGGCTCATGTGTTTTCTCTTTTGCCTTCCATTCAGCCAAATCCGCGTGTTTAGCTCTGAGTGACTATAATAGTCCTACCTTCCTCCTGGCTGGAGGAACAACACTAGTGTGCTGCACACGTAAAACTGACGTTATCCTTCTGCATAACAAGAATAAACAGACGTGTGGTGGTGGTGTTCTATTAATTTTAAAAAGAATCAGTCCTGTTTTAAGGGGACTGTGTCTTCATTTTGGTATTTAAGGCAATGACAGATGTTTTTCATCAATACTTGAAGGTTTGGATTTCTGTTTCAAGAGTGGCTTTCTATGAATAAGTCTGTGATTATGGGTAACAACCTCCTTTTTGTTTCTGAGTCTTACAAAATGAAAACATAATAGATATTTGTGTATAACCAGTAAAGATACTTATCTCTTCTGCACCTTATACATAAAGTTGTTATTTTCCTAAGTGTGTGTAACATGTTGAAGCTTATGTTAGCTACTTTTCAACCTTGGAAAGTTATTTAAAAAAAAAAAAGTGTGCAATGCACAGATCTGAAAGGCTTCCCATCTTTTATAAGATATTTTTCTTTTCTTTTTGCACATTGTAAAAACACTGTGAAGTACTGCGCTGTGGGGCTATATACTCTGGAATGCCCTAGATTCAGGGAATTCAGAGTTAAGGCTCCAACAGTAACCTTAACATTGCCTTCTCACAGGGTTACAGCAGCCTTTGTTATGTGATCACATCATCCAAAAGAGCTAAATTCTCCACAGCTTATCTGCCATTCCACCTGCAAACCCCTCTTTGAAGTCGATGGGGCTCTAGGCATGGGGGAGACCAGACATACTGCAGGAGAATTAGGCCCTGTGCATTCAAAACTACAAAATGACACACATGTGTGCATTTCTTATCTATGAGGAAAGGTTTAAAAGGCCACAATTTAGCTACTTGATGGTGCCTTCTGGAGGAACTATATGGAAAAAAAAGTGTGAGCGCTTCCATTTATGTAAGTCACATTCTATGTCATGTCACCAACTCATATATAGTTGTTGGATAAAAGCCTCCATTGTACAGGAAAGGTAACCTTGTAAAAATGACAAGCACGGGCTTTCTCGGTGTTTTATGCAATTAAAATGTTAACCTTGACATTATACTAGCCCTTCAGTTTTCTTTAAATGTCCTTCAGTTTGCAAATCCAAGGAAAATTTTTTTAAAATGTGGGCTATCTATAGCCAGGTGATCTCCTGCTCATCCGTGTTCTCTTTAGGGATAGTCATGGGGATCGGCTGCCCCGGCCAGTGACCATGGCCACTGTTTGGGGTTTCCTTCACCATCTCCACTCCCCGACTTGTTTTAGGAACTTTTTTTCTCACTTTATCCGACTACCCCTGCTATCCAGCAGCTGGAGGAGGGAAGGGAGAGCACAGACAGCAAAGGCTGTTCCATCCACCCGAGTCCTCTCCGGTGTGGACACCAGTGGCTCGCGATGCCACAGCCCTGGCTGGTAAAACAGTCACTCCCTTTTGGCTGCCCAAGAGTCACCACCAGCCCTGTGAGCTGGATGATGCTCTGCTTTTTCTGCCTAGTGTGGTGGTGGGGGCGAGGGAGCAAGGGAATCCCAGATCTTACTGTTTTTGAGGAAAGTGTTCTGATATTTCAGCTGGAATTATGAGGCTATTTTTACATAGAAACATGGGCTACATTCTCATTCATGACTGTAGTCCAGACCCAACTTTGGGTGAGTTTTTTAATGAGGGCGCTTGTAGGGGAAGACTGGCACTCTCCCTTTTACTATGATGTTAATAGTAATAAAGCGTATAATAAAGCGTAAGCTCCAGGCTGTTTACTGTCATAGGCCCCTTCAAAGGCTTTGGGGAGGGCCCAGCACTGTGTTGTCCTGATGACATGCTTTACTCAGATACTTTACCTGTAACTGGCTAGTCTGCTGTGTCTTTGCACTTTGATCCCTGTTTCTCCTCCTACCCCATCCCTTACCTTCCATCAGGTGGTACTTGGAAAGGTTGTGAGGATTCATGGGAAAGTTGAGCTGAGGTTATATTTAGTATATGGGATGTCTTTATGTGGTTTGCAGTTCCTTCTAGGAATAGTTAAGTTACTGCTAGATGTCTTGGTGGGACTTAAAGCAATAGTCCTACCAGCCATCCTTGAGACATGGATATGCACCAACATAGGAACTAATTCAACTGTGCCTGGCACTGAGGTATGTGGATAGTGGAGGCAGCAATTGAAATGTGCAAAGCTGGAAGCTAAACTGTGAAAAATTCTTCCTGGTCTTATAATTCTGTTAAGGAAAGCAATTTATAGAGATTTTTCTCAAATTTGGTAGCAATTCTAAAACTTTACATGACCAGTAACAAATGAAGCTCTAAGAAATTTTTCTGCAGTATATTTTTTTTTGAAAAAGATTAACTATGACAGAGGAGACAAAGAATTATCATTCAATAGCCTCTACAGAAATTGATATTACAATTTTTTCTCATCTGAAGAGGTGATCAAAAGGTAGTAACCAAAAAGTGTAGAGATCTTAGAGAGTATGATAGATTATATTTGTAGATTTGGTGATATTTATGGCCTTTTCCAACTTTTACATTTGTAACATGTGATTTCTTTCTCCATTCTAAAAAATATTAACTGTAATACATAATTTTGTATTCTTAGCTTTACATACTTTTTCTTAAAGAGAGCTCCCCAGATTATATCAGCTTCCAGACCTGCCCATGAATAAAGAATATTTTGATTTACTAAATATAGACTTAGCAAAAAGATGTTTGCTTTTTAATGTGGTGGCTGTTTGTCGACTGTTTTAGATGTGTAATAGTAACTGCAGAAGCAGTCTTCTGAGAGTTTTGTAATTCAAATCAAGACAGCCTGATCCGTTTTTTGGTGGGCCTCTTAGACAGCTGAACTATCCAGTGCCCTCAGACATCTCTCATGACTGACTCCTTCTGAACATCTTCTAAAGTATCCTCCAAGATCCTGACCCCAAATCATAGCTGAAAGTTTGTTATGTCAAAACTGGTTATCCTGAAGTAAACAAACAATCTAAGTCTAACTCTGAAAGAAATAACCAATACATAGGACCCTCTGGCACAAGAAATAGAACCCGTCAACTCTGGTTTGGACAGAAGTCCCTGATCCAAGGATTAACATTAAAAAAATGATGCTCCACGTGTGCTGAGAATATACACAAATAACATGCCCTTCTATTTGGAATGGAAGCCCCTAAACTTTTGGTGTTCTGCAGAAATTTTTGAATACCTGGCCAGTTTTTCTGAATTTAGTAAAATATTCAGATGACGTAGTGACCCCAAATTGAGCCTGGAGCTAAAAACCCTGAGGCAATGATTACAATGGATGCCAGAGTGTAATAACATATTCTAGAAAGTGGAATCATACAAAATAGTCTCAATGGCGCCTCTATCGTGATACAGGGTAGTGTAGTTGGGGGAATGTGGGTTTGGAGACCTGGGTGTAAGTCTCTAACTTACTGAGTGATCCTGGCCACGCTACTTGACCTCTTTGAGCCTCGGTTTCCTCATCCATAAAGTTAGCTTCATGATACCCACCTGCAGGGATGTCAGGAAATAAACACAGTACTGTGGGTAAAGTGTCTGGGTACTGGGAGATACTCGAAGAATGATAGCTATTATTTCCTTTGTGGGCTTATGCCACTACTGATGTTCGAAGGTCAAAGTCTTAGACTTATCAGTAGTAGCTGCTTTTATAAGCAAGCTTGACTTTATTTTCAACAATGATAATGTATTGGCTACTGACACCCTGGCAGTTCTGGTTGATTTAATGGGTTGGGCTGTCTTGATTTGTGAATTTGGTTTCTATTTGTTAGAAGCCCAGAAATTTTCAATTTTGTTCATGTATAGGATTTCATGGACTAAATTGGCAAATACAGCATCTCTCCCTACAGATAAAAGTAACTACAAATAAAAGAAAAAAGAAAAAGAAAAGGAGAGAAAGAGAAAGAAGCAGTAATAAGGGTCATTCTCAAAGGAAAGAAAATTGAGTCATATTCCAGAGTGGTTAAAGAATTTACTATTCTGTTCCAACAAAGAAAACTATCGATTGAAGCTTTCTAGAAATAAATTAAACTCATTTCTCTTTTCTTTTACAAATATTCAGTGGAAATCACATCCCTGACAATTCAAGGCATCATGCTTCAGGATGTTCTCAGCACATTGAAACATTAGCAAAGGTCTGTTTACCACCCTACATTTCCTAAGTGGTAGAATGTCTCCAATTTAAGCCTACCTTTCCCCTTCTACAGATGTGTAGGAACATCTCACATTCTCAGATTTGAATTCTTTCGATTCTCTTTCTCTTCACAATATTCTCATTCCTGTGACTATTGGAAGATGCAAAAGGAGCTGTACATTCTCACTGGAATTGAACAGAAGGGGAAAAGCCTCTACAGGACTCCCCACATGTAAATATGATGCCTGAAAACCTCCTCAAAATTTCTACCTTGAGAATTATAATTGCTAATAAAACCTCCTGCACATTCACATAAACATGCTGATTGTGGTATGAACACTTGTGACCATCCCAATTCGTACTCGGTGCATGTTGATAAACCCAATATAAAGTTAGAGTGCCATTTTGATGTTTGTTACCCAGTAAGAGTTATGAGAAAGGCACTTTTGAGTTAAACACATTGTAGAACACAGATGGGCATTTGTCATTGATTATAGAGTAAGAAGTACAAAATTAGCACATTATTATTACTAATTGTTTGCCCTTGGGCAAGTTGCTTGATTTCATTAAGCATTAGCTTCTTCAAGAGTAAAACGGGAGAAGAATACCATCTTAATAAAGTTACTGTGAAGATGAAATGAAATAATGTATCCAGAGAGCTTATCTCAGCACTAAATGTTCAACAACGGTTATTATTATTTTGGCCTATAAGACTCATATTGATTTTTGGAATATATGTGCTAACTTGTGAATTTGTATATTACATGTAGTTGATAAAAAGGGTTTATCTTTGTTTTTGTCTTTTAAAGTTAGGGTACGAACTTGGCTGGGCAAGGGTTGACTTGAAGGTATAAATCTTGCCTCTCTTCACATAACTTACTGAACTGAAAGACTTATCCAACTGGTGGTGTGTAGGGTTCTACTTTCTAGAATTTATTATCACACTCTGGAATTCATAGTAATCATTGTCTCAGGGATTTTTGCACTAGACTTACATTTGGGGTCACTACCTAATCTAAGTACATGACTGAATTCCTATAACACTCTCCAGAAATTCAGAATTTTCTGCAGAATACCAAAAACCTAAGCAACTTCCTTTCCAAATAGAAAGGCATGCCATTTGTGTCTATTTTCAGTTTGTAGAGAGCATAATTTTTATGTTCATTTTTGGATGAGGACTTGTGTCTAAACCTACTTTAGAAATGCCTAATCCCAGGAGACCCTGTTTAGAGGTTGTTTCCATTCAGATTGGGATTAAGATGGTGCCTTGAATTTTTTTTGCTCCTGTTTTTAATTGGTTTCATTTTATTGAATCTGCTGGTTCTGATTTGGGATCAGAATTTTGGTGATATAATGGATATACCTACTTATAATAGAGAAATTGGTGAAAGGAGATACAGAGGAGTCAGTCGTGGTGAAACATCTGAGCTCATGAGATTGTTCAGAAGTCCCAGAGACCCACCAAATATTGGCTCATGAGACACTGATTTGAATTCTATAAAGCTCTCAAAAGACTGTTTCTGTAGTTTGTACATTTTATCTTTTGTGTCCTTGCCCATTTTTCCTGTAATATATTTCTCTTTTTATTACTGATGTAAAAATCTTCATGATTTAAAGGTACTTCCTTCTGTCATATATGACACAATTATTCTTTTCTCAATTTGTCATTTATTTTTTCATTTCCTGGGCTTTTAAATATGAATATCTTTTACTTTTTTATATATTAAACCTTTGAAGATTTTCTTTATTGGATTTTTTCTTTGCTTTTATTTTAGAACTATCTAATCTCATTTGAGATGAGATAAATATCACCGAAAAGTGTTTGCACAAGAGGTGACATTATTAGACTGTTGTTTAGTGAACTAGTCTGACACCATATTTTGGATAGTTTGAAGTGGATTGAAAGGGAAGATGGTGAGTGTGAAGTATAACAGCCTTGGTAAGAAATAATAAAGGTCTGAACCACGTGGTCCTCCCTGAATTATATTGCCTAACTACTTTTTTCTCTTAGTATTGATGCACATTCCTCTTCCCCTCCACCTTTTTCTTTTCTATGAATGTACAGATGGCATGGTTGTTCTTAAGGCTGCAGCTCGAGGGGAGGCTGGGTGTGCTGTGAACATCATCACAGGGGACACAGTTGGTACCTGTGTTTTGTTCCCATGTTTCCTGAAGGAAAGGAAGTCAGTCTAACGTCCAAAGCATCACCCACCCAATCCAGTCCACAAGATCAGCTCCTTTTGCATCTTCCAATAGTGGCAGGAATCAGAATAGTGTGAAAAGACAGAAGATAAAAAGCATTATAATCTGAGAATATGAGCTGTTCCTACACATCTGTAGAAGACATCCAAGGAGAGGAACTAACACACGTGGCAGTATATGTGGAAAAGGTGGTACCTATTGCCTCTGAAGCACATTGGCAAGAGCAGTGGTTCCCCAAGTGTGGTTCCCCATCCAGCATCATCAGCATCACTTAGGAACTTATTAGAAATATAAATTTCAAGCCCTATCCCAGACCAACTGATAGAAGGCTCTGGGTGGGGCCCAGCAGTGTGTTTAAACAAGTCCTGCAGGTGACTCTGATGCGTGTCAAATGTGAAAGCCACTGGACTAGGTGAGCCCTCAGATCCAGATACTCAGTCACTCATCACTCAGCAATCATGAAATACCAACTACATGTTCAGTTCTGCAAGCACGTGTTATGTTCTGCCTACAACCGGCTGTAGGGTGGATGCTCAAGTTGCAGAAAAAAGATTCAGGTGCACGTGTTGCTTATGAAAACCATACTTTGATTTTACTCTAGTTTCTTGGCTCTCATTGATTGTTTCTTTCAAGTCCAGACAACTAGCACTTGTTGCAATTCTGTAAGTCTCATGTGCTAGTCACTGTAGAGGCCCCTAAGGAACGATCTGATATAACCCCTTCCTTCAAGGAATTTAGGATTTCATAGGACTAACCAGACTCGCAGGAAAAAAGCAGTGTCAAGACAAAATGTGGAGGAAGTACTCAGTCAGTAGTACAAACCGTGGGAACACATGATTCCTCCTTTTCCACTCTTGTCATTTCCAAATGACTACTTTACCCAAACATTTTGCTTTTGGCAAAAGCCCCCAAGAGCGTGGTGTGTTAGGGAAATAAATATCACCACTAAAAGCCCATACCTTAGTATGGGCCCATCTGTTTTGATCTCTATTCCTTGGGTGGGCCAGAGCTCCCCTGCAGTCTTTTATTCCTTTTTTGGTGAGTTCTTAGGTGGCACTAGTTTAAAGCTTATTTGAACAAAACATGCCTCATAACTTTTGAAAATGCATGGGAGAATGGGGTGTCAAATTGAGAAAATGTGAAAATTTTCAAGAGAGGAGAAGATGGTTTCTGAAAAGTATGGACTGGAGAAGTTGACTGTATTCTCATTAAAAACTCACAGCTAATGTCTTAATAAGTGATTTGTAACTGCCTAAAAGGGGCAGTGATGACAACCAAGAGCTGGTACACGTTAGCCATGAAGAGATTAAAAGGAAAAATTTTTTGTTTTTGTTTTTTCAAAAAACTTATTAGCTTTGTAGATTTGGGGGAAAACTGTAAGATGAATTGCTATTATTATTTGCGTTTGGGCAGAATAATCAACAAAGTCTCTCATATGTCCATGTGAATGAGTTGGAAAACTGTAGACTGCCGATGGCCTCATAAAGTTCAAAAATCACTGAGCAAGCAAATCCAGAGGACTTTTTAATGAGGCCGTCAACCCAGCTAGAGCTTTCTGATGCGCTGCCTCAAAGATCTGTCCTTGGCCCTTTCTTATTTAATGTCTTCATTGGTGACTAGAACAAGGGCATAGAAGGAATGACTGCCAAGGTGATGACTGACAGAATGAAGGTCCAAAAGGCTCATGACAGGCTGGAATGATGAAACAAACGTGACAAAATAAAATATAATAAAGACGAAGTTACAATCTATGTGGTGGTTTCAAATACACACGCACACACACTGGCATATACCAGGCACACACACGCCTCTGCTGAGGTGCCGGTGTGGGGACCCAGGCAGAACAGCAGCACGCATTAAAGAGCCTTGTAGGTTCTGGATGACAATGAGCAACAACATTCAACAGAGTGGTGTGGTTGCCCAAAGCTGATGTGATTGCTAAAAGAACAGCCTGGAAGAAAGGCTGTGAAGTCCGCCTGTGTACAGAGCTGGCAGATCTTACTGGGGAATATTGTGTTCACCTCTGGATGCTATGATTTACAAGGAGCACTGAGAAGAAGTCCGTAATTTTTTGATGATGCTGGAAAACCCTAAAACAAACAAAACTGAAACTTCTAGAAATGTGCCAATTCTAATTTCACAGGATGGCTAAGAAAAAGAGTTGAAAAACTATTAAATAACACTGAAAATCACTTTTAAATGTCTAGATAGCCTTTTCCCATCACATAGGACTGAAATGTAATGATCCTTAGAATAAAGAAGGCAAAATTACAGCATTTTATCAAAAGGCAAATGGGGTACAATTTTCCCTATAAAATTAAAAACAGCATTCCAAGGAAAATGGCTGAGTGATAAAGTTTCCAGTAAGAAGGTTGTTATGGGCTAAATAGGGTCTTCCCCTAGATTTACATGTTGGAGTCCTCACCCTATGACTGTGTTTGGGGGATAGGGTCTTTAAAGAGGACATTAAGTCAAAAGGAAGTGATTAGGGTGGGCTCTCATCCAGAATGCCTGGTGTCCTTATAAGAAGAGGCCATTAGGACACAGACACAGACAGAGGGAACACAAGTGAAGACACAGGGAGAGGCTGGCCATCGGTAAGTTAAAGAGAGGAGCCTGGAGCTGTTCCTCCACTCACAGCCCTTAGAAGGAACCAGCCCTGCTGACACCTTGATCTCAGATTTCCAGCTCCCAGAACTGCGAGGAAATATATTTTTGTTGGTTCAGCCCCCTGGTCTGTGGTGATTTGTTTCAGCAGACCAACACAGAAGTTAAGTGAGGGCTGAAGATAGTGGCTGTCCTCTGGCTCCAGCATTTGTCACCTGCCTTGGGGAACAGGCGTGAGAGTTGTAACCCCCTCCCTGCACCGCCCCTCCTGCCCCCTCTCCCCCCAGCACTTTACAGTCCTCATGTGGCACTTGGCACTTTCACTCACATTCCTAAGGTCCCTCTTACTCCTCTACCAGCTTTCCACTCCCTCCCCAGCCTCTGGGAATCTTGGCATGTCCCATATTATTTGGGACATCTCCATTCCATAATTAACTAAATTTGGACTCTATTTTATTTCCGGTTATTTATTACAATGTTTAGTTGAATCGTGTTTTAAACTTTTATGAAATCAGTTTTATTCATTTTTCCTTATAACATTTTGTGAAGGATATTCTTTTCTACATTTGGTTTGAGGCTGTCATTAGTGCCTGTGGATGATTAGTTTGGGGAAATGTACCAGGTCCCAGAGCCTGCCTGATGGGCTTGCCTTGGGGAGGGCACCAGGAGCTTTGGTTCTCCAGCTAGAAGTTAGGGAGGTCGCCCTGAGACTGCTGGGAAGGCAGGCAGATACTGAGGAGTCTGTCTGCTGGCTGGCGAATGAAAAGACAGTGGCTGTCTGGCAGCAAAAAGTGTGGCCTGAAGGAGGCCGCCTAGGGCAAACGCCCTGTTAAGTTAATCAAGTGCTGCTCGCCACTTGTTCCCTGGCTGAGAATCCTCCCGAGCCTTTCCTGCCTGACGGGCCTTGACATCAGCAAGGGCCCTTTTGAGTTGAATGAGGACCCACGTGCAGAAACCTTGCAAATGCCAGTAAGATGGGGACCTCTGAATGCTGTTTAGGTTTTAAGCAAATGCTCCATCAATCCAGTGTATTTAATTCTCACAATTTTTAGATGTCAACATTCAATTATGAATGAAGCCTATACCAAATGTGAAACAATTCTAGCCCCTTATTACCTATTTAGCAGTAGTTTTCTGCTGGGCAAGGGAGGGTCATTTTCATGGCCTACTGTGAAACTGACAGGCTTCTAGCTGTTTCTGTTTTGTTTATTTTCAGTGTCTTTCAGAAGTATCAGTGCTGTGGACTCAATTCTGGGAGTGGAGTTTATTAATTATTTGGGCTCCCTCTCTAAGTGGACCCAAACAGAGCTTTATGAGATAGATGAAATACACAGCAGTAGCCAAAAGGGTCGACAGGTAAGAATGTCTGTTTATTCAAAAAAGATAAAAAGAAATATGTGAAGTAAGCAATAAAAATAAAACTGGGAATATCTGACAGGCCAGACTTCCCAAGCAGGTGAGGCGGTTTAATTTGACTGTGCTGGATGGATTCTAGCCCATTCCTGCCAGTGACATTTCAGAAAGGAACGGCTCCAGGCTAGCAGCTATTTTGTAGCATTATCTGGCAGTGCACATACTTTTATTCAAGACTGGAATTAAGACTGGGAAATATATGTTACAGTGGTCTCCCAAACGAATTCAGGCTATGATTATATACGTCAAAGCAATGGATTTCTGGGCCCCCTACTTTCTGGTTCTAGGAATAGTCAGAAAAGAGATTGGCCTGAGGCAAAACTAAATACTTAGCCAACTTTTTCTTTTATTATAATAATGTGGCCCATGTTATCACTAGTTAAGTGTGAGTTTCAAGTGATTTTTGTCTTATAGTGAAAGCAAAATGCCAATGGGAAACTAGTAATGGTAATGGTGCAAACTTCCAGACTTCTAATAGGCGTGCTTAATTGAGTATAAGGAAAGAACGTGAGTGTGTATGTGAGTGAGTGTGTGTGTGAATGTGAGTGTATGTGTGTGTGTAAAAACTCCTATTAAAATAATTAATTGCAAACATTAAAGAACATAATTTAAAAAGGATTTGTATTAGAGATTTTTCTCTAATCATTAACTCTTACTTACTCTTTAACTTTTTACTCTCCCAGGTGTAAACAGATCTAGACTTTCAAAATTATTTTTGAATCAAAAGCTACCTAGGCTTTCCATATTACTATGATACTTTAGGGCTTCTTATATCTAATCAGATCAATTCACTGAGCCTTTATTGAGCTATTAAACCTATTCATTCATTCATTTATTCATTCATTTGTTTGTTTGTCCATCAGTCCATCAGTCCATTCGTGTGTCCATCCATCCATCCATCCACCCATTCATTGCCAGACATGAACCAGGCACCAGGGAAACAATGGTGGACAAAGCCAGGCATAGAGCCTGTTGTGACAGAACCATGGGGCTCTGACTTTCAAGAGCGGAAACACATTAGCCCCATCATCACACATATGAGTACAAATGACTCCTCGTCTTCCTGTGGGCCCAGTGCAGGCAAGGCAAGCTGCCCTGAGGATGAGTCTGTGTGGATGAGGCGGAGAGGAAGGAGCTTCCAGACAGAAGGAACAAAACTCACAGACTCTGAGCAGAGAGTGGGCAGAACTGGCAGCGGAAGTGGAGCAGGAGGCCTTGGGGCTGTGCTAAGGGAGCCGGGAATTTATTCCAAGAGCTGTAGTGGTGCAACATGCTAAGATTTGAATTTTGAAAAGATCACTCAGTTGCAATGTGGAGAACAAACTGGATTTGGGGAAGGGAGAGAAGAAAGGATGGGAACTTGCAGTGGATTTATTACTCTATTTCTCAGCAGGGTGCTAGTATGGGAGGCAAAAATGAAGATCTCAAATTTGGTAGGGAAAATAGAGGGGAAGTGATTAATTTTAGAGTTCTTACAATTGATTAGCATCCAATAATGCTTCTATTTTCTTGTGGTCTCACAAAAGATAAAAATCCAGAGAATTCTCAGAGGCAATTTATGTGGGGAAACTGGCCTTTACTCTGAAATTACTACATAAAAAATTGTAAGCTTAATATCTCTAGGTTTCAAATTCCTTAAATGTATGCTGTGACTTTGTTCTCATTAAACTATGACAGAAGAGATTTATGTGATAAATTAATTCACATTAACATGTGAAGGGCTGATAACAGCATCACTATCTCTTAGTTAATTTCTAGTAAGGTGTGAAGGGCTGATCATGGTGAGATGCAGCTCTGTGGAGGTAGAGACCATGGTTCCTCTTTACATCCTCGGGTCTAGTCTACTGTCTGATATATAACTGTTGATACGAAATGAAACTGTTAATTGTCCCAAGTTGCTTGTGTTTTAAAAGAATGTGTTCAATAATGTATTGGAAGAAATTTCTAAGGGATGAATTTTAGACAACTTGGCATAAAGATTGTGGAGATCATTTTAAGCAATTTGGCCTTCCGGATACTTATCAAGACACACCAACACACAGGACTACACTATCTCAATATTAGTCTTGATTGGCCATTTTCCTTCCCCATGTCCAACTTTTTACTGTCACCTCATGATTCTTCTGTTAGTCCCAAGAAAGCAGTGGGACTGATTTTCCTGTGTTGCTTATAGAACTCAATCATACACAAACTCCAGGTTTAGTCTCAAAATTGAAAAACAGGCAATATTTTATTCCTTGTTACTAATCGACTTAGCCTGTTGCTAGTTTTCAGAATGAATAAATTCTATCAGCAAAGTATCTACTCATTTTAGTACCAGAAATAGTTTAGCTTATCTTTTTTCCTTCTTGCCTTTCACTTTCGAAATCTTTTGCTCCCTTCGTGTTTAGCTCAAGTTGTCGATCCCCATCAAGTCTTCCCTGATTATTCAGGTCATGACGATTTTATACCAGGGACAATAGAATTCACCCCCACTTCATAGAGTTATGAAAAAAGAGATGTCACCATTCATTGGAAATAAAAGGACAACAGACTTCAAAAAGAAACTGCAAGTTTCTTCCTTTGAGCTGAAAATTTTAACTTGGGCTTCAGATGCCGGCGATTTGATATCACATGTAAATTTTACACAAAACTTGACCCAAGGACTTGGCTCACACAACTCTTCCTGTCACCACGTTCACACACAGCCCAGAGAGCAGGCCCACGGATCTTTCTGAGGAAGTACGCCATTTTCCTCAGCTGTGGTTGCGTCCAAAGTCATCATGTTTCCATGTGGATCAGAAAGCGAGACCAAGGAGAAAGCCAGTCAACAAAATGGAATGAAGAAAGGAAAACAAATTCAAGGGGAGTAACGACGGGCCCCCAGTGGCCTTATTATATGAATACACTGAAGATGATTCCACCTTCCTACCCCAGCGCTTCATAAATTCTGTCGCCTTGTTAGGACTGTCAGAGGCACTGACCTCACTTCCTCCATTAACGAGCTCGCCCTATTCTGAACACACAGCGCAGAAACATCTCATAAACTGCTTGTCAGCCCTGTGATTGTGGAAGTAACGAACTCCATGCCAAAGAGAGGGAGGGTGGTGCCTGGAGGCCAGCCGGCCAGGCGGAGCAGGCTGCAGAGAGCTGGCTCAGCCACAGCTGGTGGGAAGCAGGCACCCCACCAGGTTTGGGAAGAAAGCGGCTAAAGACACAGTGTAATCTCTGTTTACTGAGAAAGGTGTCTGCGACAGATTGGTAGTTTCCCATGCTCTAACCAGGGTTCCTTTTATTTGCCAGGACGCTTTCTCTCTTCAGTGAGACAGAAGCAGCCGGGTACATGATTCAGGTTCTAGAATGCGCTACCACAAAGGGCAATTTGTGCACAGCTCACTCTGATGTTTCGTTTTTGTTTTTGAGAGCTACCCGAGAGCCATCCATCTCGCCACCACCTAATCTTGTTCTCTTATTTCAGGCTAGGTGAGGGAAACAGCTTATTGTTGCTGGAGATCCAGGATGGATGCAATGGCCAGAGATTGCATTCTGCTTCCACAAGACTGAGTTTGTGCTGAAGCCTCCAGTACAGTCATGAAAAAGAATCTTGACTCTATAAAGGCCAACAGAAGTCCCCACGGCCAGTTTATGCACCAGGCGAGCTCCATCAAGCTGCTTTCACTGACGAGCCTGGGTTTGAGTGTCTTGATACAAACTGCATCAAATTATATATAAAAACAAAGCACCTGAAATGCCAAAAAGGCCCTTAGACCTCATTCGTAGGGTGTCTCCTCTCCCTGCCCGGGAGCGCCTCCTCCCTCCTGCTGATTTACGCTGCCTCAGAGGGCACAGGGTGGGCAGGGCACAGACTGGTTAGTGCTTACACTGGTGCCTTTAACACATAATGAAAACAGTTCCATGGCCTGGACCCAATGCCCTTTCTTTCCTGTAATGATGGCACCGAAACCCTTCACAGCACACACCGTAATCAGAGCCCACAGACAGGAAATGGATTCATCAAAATTCATTTGCTGCCTTGAGGGGGCGGGGGGAGGTGGGGGGCAGAGGCAGGCTGGGCTGGAAGGTGGGCTCAGATCTCACCCCCACTCTTCCAGTTTCACATCTAGACCCGGTGTATGAGGTCATCAGTTATTTCCAGTTGCTATTTTGGTCAGTCACATAAAAAATATCCCTGACAATTCTGAATTGCATGTATAAACCATTTTATGGCTGTTGGTCTTGTTGCTCTCTCCTCTCTTTCTCAGTTTTTCCCCCTCTGAGTACCCCATATTTTCTCCTCTCTGCTATATACAACATAAACATTTATCTTCTTGGACCATGTATTCAAAAAAAAAATGGTAAAGGGAATAGTGAAAATTCAGAGTCAAATGTGAGTGGCAGAGCTATAATTCTTTATGAAGTAGCAGGTAAGATTGATTGTCAAGGGTCAAAAGGCTAGGTCAAACTCTGCTCATTCGTCAGCTGAATGTCATTTTTGTTTTCCCTGTCACCAGATAGCTTTAAAAAAAATTGCAACTCCTTCCTCATTATCTGGGACTTGGCTCCTTTTCTGCCATCCAGTATTAATGAAACCATGCTTCAAGCCTGGCCCTCATCTTCTGAGGTTCTCCTTCATGTGCTGCCTTCCTTTCTTAAGCACTACAGAGAAAGCACCATTTCAAAGGCCATTTTCTCCCACAGCCACATTGGAAAATTGCCACTAGACTGAGAATGATTTGAAAGCATGCACAATGTTTGAATGAACAAAAATGTAATTAAATCATAGCAAGGGTAAAGCTTGTGATCCAATGTAATTGGATGGTGGCAATATCTTTGCATCTCATAAAGAGGAAAACAAAATGAGATGTAGTATCTGAAAGCCATCTAAAATTATGTCTCATATATAAAGAAAAAAAATTCTCCTCTTATAATTACAGCTGGTCACGACAACATAATACAAAACCTAAAATAATGCATTGATTTTGCTGGGAGTCTAACTTGCCAGCCACAGCAGGTCAAATGTAGGTTAACACTATCAAATAATTTCACCTTCAAAAGACTCATTTAATTAGCTCATGCTTAACTTTCCAAAAATGAAAAAATAAATGATGATTAGTTAGATGGGAATTAATTTGTGAATTCTAAAGCAAAAATCTGACAAATGCTATGTTATTAGTGAACAGAGATAAGTCATTTATATCCACAAATTTACATCTATAGCTAGATAGCAGCTTAAAGTTGAAATCATAAGCCTTAATGATGAGTTCCTTATTTGGTGTCTCTGTGTTGTTCTGATTTCTGTCCTCTTTGTCTCTAAACACTTAGTTAGTACAGAGACCTGGACCAAAGTGTATTGATAAATCTGTTAGAATTTTCTTTATAGTAGTGACATTATTTGGACCAGTTGTCTAATCTTCTCTACAAGTATTTGTAATTTTTACTGTCCCAGATCATTCTTAGTGGTTGGCATCTGTATAGTGTGACTAAAGTCTTATATGGGCCAGCGAGTTTTGCTTTGTTTCTATTTCATGATCACAGGCCCACAGTCCCTAAAGGATAGCAGTCACCACAAAAAGTCCTGTCGAGTATCTCAGGAGGCTGGAAAGAAGGCATGGCTGGATTTGTGTAAGAGCAAAACTCCGTCTCCTTCTTACGGTGGAAAAACCACGATAAAAATAAACAAAAACCTTCAGTAATATTATAGGCTAATTTCAACCTACCTAGAAATGATAATGAAGTTTGAATATAGAACCGATTGATTTCGTAGCACAATATGTTTGGTCCTTGAAAAATGGCACCTGTAAAGCCATTCACCAAGTTCAGCTTGAGGAAGCTGATTAAAAGAAATACAGTATTATACAGCATCAGCTTCAGATGTACAGTGCAGTGATCAAGCCTCTATCCCATCCATGAAGCGGTCTCCCTAATGAGACATGTGACCATCTGACACCCTACAAAATAGTTACAACATTGTTAATTATATTCCTCGAACTGTCTTTCATATCTCTGTGGCAATATTGTTGTTACCTATTTATGCTGTCTAACTCCTTCCCTTTCTCCCTCATCCACACCCCCCCTCCCAACTAGCAGCCATCAGTTGTGGTTGTATAGTGTGGGAGTGGAGTCAAGGGAATTGTAATAGATATGTATGATGTGGGGGCAGGGAAGTGAGGTGGTGGATTGGGGAGGGGGAGTGTCACTTTGAGGGGTAAAAAGTATAACTATTGCACTGTGTTGTACAGCTGAAACTAATTAAAAAATGTTTATTTCACATGAAAAATAAATTTAAAAGAAAGGAAAAATAAATATGGTACAGCTATGTTTAGAATCTGGAATATAACAGATTCTAAACAGCTCAAAGGAAATATTCTATATGGGAATGGCTTGGTGAAGAAACTTGCCCAGTCAGCCTGAAGTTTCAAACCCTGCTCCAGGGAGATGCTCAAGGTGAAAGGTCACTGGCTGCAGCAACAAGAATCCTGGGAGTGAGGATTTAGATTCTGAAAGGGGATGGATGGGGATGGGTGGTCCTTCATGTGAGCATTGTGAAGAGCAATGCAGGCAGTTCTCCAATGAGGAGACAGACTAATATGAAAGCGGAATCTGACAATCAAAATATGAAGTGAATTAAAAGAAGTTGAAATAATGTATATAAGAAAGGATCTAAAATAAACTTGTTAAAATGTTGTTACAAAACATACTTTTCCTTAGGTCACATTTTATTGTAACTTTGGATGGTTTTCATTTGATAATTTATTTTTATTTATTTACTTATTAATCAATTAATTATTATATTTTTAATAATTGTTTTATTTTTCAATTAGAGTACCATACAATTTTGTATTAGTTTCAGGTGTATAACATAGTGATTATACATTTATATAACTTAGGAGTTGATCACCCTGATAAACCTAGTACCCATTTGACCCCATACATATTTATTATAATATAATCAAACTATTCTCTATCTATGAGCTTGATTCTGTTTTGTTTATTTTGTTCTTTAGATTCCACATACAAGTAAAATCATATGGCATTTGTTTTTCTCTATCTGAATGATTTTACTTAGCACAACACCCTATAGGTCCATTTATGTTGTTGCAGATGCAAGATTTCATTATGTTTTTATGGCTGAGTAATATTCCATTGTATATACGTACCGCCTCTTCTTTATCCATTCATGCATTCGTGGACACCCAGGTTGCCTCCATATCTTGGCTATTGTAAACAATGCTGCAATGAACATATGGCTGTATATGTCCTTTTGAAGTGGTGTTTTGAGTTTCTTTAGATAAATACCCGGAAGTGGAATTACTGGGTCCTTCTTTGTCTCTTGTTATAGCCTTTGTTTTAAAGTCTATTTTGTCTGGTATAAGCATTGCTACCCCAGCTTTTTTACCCCCATTTTCATGAAGTATCTTTTCCCATCCCTATACTTTTAGTCTGTGTGTGTCTTTTGATCTGAAGTGAATCTCTTATAGGCAACATATATAAGAATCTTGCTTTCCTATCCATTCAGCCACTATATCTTTTGATTGAAGCATTTAATCCATTTACATTGAAAATAGTTGTTGACAGATATGTAGTTATTGCCATTTTATTATTCATATTTTTTATTCATATTTTCAATTCCTTGCTCTCTCTCTTCTACTGGTAACCTTATGATGAGAATGTTGGCAAAACTTGATGTTGTCCCAGATACCCCTTAAACACTCCTTATTTATTTATTTATTTATTTATTTATTTATTTATTTATTTATGTATTTATGTATTTATGTATTTATGTATTTATTTATTTTTCATGTGGGAATCAAACCGGCAACCTTGTTGTTAAGAGCACACGCTCTATCCACTTAGCCATCCGGGTGGCAGCTCAGCTCAAGGTGCTGAGTTCAGTCTTAGTTGTGGGCGGGCATAGCCCACCATTGAACAGGCAAACTTGTCATTAGGAGCACGTGCTCTCACCAGCTGAGCCATCCTTCCACCTGTTGGCAGCTTAGTGGCAGCTCAGCTCGGGCTTAGCTCGGGTGAAGCTCACTGGCCCATGTGGGAATTGAACCAGTGACCCTGTTGCTCAGAGCTCATGCTCTTAAGCAAACTCTTAACCAACTGAGCCACTCGGTCAGCCTTTTTTTCCCCCTGCTGTTCTGATTGGGTGTTTTCTGCTGTTTCATCGAATATACTGTTGATTCCCTCTAATGTATTCTTCATTTCAGTTTTTCTGGTATTTACTTCTGACTGGTTCTTTTTTCTATTTTCTGTCTCCATTTTTATGTTTTCTGCCTCTTTGTTGAAGTTCTTCCTGAGATCATTGAGCATTCTTATAACCAGAGTTTGGAACTCTGCATCTGGTAGATTATTTGTCTCCATTTAGTTTAGTTCTTTTTCTGGAGCTTTGTTCTGTTCATTTGAGATGTGTTTCTTTGTCTCCCCATTTTTGTAGCCTCCCTGTGTTTGTTTCTATGTTTAGGTAGGGTTGTTATTTCTCCTGCTCTTTGTAAAGTGGCCTTATGTAGTAGGCATCCTGTGGGGCTCTGTGGCTCAGTCTTCCTGGTCACCTGAGCTAGGTGCTCCAGGTATGTCCCTTATGTGGGCTGTGTGTGCCCTCCTGTTGTATTTGAGCCTTGGTTGCTGTTTGCACATCAATGGGAGGGAATGACCCTTGGGCTGATTCATTGTGACAATTGGCCATGACTACAGTGGAGGAGCTGTAGTTTATTGGGTTGTTGGAAAAGTCATGGTGCATGTTTGCAACAAATGGCACTAGTTCAGTTTTGGAAGTACTAGAGTCATTTGCATCTATGTTATTCCTATATAATTTGACAGCTGACAGTTCTAGCTTCATTCTAAAAAAAATTGAGCGATTTGGTTGAGTTTTGGAGATTTTACAACAAGTTGAAGATGGAAGACCAAACTGTGATTTTTTGCCATGTTTTACTGTTTTACTTCCACAAAGGGAAGAACACGTGTCAAGTTTGTGAAAAGTTGCATAAAGTTTATGGTGACAATGCTCTACAAGAACGTCTGTGCCAATGATGATTCACAAAATTCCGTGCTGGTGATTTTGATCTCAACAATGCTCCTCGGTCAGGGGGGCCCACTGAGGTTGATGATGACAAAATAAAGGCATTGATCAAGTCAAACCCACGTTACACAACATAAGAGATTGCAGAAACATTGAACATCTATCATTCAAGTGTTCACCACCACCTGAAGAAGCTGGGATATGTAAGCAAGCTCGATATTTGGGTTCTGCATGAACTCAAAGAAGTTCATTTGACAGCGCGTATAAACATCTGCAATATACTCATTAAACATGAGGAAAACGATCCTTTTTTGAAATGACTAATAACTGGTGATGAGAAGTGGATTGTTAGCAACAATGTGGTGTGCAAACGGTCTTGGTCCTGATGTGATGATTCACATCAAACGACATCGAAAGTAGACATTCATCAGGGGAAGGTTATGCTCTCAGTGTGGTGGGATTTTAAAGGTATCGTGTTTTTCGAGCTCCTACCAAGAAATCAAACAATCAATTTGAATGTGTACTGTTGGCAATTGGACAGTTTGAATGAATCCATCATCCAGAAATGTCCAGAGCTTGTTAATTGTAAAGGAGTTGTAAAATCGTGACAA
This sequence comes from Hipposideros armiger, assembly GCF_001890085.2. Classification (NCBI taxonomy): domain Eukaryota; kingdom Metazoa; phylum Chordata; class Mammalia; order Chiroptera; family Hipposideridae; genus Hipposideros; species Hipposideros armiger. The sequence continues at coordinate 2,179,548 of NW_017731558.1, forward strand.
CAAGAGACCACACACAAGTTTGATCACCCATCACAAATTATTGGAACTTGGATGGGATGTGTTGCCACACCCACCATACTCGCCTGAATTTGCACCCTCAGACTTCCACTTGTTTCACTCTCTTCAAAACTCCTTGCATGGTATAATGTTCAATTCAGATGAGGCTATAAATCAGCACCTTGTTCAGTTTTTTGCAAATAAAGACAGGTCCTTCTATGAACGAATTATGAAGCTCACTGAAAGATGGCAAAAGGTTATTGAACAAAATGGGCAATATATCATTGATTGATCTTTGTTCTTTATATAAATAAATGACCTTTAAAAAACATAGATAAAATACATCATGACTTTTTCAACAACCCAATAGCTGTAATTTTGAGGTGGTCATAAGAGGAGGCAAGCAGTGTTTACCTATTCAACCTTCTTGACCAGAAATGTCCATTTGACAATTTCTAATGAAAGGGAATGGCTTTACATTTTCTTATTATGACTCTTAAGATTATTCTTTATAAATGTCACTGGGACTTCTTGGTGGTCAGTAAGAAGGCCCAAGTCTATGTTGTAAAGCTAAGGTGACTTAACAGCAACACTGTTCACATTGCTGACAGTGAAAACGAGGAGCACAGTTCAGCCATGACATAATAAGTACCCTCCGTCCCCCAAGATTGTCCCAAACTACAAATAATGGAAATGTCACATCTCTAACTGTAAATGACCTAGATTCTATCTTGTAAGGCGAGGGTATTTTTTCTAATGGACTAACAAAAGCAAGGCCAACTATTTTAAACCATAATTTCAGATTATTGAAGAAAACTGTTAAAAACTTATTGTATACAATTTCCCTTAAAGGACCATTTTTATGTTGTTTAATGATCAATAGCCACACTAGAATTGCAAAAGCCTGGAACCAGATCTCTGATAGACAAATCAGTGAAAAATTATAGCTAGTATTTCTCACAACTGAATCAAAATGCTAAAAGACTTGGATGGTTTTTTTTTTAATCTGGGCTTTAATAGAAAAAAATGTCAAGTCCTACTTTTAGGTTAAAAAAAATTTCTACAAATATGAGACCAGGGAAACTAGGCTTGATAACCATGCATATGAAATGAAGAAAAGATTTTAGTTGATTATAACCCAACAATTTGACATGGCTATAAAATGGTCATGTGGTTGGTGGTTTCATAGCTGGAATGGAATCCAAACCAAGGATATACCAGCCTTTCTGGGCTTTGCTGTCTAGTTTCCAGTAGGGGGACTGGGTGGCCCTGGGGAAGTGTGGCCTATGAAGTTTAATGCTGGAATAGGGAGCCTATGGCCAGGCAGGACTGACAGTGGTCCCTATCAAGAGAGCTGGAGGGAGGTGCCAAAGTGAAGGAGATTATGGGGAAATAATAAGCAAAAAATGGGGCATGGGTGCTGCCTTAACCTATTTTAAGATATTCTCCTGAAGAAAAGGGATTACATTTAGGTAATGTAACTCTAGTTTAGGGTAAAATCAGGAACAATGTTTTGAAGCTGGAGGAAGGTGGGCTCTGGGTTCAAAATAAAGATAAAGGCTTAATAATTCAATTATTACAATGGAATGTGCTGTCTTAAGAAGTACAAATCACCTACTTCTGGGGACTTGTAGGCAGAGACTGGGTGACCACCTGTATGGAAGAATACCTGAATTGGATGGGGTTTGGACCAGATGTCCTCTGAGGCTTTATTAGTTTTATCAACCAGCTGATGAATAAATTTGAAAACATCAATTGAGCATCTTCTATGAGCCAGATACTATAATTCTATGAAGTATTTGGTATTGTCAGTATTTACATGCTGCTTTGACTGCTTTTCATCATGCAGTCTCTATTGTGGGTAATTGGAGACTGGACTGAAAACTTCTCCCTATGCTCTGTGATGACTGCCGACACCGTAGGGCAGTTGGGTCATGATCTATGCTTTAGTGATGGGCTTGCACATCAAAGAACCAGGTGACTGTACATCTAAAAATCATTTTGATTTCCCCCTTTATTATGGTTTTCATGAAGAGAAAGTTGGTATATGGTGACGAAGGAAGGAATCAATATTAGTTCAGTGCCTGTTCCATGTGAGTCCCTATGCTAGAAGCTCTATATACATTATATTCATTTATCCTCCTTTGCCTTATGAGATAGGCATTACCTGTTACAGATGAGGACATAGAAACTCAGAGAGCTGAAGTGTCACACAGATGGTAAGAGGTAGAGCTGAACTTTGAACTCGGTCCTGTCTCAATGCAAAGCTCTTGACATTATCTTATGGTCTCTAAGGACAGATAATCCACTGAATTGTTAACATTATCTCTCACAATTGAAAGCTTTGATTACAATAAAAAGAGATGAAGTAATTAAACAATTAAAATGAAAAGATAACTCAAAAGCCGGATCTTCAGTTTTTAATGTTTAAAACCATATCTGCTCTTTGATATTATTTAGGCAAATTGTAGTAAGTAATTACTATGAGGCAAGCCCCTTTTATCTACTTTATGCATGGCTTCGACTCCAGACTTTCCCAATCAGCAATCCCTCTACCAACATGTTTCTTACAGTTTCAGTAAATAAACACTGATACTAGAAAACCCCCAGTGAGCTCCTGCTGTGCTCAGACCCCTGGGCTGGGTGCCCTGGGGATGGAGAGGTTCAGTGCTTGGGTGCACCCTCTAGGCCAGCACTTATCAATTCATGTCCCCACAAATCTCCTGGCGATCTTGAGAAAATGTAAGTTCTGACTCAGCAGATCTGGGCTGGGGTCTGAGACTATTCATTTTTAATCATCTACCAGGTGCTATTGGAGTAGCTAGGTTCTTAGGAACCAAAGAATGACCATGGACAGGTAAGATTTAGATCATTAGATGATTAACCCAATTATCTAATGTGTGTCTTCTGGAATCTGAATGTGAAAGGCAAGACCAGAACATCTTGAAGAGGGTATAGGTGCTAAATAGAAGATAGAAAAATAATACATAGCAAACACTTCCATAGCATTTTATGTACATTAACATACCTAACCTTCAAATTGACTCAGTGAGGTTGGTAGAGTATGGCTTCTCCCATTTGTTAGGTGAGGAAGCTAAGGCACAGAGAGCATGAATAATACAGCCAGCAGCATCTATGAATTTGGAGTTCTACTTCAACCTGTTGTGCCTTAGAAAAAGTATGATGTATTGAGAGAAGAGGCTCAGAGAGGGTCAGGATGTTGAGGAGGTCTACAAACCTTATCACAGGTACAGTCCTCTAGGGAACGAGGCTGCTTAGCCTGGTTTTACAGCTTGCATTCCTTAGAATTTCCTTTAGGTGTTTGGAAGCTCTATGTGGAAGGGAAAGTAGATTTATTTTATGTTTATTTGGATAACTGTTTACAAACATTACTTGTTGGGTTATTAATTTTGAGAGTTGCTTGGTAAAAAAAGGTGATAGTGTGGTTGGGAGAATGCCTAAGTCCACTCTTCACAGATTCACAGCCTCTATTACTCTATTACAGGCTCTGAGAAGTCCCCAGCCAAGCAGACTGTTTGACACATTTTAAGTTAGGATTTTCAATCTTATTTGACTGCAAGACCCTCTTTCTCTTTACAAAAAATAATAGTTCTTAACATCCCATGGAACTAATCAGGATCCTCAGGATGAACTTGGATAATGCTGATGCTGACAGGTAGTTATGGCCAATGAGTGACAGTTCCAGGGAAGCAGATTCTAGAGTAATATAAAGGAGAACTTTCTAACAACCTGACCTGTCCGAAGTAATAATCTCCCCTCATCAGGAGTGTTCAAGGAGAGTCCGGAGACTGTGTTCAAGAGAAAGCTGAACACACCTGGAAAAACACTCCATTTTATGGAACCTGTTGTTGGTGTTATAACACCCTCTGTATTATGGGTGGTCTTGTTGGTTTTGTCCTGTAATTTGACAGTAAGATTCAAACATACTACAGTACTAAAAGAAACATGTTAAGAAATAATGTTTTAAACAGACTGTGAATAATTCAATTATTTTAGATTCACTGCTGAGTCAGGATGTTTCCTACTTATAAGCCCTATGTGCCCCGGCCATCTTATTATAGAAACGCTTTTGTAATCCTTGTCCTGGGTAACAGCTCTAGAGTCTTTGAATTTATGTGGTGGGGCACAGAGACCCACCTCATAGGTAAGCAGGGTAGATACGCACCCATATAAACCATGATTTCAAACTCTTCACTCAATGCTTTCTGGGGCTAAAGTTCCTTTAATAAGAGAGAGGTTGTATTAAGTCTACAAACACAGATAAGGCTTCAAGTACAAATGCTGGTGGAAGAAGGAATTCACTGACACCTATTCACTCATCCATGCACTAATTCACTCCATTAATCAGCACTAACTGAGAATCAACACGAGCCACTTGTTGGGAACATATAGCCTTATGCTTAGTCCTCTCAGGGACTACATGCTGAGAGCAGATGCCTTCCTGAATTCAGGTTTGGACATGAGGATGGAGAGGAGGGTGCTGGGCGGAGGAGAGGGTCAGAGGAGCCCACAGAGGGGAGAATGTGGAGTCCTGGGATGGTACTGAGAAACCTCTGCATCTCAGGTAAGAGCCAAGGGCAATCCTTTTAGGGCATTTGGTATAATTTCAGATTTCTTTCATCTATGGCTGATTGGAATATATATTTTTTCAAGTTGAAGATGAGTTACAATCTTTACAGGAGGACAAGTCAACACATACAGTTGTAACAAATTAGAGAGAATTGTTCATTTAGAATCTGAAGACCTGGGAGTGAAAGCCAGGCTTTGTCACATGTATGACCAAGGCCAGCCTGTAGAACCCCTGGGTTCCCGGATCTGTAAGATGGGAGATTACCCGCTGTGGGCACCGTGGGCTCAAGGCTTATGTGGAGATGCCCATGGATAAACTTGAAACAGACGGAGTGAAGACCTTCAGCCTTCACTTTGCGTGGACCCCACAGGCCTGGCTGAGAAGCAATGGCTGCCAAGAACCCCGCTGAGGACTCAGGCTGTGCGGGTGTCGAGGGCTCTATATACCCAGGGATCCTATTTAGTCGGGAGGAGGGTCAGCTCCTGAAACGACTAACATCATATTCTTACTAACCTTGGCTGAATTAAACTTAGGGGGGAGAATGCCATTTCTTATTTCTTGAGTGGCATGAAGAAACACGAACCTGTTACGATTTTAATGTTGAGCACTTCCCAAGCAGAAAGTATTTGAAAGCTAACACACAGAAAAAGAGATGTGTATGTCTCCAAAGGATATAGTCTCTTACTTCCACTCAGAAGGCAGTACCACTATTTTAAAGAACAAAGATCAAATTAAATGTTTAGCACTATAATGTACTGTCGCCAAATATGTCAGCGTATTTATGAACAATTTATAATTTGAACTGTTTTCCAGGCAGCTGGTCATATGTACGTTCAAGTAGTCATAATAACCTGTCAGGAGGAATTTCCCGCAGCACATTCATTGGAGAAAATACAGGTAAGTGTGGCAGCCTTTTCAAACTCCACCAGATCCCTTTATCTTGTGAATGACTACCGCCACAACTGCAAAACCCACAGAAAGCCCAGAGCTCACAAGGGTTTATTGTATCCCCGCCTTGTAAATTTGCTCCCCACTGTGCAGACTTTGGGCTACAAATATGCATTTATGTCTACAGAGTCGCACCAGTCCCGCCTGGGATGTGTTTAGTGGGATCAGCCAGCTCTCCAGCACACGTACTAAGGATCTCTCTCAATCACGTGCATGAAGGGAAAATGCATCTCACTACACGTCTCTTTTACAAAGGACTTTCCTGAGGCCACTTCTCAAGACTACAGGATGTTGATAATGTGGGTAGGGCTTGGATGGCGGTGTAGGGAAAAGGCTGAGTGAGACTCAGGGGTAGACAGATAGGATTTCTATCTAATGCCATCACTTCTAGATGTGTGCTTGGGTGTCACTTCAAAGGTCTAAGCTTTTTATCCTAGACAATAATTTCAATAAGAATGCATGTCTCACATTTTGGGAGAGCTTAGGTGCTAAGTGTTTTAGAAGTTAGAAAGGAAAATGGGCTGTGTCTTTTGGCTGAGCTATTCAGAAACAGTGTTTCTTCACTATGTTCAGTAGACAAAATATCTGTGGGTGTTGGGACTGAATTAAATTAAAGTCAGCTTAAAAAGTCATGATTTGAACAATAGCCAAAAGGTAAAAAAGCCCCCACAAGTGTCCATTTGTGGATAAATGGATAAACAAAACATGATATATACACGTAATAGAATATTATTCAGTCTAAAAAAGGAAGGCAATTCTTTATATGTTACAACATGAATGAACCTTGGAGACATTATGCTAAGTGAAATAAACCAGTCACAAAAGGACAAACACTGTATTTGTATGAGGTACCTAGAATAGTCAAATTCATACAGACAGAAATCCATAGGAAAAGAAAGTATTAATAGGAAGGTAATTGTCAGGGACTGGGGAGAGGGGAGACTAGGAAGTTATTATTTAATGAGTAAAGGGTCAGTTTGGAAAAAATGGAAAAGTTCTGAAGATGGATAGTGGTGATGGTAGCTCAGCAGTGTAGATATATTTAATACCACTGAATCGTACACTTGAAAATGGTTAAAATGGTAAAATTTATGTTATGTATATGTTATTACAATTTAAAAATGAAACTAAAAGTAAAAATGTCAAGACTTGTAAATGAATCTGCTTTTATATATCTTGCATTCTCTGTTTATTTCCTTGGTATTTTCCATCAGTAAATGCTAAAACTTTTAGAAGATGTGTTTATCTTGCAAATTGTCCTCTCATACCACCCTAGGAGATTTTGCACCAGGATACTCTGGATTCTAGCAAGATCATGAATGCCTGGAAATTCACTGGTGTCTGCCAACTTGTAAGGATCACTGCATTTTAGAGACTTCAAATGGTATTTGATGATCACTTTGTAGGCAGATGTCTTTACTCATGGATCTTTCCAAGTGCTTCAGTGTGAGAGTCTAGTTAAATCCCAAAGCAATCAGCATGTTAACTTATTTTCTCTTGGTTGCATTATCTTAGGCTCACTTATGTAGTTTTCTTCTTCCATTATGTTGTTCAATTATCTAGTGTGAGCTTTCAGAGAAAGAACCCACCTATCCCACTTCACTGCCCCCTTAAATTACCTATGAGAAATATATCAAATATATAATTTCAGAAAGTAGTCATAATTATTTCCATTACCAACATGCAGCTGTAATTGCCTCTCCAGCAATTTTCAGAAGCAATTGACAGGAGAGTAAGTTCCAGAGACATGGTCCATTTGAATCTTTATCTTTGGGCTTGTATTATATCTTAGTGACATAGCTTCAGGTTCTGGGGTTCCTAAAGGTCAGCTGTGAACTCTTGGGGGAGGGGAAAGCAGCACCAATTTCGTTGAACACACCATTTAGTTGACTATTCTGGACCCCGGGGTGGGGGTGGGGGTTGTTCCTGAGAATGGAGTGAGCAAGCCACCTGAACACACCGTAGGAGAGCACGGGCTCAGCACAGACCCACACTTAGTGTTTATTATTTCTCATGGGTTGATTAAGTTTTCCCCAAAGATATGTTGAAATCCTAACTATCAGTACCTCAGAATATGACCTTACTTGGAAAGAATGTCTTTATAGAGGTAACAAGTTTAAAAAAGGGCATTAGTGGGGCTCTCACCCAATATGACTGGTGTCCTAATAAAGGGGGAAATACAGACACCAACACGAACCATGAGAAGATGGAGGACTGGTGTGATGCATTTATATATAAGCAAGGAATGCCAAAGATTGCTGGCAAACCACCAAAACCTCGGAAGAGGCAAGGGAGAACTTCCTACAGTTTTCAGAAGAGGCAAAGCCCTGTCAACAGCTGGATTTTGGACTCCTAACTTCCAGAACTGTGAGACAATGAATCTCTGTTGTTTGAAGCCACCCAGTGTGTTATACTTTGTGATGGCAGCCCTAGCATATATACATTACTTCATTTCATTTCTACAACCACTCTAGGGGACAGATGTTATTAATACTTTACTCTTTTCTATTTTACAGATGTGGAAACAGGCTCAGAAAGGTAAGGCCTGGAACAAAAGTCTATGAGTGTCATGGGGACCCCTAGGCAGGAGCCTCTCAGGGTGTCTGGAAAAGTTGGATGGTGGCCTCTGAGTTGGGTTCGTTACATGAGCAGAGTTTGCTCAGTGAGAAGGCAGTGAGCTCCAGGGTGAGGTGAAGGAAGAGGACGCTGGGGACGTGAGAAATTCTGAATGGCTGGAACACAGGATGTGTGGCAGGGAGCGACATGAGATGAGATGGGAAAGGGCGGGCAGAGCCCAATTCTGAATCGCTGTCTATGTCAGACAGTTTGGAGAGACTAGAGCCAGTAGGGAGGAGCTGGGAGGCTGGGTGCTTCCTAGTTCCACTTAGAAACAACAAGGGCCGGGACCCAGGCTATGGGAGCGGGAAGTGAATGTGGGTGCCATTTCAGAGACAGATCCTAATACATGGGTTCACGGGGTTAGAAGTGGTTGGTAATGAGGGAGAAGGGAGTTTGGGTCTCAACTCTCCAGCCCGAGGGACATTAGATGGTGAGGCCTTGACCTAGAAAGGCACAAAAATGCTCAGCTGAATCACATGCCTAACTGGGTGACAGGCACGTTATCACATTATTCATGCCCGTATAGCCCCCTGGATACTGGTGTAAAGAAAGTGCACAGACATGGAACCCTTGAGTGAAGGAGATTTCCTGGGTGAAGAAAGGGTCATCGGTGATCAGAATGAAGGGCCATGAAGCAGTAGTGGGGATTCTGTCACCTGGAACAGACTGTGGCGAGTGCAAGGTGGGTGTCCAGACTGAGCCACCTGCACTGTAGTCATGAGGAAGGGCTGGAAACCAATATGGGAATCCACTGAGCACCCTTGGTCCACAGCATCCCCCATATATGCTAAGTGGTAAAGCATCCTCAATAGAGGGTGTGGGCTCAGCCTTTCTCTACCAACTTGTTTCATGAAGGACAGGGCTAAAAATATTGGAACCGGGGCCATGTGGACTCAGACCCGTGGAGAATGAACAAGACGGGGTGAGCAAACTTCCCTCATCCCCGGTACCATATAGAAGGTGGCCATAAACAAGCTCAATGCCATTGGCTGTGCTTCCTGCCTGGCTGCAAGGAGCTGACTTGCATGCCTGACCACACCCTAAGGCTGAGGTGTTCAGAGGTTCTGTCTCAGGTGTTTTTCCGAAACATCCTTTTCTGCTTTTGCCCAGAGTTACTGTTACACATGGACCTGGAGGACCTGGGACCACATCTGTGGTCCCTCCACCTGCTCTATGAGGCAGCTTGGCATCAACAGCTTTCCTAGCAGGATTTCTCCCTGACCATCTTGGGTGCCCCTGCCACACCCCATGAAAGTCTGTGAAGGGAAATTTAACCAGGACCTCAGTCTTCTCCCTTTCCCTGGGTCTGTCCAGCTCAACTGATGATGACATAGGTTCTGAGATCCTACACACTCCATATTTCTGCAGGGCTGAAATCTGGTGCCTGCAGACTCAATCATATGTGTTTTCCTGACTATGTTAATCAATTAGGGGACCTGAAAAACAGAGAACTTCTTATCTGTCTTTGTTTACTTGAAATTCTACTGTTTCCTAAATCCTAGTTATTGTTTTTCCAGTTGAAAGACACACTTTCTCCAGGAGCACACTGCTGCTAGCTATATTTTGAAAGATCATTTTATATATGACTAGTTCAAATTAAATGCTAGTGGGCAACAGTAAAGATTTTGGCGAGCAGTCTGAAGGTGAAGTGAGGGGGACACAAAACTCTGAATACAGCTGTTATTTACATTAAGCACATTACATTTGTGTAACGTTGGGAATAAGCCTACCAAGTTGTTATAGCACATAGTTATTATTTGTATTTTTCTTCCTTATTATTCTCCCTACCCTTTACATTTTCTAAATGAATTTCCAAAAAGTGCTTTAATCTTTTACTCATTTACATTTCCATTATTTTATCACTACAATTTTGTTGCCAACTTAGATTTATTTTTTTCCTGTGTACACAGTGAAAAGATTCCCCCCACCTATTTAATGAACACACGCATCACCTCACACTATTATTCATTCATTCATTCATTCATTTTTGGTGAGGACATTTAATTTCTACTCTCTTAATAAATTTCAACCATGCAATACAGTGTTATGAACTTTAGTCACTCACACCTTATTCATCTCAATGTAGCCTTCTATTATAAAAACTGGAATCGTCTTTAACTTTTTCTGGAGCAGCAAAAGTGTTATATTGAGAAAGTACTTGGTCAGTTGCTATCTACCGGGACACAGAACAGAATTAGCACTCACTTTTCCTCTGATGCCACTCCTTTTTGTTTTTTTTTTTCTTTTTTAAGTAAAATGTAGACTTCATTTGGCTTTCACTAGTGTTTGCAGTGATGTCCTCTTCCTGTTTCAGATCCAATCCAGGGTACCATGCTATATTCAGTTGACATGTCTCCACAGTTTCCTCTAGTCTATGACAGTTTTCAGTCTTTTCATGTTTTTCATGGCCTTAAAGTTCTGAGGAGTACTGGTTAGATACCCCCTAGAATGACCCCAATTTAGATTTGCCTAATGTTTTTTTATCTTGATTCAAGAGTTATGGGTTTTTGGAGAGAACACCACAGACATGAAGTGCCCTTCTCACCATATTAGATCAGGAGGTACATGACACTCACATTTCATTACTGGAAATGTTAATTTTCATCACTCAGTTAAGGTAGTGTTTGCCAGGTTTGTTCATGTAAAGTTACTATTTTCCCCTTTTTATACTCTGTTGTATGGAATCAAGTCACAAAGTCCAGCCCATCCTGAAGGAGGGAATGAGAAAAGGGTAGAATTAAGCTATGACTCCTGGAAGATGGGGCATATCTATATATGTTATTTGAAATTCTTCTTTAAGGAAGGTTTGAGGCTCCTTTTTACCTTCTTCTTATCTCTGACTTGCCTGTGTTAGCATTTAAAGGTCCTTGGTTAATATCCTGCAAAGTATCATATTCCCATACTGTTCCCCTTTGTCTCCCACATTTTCAGTCTTTAAAATGTTTATAGTTTGCTTAAAGTCATCTTACATCCTCATTATCAAGGAATTTTGGAAGGAAGTCAGTGGCGCTAACTTTCTCATTGCTGTTTAACTGGTGTTAACTGCTTGTTCAGTAATGTAATCTAAATGCTCACTAATGTCTTTCCTACTTATTTTAGAAGAGAAGAATTTGGGAAAGGAGAGATTTTGGCACTAAGTAAATCATCTTTAAGGATTGGTCTTTCTTCTTAAAAATAGGCCTTTCTACAAATAAATAATTATGAATCCAAAAGTAAAACATAGCAAATTGACCCATAATTATTTGTTGATGTGCATTTAACCAATGTTTGAGGAAGTAGATCTTGAAATTTAGGTTTAAAGAATATTTGGTGCTATAATACTTAGCATATTTATTTTCAGAGAGATCCAAACACAGCAAAAATTCCTACACGCTGTAACCCCCAAATTGAGCTAATCTGGTACTTGGTTTTGTTCACAAACATTTTATTTATTGGGTCCCTACTATGTCTGTGGCTTCAAGAAAACTCTTTGGATTCATTGAAGAATGAAACATGACCCTGGTCTCCAGGAGCTTCCAGGTTGGCAGAAAAGTAAGACACATCAACAGAGACCTTCAATACATTCTGGCAAGTGCTGTCGGGGCACAGGAGAGGGTCCCTGGCCCAGAGAGAAGAGGAAGGACCAAAGTGGCTGGGAGGACTAGTGGCAGGCTGTGATGGAAGTGAAGCAGGAGCCAGCCTGGACCCTGCCCTGCTGGAAGGATGATGAATTGATTAGTTTTTAATAAATTTCTGTTTGGTATTTATGACTCTTCTCTTTCCAAGCAACTACTAAGTGCTGTTTTCTTAAAAACCACAATATAGTTTCTTCCCCACAACACTAGTTGACCTTTGGACCTCCCCCAAATAGTCCATGTAGTTATTATAACATTTAAATTTCTCTCCATGTTTACCACCTAAATGTTTTTAAAAAATCAAAAAGCCAGGAGCACTAGCCACTTTGTAATCTGATCTAAAAACAACCACACACACGTACTCCCAGATACCAGTTCCTCATCCCCTTCATAACCTTATGGATCAAGTCAACCCAGCCTCCTTCCTGATCAGAAATAATCAAATCTCTCAGTGTTTTTCTTTCACAGCAAATTGGTTTTTCTGAAAGCATTTCCATTTCCAGGATTTTGAGTTGTTTTTTTTAAAGAAGAGTAAAATAAATCAAGTGACTATTTGAAGTGCTCCTGGATTTCTCGCCCCCACATTACAACAGATTATCCCTTCTGGCAGGCAGAGACTATGTTTGAAAAGGAACATTAGGCCTGTTACTGATGGAGAGGGGTGGCACACCAAGCAGGAAGTTTCTTCAGCCACAAGAGGGGGATTTGCAAAGCTCACGCTGCTGCAATAATCTGTGGCTCCCTATGGCTCACACAGCTGCCACGGCCATGTCTGTGGGCACACTGCCAGCACTTGGGCTGTCTGCAATTTCTTGACTATGGGGATTGCTCCCTGGTCATAGGGTTATTTGTTTCGCTGATTGAACCCAGGAGAGTACCTGGATTTCCTTTGTAAAGAAAAAAACAACAAAAAAAAAAAAGAAAAGAGAAAGAAAACAAAGCCAACTTGGAAAATGTTTTCCTTGCTGTTTGCTGAGATCCAGGCTCTGTGTAGTGCCATATAGTCAATGTTTTGGGCTTTGTGGCTATATGGTCTCTGTTGTAACTACTCAGCTCTGTCACTGAGTACAAAAACAGCAATATGCAAAATATAAATGAATGAGCAAGGCTAGGTTGCAATAAAACATTTTTATGGACACTGAAATTTGCGTTTCATAGCATTTTCATGTGCCATGAGAGATCTTTCTCCTTTTGATTTTTTCCAACCATTTATTATAAAAGCAGGGCTGGGCTGATCCCTGATTTAGATCATACAGGGACATGTCACCCAGCTGCCTCAGGGCAACCATGCCCCCTTCTGGTGGGGGTGTGCTCTGTGCTCAGTGGGCTGGTGACAAGGTACACTGACTAGCTCAGGACTCTGAAGGAGAATCCTAGAGTCCTCAAGAACACTGAAATAAAACAGCTCTTTTCTACAGGTGAAGAAAGTGAGTCTTGGGGAAGTTAACCAGCTAACCTGAAGTAAGGTGACTAGATGGGACCAGGATACCGGTGTTTTCATTCTCTAACCTAGGTGTCTTTCTATTATTCCACATTTTAGAGGATTTGAGATAACTGCTAGGAAAATGAATTTTGAGTGGCAAAGTGCCCCTCCAAGCCCCACAGTGACGAACAAGGTCACAATTAGGCTGCACCCTCGCCTAATTTCCTACTGTGACAGAGGCAGGTCTAGGCAGTATAGACTGGAAAAGCCCTCGTGACATGTCATCACCTACAAAGGCTTGAGCCCCTTCACTTACCCTCCAACCCACCGGAGAAGGAAAAAGAAGGGAAACAGCAATAAAAGTAATAATAGTAAGATTTACTCCATATATTTCCTAGAGAGGCACTATAGCATATGTGTTAAAAATATTATCTCTGAAGTCAAACTGTCTGGGTTCAAGTTCCGTCTCTGCCTTGTGCTCCCTATGGGACCTTGGCAAGCTGTTGACCTTCTCTGTGTGTCAGTTTCCTCATCTGTAAAATAAGATTGTTATGAGGATTACATGAGTTTGTATCTACAGGGTGCTTAATTTAAGACAGTGCTTGGCACATTGTAGGTGTTTGCTTCCTCCCGCCATCCTCAGAATGAGCCTTAAAGGCAGTTACTAGAGACATGTCATGCACAAGGATGCAAGGCTTGGGCACGTCACTTGCCTAACGTCCCCTCACTGGCATGTGAAGCCAGGCCCGCTTATTCCCTTAACTGTGATGCTGTCCTGTCTCCGTGAAGGGAAAGGCAGGGAGAAGCAAGCAGGGACTGCTTGGAACACCCCAGCGCTCTCTTGTACTCTGTCGTGACTCCTCTCTTACTGATTGTTTCAACTACAATGCTGATAAAACTACTTCCTATTTTTGAAACAAATGTGGAGAGCTCATCTTGACTTTGTCCTGGCATTGGAATTCCAGCTTTGGTGAGTCTGGAATGGGGCGGTGTGATTTCATCTTATCTGCTTTTCTTTGTCTTTGATGGGCTTTACAAGGGCAGCGAAAATGCAGTCAGTATGGCCTGTGACTGTATGACTCTCACCCTGTTGCCTCATTTTTCCATGCAAACAATACATAAAAGAGCACAGCACAGGCCCCTGGTTTGCACCCAAACTGAACATAAAGCACAGCAGATTGTGCTCCAACAGATCAGGGAGGCCTCCCAAGGGGAAGACATGCTGGCAACCAAACCCTCACTCAAACTCTGGAAGATGAGACATCCTGGGGAGGCAGATCCCACAGCCTGAGCTACATGAAACTGACGAAGAAAGGAGAACCATGTAAAGGGGGGGGAGATGCAGGGTGAATTAGAGGGAACAGCTTCGGATGTCTGGCTTGTTAGGCCGGGCTGGGCGTTTGGGCCTGCAGACCATCTGCACCCACCAGGAAGGCTCTGTCAAGGGCTCAGGAGTCTCCCTGGGGGCACCTTGGGAGGGTCAAGGTCTCCCTCCTGACCCCTGAAGCAAAGGCATCCCCATACTAGGAAGAGTCGTCCAGGGACAGTCAACAGCACAAGGAAGTGAGGTGACCTGCGTGCACTGCGGCGGCCGGCGGCAGTCTGGCTCTTCGTGAGGGTTGGACACCTGCGTTTCAGTCCTTCCTCCCCGTGCACCAGGCCGGTGGTTCTCTACCTGTCAGACCCATGTCTTTGTAACAAATGTTTTTTAACACCCCCTTCCTGGCCTGAAATGAAACAGTATAACCTACCTATGCAAATGATTAAAAAAATATAATCCCTAAGTATAACTAAAAAGAAGATAATTTATGGGGAAAAAAACCATACATATTTCCACCTGGAAATGCCTGGACATGAGCGTATTAAAAGACACGGTGAAGCAGGCTGAGTTTTGCTCCTATAGGTAGAACCCCATGAGGGGTATGCTATTAATAGAATGATGCAGGAGCCCGATCAGCAATTTAAGTACCACCAGCAACATTTGCATTGCAGGCTTTCTCAAAGCAGTGAAGGCTCTTGGTAAATCAGATAGCAAATCTGAACAAAACAAGGTTCAGTCCTCCCTGATGACAACATCAGGGAGCTGCATTTCTGCAAAATTCACCGTGTTTTAACTCTGCACACCAGAGATTTGGATTTATATGTAAAGTGGACTTAAGTGTATTAGCTCAGATCATTATTAAAAGGTTTTTATGCACGCGAGTATCTGCCAGGACATTCGAGAGTCACGCTGGACCAGGGTGATCCTTCACTGTGCAAAGCTGGCCCCTGGGCTGTAGGACATAGAGCTCTGCCCCTCACCTATTATTCCAGAGGACATGAAG
>NW_017731558.1:2198784-2205033 GCF_001890085.2 Hipposideros armiger
TTTGTATATAATGCCCATTCAGCATTTCCTGAATATAAGCAAGTGGCAGGCACTAAATTAAGTATTGGGGATGTAGACTAATAGGATGAGAGTCTGGGGTGTATAACTGAAGACCTAGCCTCAGTCCCCAAGGCAGGGCTAAGCTTGGCATGCACAGTTTAGGTAACAGCTGCAACCCTCACACACCCAAAACAACATCGTCAGGGAATAATCTTGTGGGCCACAAGCCCCACTTATTCTCAGTTCTTCATTATAAAACAGGGATGGAATATTCTAGCCAGGCAACTTACTCTCTTTGAAAACTGACAAATTTCCCATATACAGGCCTTAGCCCCCATTTGTTACCTACTAGAGTGGGACACACACTCCAGTTTCCCTCTCTCTTCCAATGACATTTTTCTGGAAGAGACAGACAGGCTTACAAGTGAGTGAAGGTGATGACAAAAGCAGGGGCCAGTTGGATGGCTGGGTATCCAAGTCCATTTGAAAAATGAGTCCACCTTCTTTCTTCCTTGCTGTCTGATTTCCTTTAACAGCAACTGATATTAATAGAGCACCTATTATGTGCAAGGCCTATTCTAAGAGCTTTATAGATATTAGATTATTGATGTTCACAGTAGCCAAGATGCTAATGCATTGCTCACAGCAGCCCAGGTAGGAAGTGTGCAGGTTGGAGCTCTCACCCAAGAAGTCAGCTCTAGGGCCCGTGCTCCCAGCCACTACATCGAGCAGCCTGAACTTTGGTTTTGATGTCCTCAACACCTCCAGATGGTCGAGAAGTCGCTGCCAAAGTCAGTCTTTCTTGGCAGTGAGCAGAAAATCAGCAAATTGGCACCAGCTGCCAGACTGGGGCATGGAATGCGGGACAGGAAGTGGCCCTGTGCATCTCTTTAGTCCACAAGCATTTCTTAAAGACCTACTATTATATATGCCAGGCACTGTTCTAGGTTTTGGAGATACAATGGTGAAGCAAACGAAGTGTCTGCCCTCATGGAGGTTACATTCAGGTCTGGGTGGCTGTGATAGGGGGTGGGAAGAATAGACCACAAACAAATGGTATTCAATATTCTGGCAAGTTGTCATAAATAAGGGCAATCAGGAAACATGAAGCCAGGTAGAAAGTTCCAGGCAGAGGAAATAGGAACTAGCAAGTGGTAAGGCACCAGCACACATGGTGTGTGTGTGTGTGTGTATGTGTGTGTGTGTGTGTGTGTGTGTGTGTGAGAGAGAGAGAGAGAGAGAGAGAGAGAGAGAGAGAGAGAGAGATTGCATGCAGACCTAGTGGGTTTCACAACAAAGCCAAATCAATTATATCACTGTTTCTGCTTTTGACTCTATTTTTCTCTATTTGGTACATTATATACAAGAGATAACCACATCATACAACCATGTGTTCTCTTAATTAAACAAATATACAATCCTTTGATCTCCAAAGGTCCATGTGAGTTCAAAGCTAAAGGGATAGCTTGAAGGATATATTCAAAATAAGATGCTAAATGAAAAACCCTGACTACTATAGAGTGTGACTTAATTTTTAAAAACATAGACCCAATATATATGATTAGATAAAACAGTGAAAGGAAAAACACTAAAACATTACCAGTAGTTAACTGAGTTCTAAGATTCTGAATGATTTCAAAACAAATATTTTAGTTTAATAATACTGAAAAGAGAAGGAAATAAAATTTCTTTAATCTCACGACAAATTATGGGTGATTCTAGTTTACCATTCAATAATTTTCCTCATTTTTTGAATTTTAAATTGTGCACATATGTCTTTATAATAATGAAAGAGGTCTCTAAAAATGTGATTGAATTTCTGGGGACAGCATGTGGTTTTACAACAAAAGGAAACAAATTGCCACAATCATCTTTAACGTGATCTCATATCAGATGAGCTGAACACCTTACTTTAGGAAACCCATAGAAATGTGGCTGTTTTCAGTCAAATAAAAGTGAAAGGAAATGGTGATTTTTCTGAGCAATAGCACTCTTGTTGTCAGAAGAGAAGGGAAGGGAGTTGGTTAATATTCACAGAAAAAGCACTGGGCAATTTTGTTAAGTATATGTTATAGGTTCCAAAGCATTTTACATTAAAAAAAAAAGTCCAACCCCATGTTTCATATAGGTTGGGAAAAAAAACACACCAAACAACTATGCTATAAATAAAATGCATATAAGACTGAAAGTAAAGAAGTTTATGTTCTGATATGAGAATTCTACATATTTTTAGGCTGATAACTATAAAGTTTTCCCAGTGTGGTGTTGATCAGTATGTTATTATGCTTTTCTTAAGTATTAAAATAAAACCTAGTTATTTATAAAAAGGAGCATAAAATTGCTCTCTGCAGTTGCAAAGCAGCTGATACGGATTTGGCATTTGTGGACTGAAGTATTGAATGATGATCCAATGTGGATTCCATCAATGAACTTTTACTAATATCGAGGCACATTGAGAAGAAGACAGGTCTAAAACGGAGGCCAAATAAGCCCCTGCTGGGACGGGAGCTTGTTGAGGTCTCCAGCCCCTGTGGCTTGGGCACAGGTGGGCCGTGGCAGGACAGGGGCCGCTCATCTCGTCCTGCTGGGCTCTCCTCTGGCAGTGGGATCTCCTCCTCTCGATGTCCCCCTGAGGCCCAACAACAATGCTTCCCCACCCCCCACCCCTTTTTTCACAAATAGAAATCTTTGCAGCCACTGTTTTCACCNAACAGCAGAGCTCTTTCTAACACTGCCATTTGGAGTGCCCCGTAGACACTTCTGCTTACAAACATCCCCTGACAGTCACCAGGCACCTCATGTCCCCCTGCTCTCTGTACGTCTCTCCCTCTGCCAATGAGAGCCCTCCCTCACCCTGACGTGTTTTCTAGGGTTGTCCCACAAGTACGAACAGTCACAAAGATAACGGTGGGCAGATCTTAACTGGCACCAGTCAGTGTCCTGGTGCTGAAATTCCAGCTCGGGTGGGTGCACAATGGGCATGTGATTTCATTTCCTCTACTTTCCATTATCTTTGCTGGACTTTACAGAGGTACCACAGTTGCAGTCCATGTGGTACGTGACTCCATGACTTTCACACTATGTTGCCACATCTCCCTATGCAGGCAACACATAAAAACAAGGCATATTATCTCACAGGCTGAAACTGAGCAAGTCACCAGGAGTTAACGCTTCTCTGTAGGTGGTGTATTTTGAAGGGAAGCTCAGACTGCTGTAGGATGCACATTAAGAGTCAACCTCAGTAACCCCTTCTAGTCCAACTCTACTCACAAACAAGCTGTGTGTTAGTCACCTTATTTAATGACCTGACAGACAAGGGGCTTGGGGAGTAAGCCTCATATTATGAATAAACTAAATATTGAGAAAAATCTGACAAGAGGAATTAGAGTGTCAGCAGTCTTGCTATTTATGGTTAATAATATGTGCTCAATTAATCTTTAAAAATCTTATGAAACGTCAACAGCCAGTGCTTATCAAATAGGCATATTACTTTACAAAGGAATATCTTGTCTAAATTATGCAAATTACAGAAAGTTACCTGGATTCTCCCTGTGTCAGACTGGTCACCAACTGGCCCTTCTCAGGATATGCTGTGACAGGGAGCAGATCGGGGGAGGGGCAGAGATTTGTGCCCTCCCCCAGGTCTGGCTCACGTCTTGCTCAGGACAGGCTCTCAGTGAACACTTACTGAATACATAAATGAATTAATTCATGAAGAATTGAAAATAAGGGGTGCTCAGACAACATGAAAACTACAGAAAATGACACATATATTTGAAGAACAAAGAATCCAGGAGCCTAATTCCCTTTGTTGTTTCTACAGTATAATTGTTGAAGTGGACTTGATTTTTCAGAGCAGTTTTAGGTTCGCAGCAGAAGGTACAAAGATTTCCCATATAACCCTGCCCTCAGTTGTGCGTGACCTCCCCCATTATCAGCATCCCCACCAGAGTGGGACATTTGTTACAACTGATGAACCTACAATGACACATCATAATCACTCAAACTTCATAGTTTACATTAGGGCTCACTCTTGGTGTTGTACATTCTATGGGTTTGGACGAATGTATAAAGACACGTACCCACCATAATAGCATCATGCAGAGTATGTTCACTGCCCTAAAAATCCTCTGGGCTCCACCTATTCATCCCTTCTTTTCCCCAGCCCCCAACAACCACTGATCATTTCACCATTTTCACAGTTTAGCCCTGTCATTAGTTGGACTCATACAGTGTGTAGTCTTTTCAGATAAGCTTTTTTTCATTAAGTAATGTACATTTAAGGTTCCTACACGTCTTTTCATGGCTTGTCAGCTCATTTCTTTTTAACACTGAATAATATTCCATTATTTTGATGTACACAGTTTATTTATCCATTCACCTACTGAAGGACATCTTGATTGCTTCCAAGTTCAATGTAATTTGTGTGTGTGTGTGTGTCTTCTCTTTCTTATCCCCCATTCTCCTCACAACACTATAATTCACCTCTTATTTTCAACTTGCTTCTTCTTTAGTTTTCATACTTCTGCCATTTTACTCTCTAGTTATGCTATTCAAGCAAGCACACCATCCCACCACCCACTTCAGATTAATTCTTGGTCATGATAATAATAAAATACAAGGCAGCTTGTGTTCAAAAGATGTAATCTTCATCTCAAAATCGCTAACCAGGAGAAGGCAAGGGCCCAAGCGCAGGGCCTGTTGAGGGCGACCCCTGAAGGCCGGATAAGCGGAGTAGAGGCGGCGCCTGAGCACGGCCCCTCTGGGTTTCCTGGGGGAAAAGCTCACGCAGGAGTTCGTGGCCAACGGCCTACCCAGCATCCCTGTGGCCTCGTGCCAAATAATGTTTAATGACCTCGAACCCTCCTTCCTGGTCAGCGCAGGCTTTTATTTGACGCTGCTCACATCAATACGCCCCCTCCCCAATTAAAGTTATCTTTCTTGGACTCTTTTTAACCATAAAAACTTTATTAAAGTCTCCTGTGGATCTTTGCCAAGGGAACTCAGCTGATGGGTCAAGCACAAACCCAGCTGGATTCCAGTCCATGAAAAGGGCCTGAAGAAACGCAGCGTCCTTACGCGAATTCTTCCTTCCCAGTGAGGCGAGACGCTTTGATACATCTGAAAACCTACACTTCGAAGAAGAAAGCAGACCCACCTTTCTCTCTAATGGTATTTTAACAATTAGAAAATGTACGACTTTGAACATGAAGGGTTAAACAGACCTTAACTGGTAAGGAAGAATTCTTCCTGGAAACTCCTTGGAGACACTTGTAATTAATTTGATCTTCTTCAGTCATTAAGTCAGACCCATAGTGAGTTGTCTGCACACTGCTCTATTAATTCACTGGAGATCACTTCCTGGGATTCATTTAGTTAAGCAGCACCGTTGGATTACATTTTAAAACCCTTAAAACTGGTTGTAATTGATGTCTGTTTATAGAAGCTTACTGTAATGGAGTCCAAGGGAGATGGAAATCTCGCCTGCGAGCCTGGGAGGCTGCCTTACCCCATAAAGCCCATCTCTGGAAGAACGGAGTCAAATATAAAACACCTCCGATTAAACTAATTTATTACTTTAATCTTGATACTAGGCTCCAAAATAGGAGTATTTCAGCTGTAACAATATACATAGCTGATTTAGAGCTGCATGCTTTTCTTGAAACATGCATGTAAACACATGTAAATGCAGGTACTTTACCATCGAATGAACTAAACATAAGTAATAATAGCTTGGGTTAGATTTCAGGAAGAAAAGCTTTGGGTCTGAGGTTTTGGGAGCTCTGGTTTTCTCCCTGAAGGAAGGCAGGGTGGAAGGGCAGTAACGCCCCATTAAGACTTTCCCAAAGCCTCCTGGGTCCACAAGCACTGCACAGGCTGGCCAGCTCTGGGGAGGTGTCACATGCAGACCAAACACCCTGAGCCCTAGGCCTGGAGCTCACCCTGCAGGCCTGGATTTCCTATCCCAAATACTCCGAACCAGGGATCCCCGTGTTTTTAGTAGGCTGGCGGGGCAGTGGTGGTGATGGTGGTGGTGGTGGTGGTGGGGGCAGGGGTATTTTTTCCTATAAAACAGCAAATCAAGAACTGCCTGAGGTACACAGTCTGACCTTTTCCACTTATTTCTCAGGCTAGCTTTCCTCTGCTGGTCCAAATTGTACCTTTCCTTCAAAGTGCACCTCAGGGCCTAACGACTTCTCTAATAATCCTTCTCCGACCATGCCTGACAATAACAGCAAATACTGTTTT
>NW_017731558.1:2209793-2366002 GCF_001890085.2 Hipposideros armiger
CATCTGGGCTGAGCTTGCTTTATAACAAAGCTGGGAGCTGGCGGTGGGTGAATGGGTTGCAATTAGCACTCCACAAATTTCCCTAAGGAGTAGAAGAGGCTGCTGTAGAATGAAAGGAGTCAAATAGAGATATATAATCTGGAGCAGCCTGGTGAAGGGCTTTGAGACAGAAATTTCTAGTGTATACTGTCTATGGCAGGAACATGCCAAAGGGGATGGTGTTGAGGTAAAGGGGATGGTGGTAATGGTTGGAGAAGGAAAAAGGCTTCACTCAGAGAAACAAGGGACACCTGTGGGAGCTAAGATGGTGCTCGGAAGGGCTTCTCTCAACTCCACGCCTCTGCTCTTAACGCCTGGGAGAGCTGGGAATGCAGAGGCCAGGCTGCTT
Source organism: Hipposideros armiger (assembly GCF_001890085.2). Lineage (NCBI taxonomy): Eukaryota > Metazoa > Chordata > Mammalia > Chiroptera > Hipposideridae > Hipposideros > Hipposideros armiger. The sequence continues at coordinate 2,210,182 of NW_017731558.1, forward strand.
GTGTTCCTGAGTCACCTGATCGTCATGGCTTCAGAAGGGCAGCACTGCCCTTGGGACATCCTCAGAGAGGAAGCAGGCCTGGCATCCCCCAGCCTGCTGCTCCCGCTGGGCCTGCTCTCAGGGCTGGCCTCTTGCCTTTGACCCACCCATACAATCTGCGTGACTGTCACCTCCCTGCGAGGGCCAAACAGTCCGTTCTATTCTCTCTCCTTGAAGGTGAGTTGTGGTTTGTGCATATTTTAGAAGAACGGTCTATTTTTCAAGGGCTGGGAAACTTCTCAGCACAAAGTCAGGCCAAAGAATTCATTGAGGATTACATATGGATAAAGAGTTAATTGGCTTAAAAAGCTGCCCAATGTTTTATTTTTTTCTGATTACAGGACAACATTGAGACTGGAAAGTAATAATCAGCTGCTCTGAAGCTTATAGACTGTAATGTTATGAGGCTGAGCTAGTTGTTTTTATTTTGAATAATTCTATGGTCTTGAAATGTCTCTGCTTCTAGATAATCATCCAACTTCTGATAGAGTGATCACCAGCTAATGCTATCAAATAACAATCATGATTAAACAAGTTACATGAGCCCTCAGGCCCTGAAGCAATTTCTGTAAAGAATGAGTTTGTCCTTCAAATGGCATAATAAGAAGAAAATTAGGTGCAATTCACCCAGAACAGTATGTAATACCAGGAGAAGGGTAATATGCTTACCCATTTTTTAAACAGTTATAAATGGCCTACAATTAGTTAGCTTTCTTTTCAGCTTCCTCCTTTCCTATCTATGTTTTACCTTCTTGGTCATATGAAATGAGCAAGGTGGCTTAGAACTGCCACTGCGATGCTTCGTCCACCTGGACCACTTTACAACATCACAAATCCTTCCCTCACCACCCCTGCCACCCGTTTTTTGTTTGTTTGGTTTTTGTTTTGTTTTGTTTTTACCATGTGGAGTACAAATACACAAAGCAGCCAGAAAACAATTTGCAGCTATTGGTGATTTTTACACCTGAGATGTCACAAAGCTGTTAAACATAATTTGAGCCCAGTAAGAAATTAGCAAGCAACAATTGTGTTACCCCACTACAGATTTTCCTAGAAGAGTTTCTATGAAATGGAATGACCAGGAAAAGAGAGTTAATCAATTTATGATACACAAGGTTTAGCCATAAAAGTCTGAAAATGTGAAACCTGGTGCTCATGCCAGCTACCCATGAGGGCAGAATGATGCGACGCAAACTGCAGAGCCAACACATAAGTTCGCTGGATAAAGCACACAGCTGCAGCATCACGATATTGTTAAGATTCCTGCCCAGTTTTCTCATCCACACCCGGTAAATGTTTTCAGAAGTAAAAGGCAAATCTGTCCCCCTCAAATCTCTCAGAGTACATAGGAATGCTGTTGCCTCTGGGTATTTTTTCTATTTGGGGAAACCAATGAAAAAATAAAACTATGTGACTATTGTTTTGATTGTGAGTTACTGTCATAATCAGGTCATCTGCATGGTATCATCTGAAAGTTAATTTCAGCACCCCAGGATATGAAAACTGAGACTATCTGATGTCCTTACCTATGTTTAGTCTCAATTTACTTTAAATTTCTTCTCCATAGCACATTTGGCCTAGGTATGAAATAGAGGATACACTGCTGCGTCTAATCATTTAGTTTCAAAATCGTGGCTATAAATAGTATTAAACACTGATATATTTTTTAAAGAAATTTTTTGTTGCCTTTGCATAAAAGTAGTAGATGTCTGGAAGCTTTTCCACACGTGGAAACTTATCTGTGGAAAAGAATAAAACTAGAATAAGCATGGGACGCAGTGCCCCTATACGTTTGCCCTGTGGTCACTCTGCATCCTTGGCACACAGAGGTTCAGGACATGTATTCCTGAGTGGAATGTGTGATTGTGTGTGGCTTTTATTCAGATGCATAAATATCTTTTTATTTTAGGTGTTTTAGGCTTGGAGTTGCAGTTTAAGGCTCTATTATAAGCCAATTTCGCTCTCTTTTTTAGTTTTGCTCTTTATCTCCCAGTGGGTGTCTTCTCAAAGCCCGATAGGTAGTTAGGGAGCCCAAGGCTGTGCCTTTCTTACTCACCCACGGCTGTCTTATGGGTGTGTAATCGTATGGAGACGCTATGTAGGCAGCTTAAAGAAGGTTTTTGTTACTGGATAACATAATGATTTTCAGATGGGCAGCAGAAAAACAGACACTAAAACAAATAGGAGTTGAAATTTTCACTGTGTTAGGAAGAGGTTGTTTCCCCTTCAAAAGCTGCAATTTATATCTAAGCATATTTAATTATTGGAAATTCTAACTAGGCTTTACATTGGCTGATAGTCTCGAAGTTTTTCGCAGCTTAAGTTACTCCTGACTCCAGGTAGATGTATTTTCCTCAAATAGGAAGTATGTCAGTCATGACATGAGAAAGGGGGAAATCTCCACTGTTCCTTCTCTCAAGTACCCATTCTCCTTTGTTATCTAGTCTAAGTTTCCCAAAATATAAATACATGTGGTTGGTGAGCTTAGCTTTGTCTTGTGGAAACAAACAGATGAGACAGCCTTCGTTAGAGAGGTCCGATGGGAGTTCCTCTGACGGGAAAGCTGATAAGCTTTTAGGTGCATATCTGCCAATTCATGATAGACTGCCATGGTGTGTGTTAGTTTTCCATTTGCTGCTGTAACAAATTACCACAATTTAGCAGTATAAACAACATGAAATTGTTATCTTAGATTTCTGGAGGTTGAAAAGCCTGAAATGGATTTTACTGGACTAAAAGCTGCATTCCTTCTGAGGCTCATGGGAGAGTCTGTTTCTAGCCTTTTCCAGGTTCTAGGGCCCGCCCTGCATTCCTTGGCTTGTGGCCTCTTCCTTGATCTTCAGAGCCAGTGAGCACTTGTCGAGCCTTCCTTACATTGTGTCACTTTGACCCCCTTCTGTCACCACATATCCTCCTTTAACTCTGAATCCTTTCCCAGCTTCCTCTTCTGCTTTTAAGGACCCTATTGATTGGGCCCACCTATAATAATAATCAGGGTAATCTCTCATCTTCAAACCAGCAAATTAACAACTTGAATTCCATCTGCAACCTGGATTCCTCTTTGCCATGTCACATCACGTATTCACAGGTCCCAGGGTGAGGACATGAGCATCTTGGGGAGGGAGGCGATATCCTGCCTACCACATGGAGAGTTTAACATGGAATACATTCTCTTCTGGGCCTCCTTTCCCTCTAAAGAATTAGTGACCGCCCTCTTTCCCTCCTTAACCCTATGCCATTCTTTCTGGGGGATTTCAATACCCAGGCCTTCCTTTGCGTCCCTGGCCTTTGAGCATGTTGTTCATTTGCTCCATCAGATTTCATCTATTCTGTACTAAGTACATGTTGAAAGCCTACTGTGCGCAAGGCCATGTGTTTTACGAAAACAGACGTAGAATTATACAAATAATAAGCTGAGGGTGATGAAAACTATGAAAGAGGAAAAGGACAGGGTCTAGAAGAGGACACATGGTGGTCTCAATGTGGAACGAAGAAGCATCAACGGGGAATTCAGGCGACCTAGCTGGGTGGGGCAGAAATCATTCTTGTATGTGTAGCCCTCACAGATCTACCAACCCACTGAGTGATTTTTAATTTTGTCTGTTTACGGAGCAATCCATTCACTCAGGAAACATGGACCGGGCATTGTGTTAGAAGCTACAAAAACAGAAAGATTCCGTTACTCCCCTGAAGTAACTCAGTCCAAAAATTGGGAGGGAGGCAGAAGGGCTGTTTGTAAAGGGGGGAGAGAATGAGGAGAAAGACATACACACAGCAACTTCCCTAAATGGAGTCATCTGGAATCTCTGAGAGCGCCCACAGCTTAGATCGCACAACCTGACTGAAATGTCTTTCCTTGCCTGGGACTGCGACTGTCACTTCTAAAGTTAGACAGGTTTCAGGCTAACAGTAATTTCTCCGGTGATTGGTTAATCCAAACCAGGCATTTAGCTGGTTTAATCTTTAAATAACGTGAGCTAAAACCTTTTTACTTCCCAAAGCAGTTTACATTCTGCTCCATTTCCCAAAATATTAAGACCACACTCATTTATTATTAATCCCCCAAACATTTATTGACCACCAAATATGTGTCGGATTCTGAGCTTGACGCCAGACACACAAAGATGAAAAAGGCCTGCTTCTTTGTCCTGAATTATAACATGAAGAATAAAGTGTTTTCTTTCCATGAGGCATATCTAATAATTTAGTGGAGTGTATGCTCATCTACTCTGAAGGCATACTTTTATACCTGTGAAAATAATTTTAACAACAGTCTATGTTTATCATTAAATGAGAAGGCCACTTGCACTTCGATTTGAAGAAACCACATTAATTTTTGAAAGTTGTAATAATTTCTTAAAATCAAAGTTTTTTTTTAGGAGTGTTTCAAATTATCTTTTGTGTTTGTATCCTCAATTATTAATCAAAGGATATAGTCACACTCTCAAAATTATCTAGATATTTTATAAATCTGCCAGATTATTTACATCCTCTCTGTAGTTGTTCTTGGGCTGCCAAATGACCTGGATGGGTCAAGTAGAATGACAAGATTTTGAAACCCTCTGTGTATAGAGTTAGGTCCTGCTGAGGTCCTGAACTGGGCCCACTTTCTTCATGGAGCCTCCACAGTATTCCAACTCACAATTAATTCTCTTAGAAGACATATGGGTTGTGGCTCAAATGAATGAGCAGGGCCAATTATATTTCTCCCTGAAATTTGAAATTAGGAGCTGCGAGATTTTTAGCAATGGGCACTGAAGCCAAAATTACAAAAAGGAGCCAGAAACCAGATGGAGGATGGTCAAAATGGCTGTAGAAGCCAAGGGTATAGACGAATGATGAATAATCGGAGTCCTACAGTCTGTAGAGGGTGGGGAAGGGGCAGGTGCATGGAAAGAAGCCGAGATACTGTGGGAAGAAACATGCCAACCACTAGAAGTGCATCATGGATTTCTGGGGTTTTCTCAAAGTTTGTTCCCGGAGACTCAATTGTTCTGCTCTTTCTTTCTTAAATTTTCCAGAGATCCTCATTCATATTTATAATGGATTCCCTCTTACTTGAAGCAACTTGAGCGAGCCTCTGTTTCTCATACTGGAAGAGCCAGACCAGCATGGAATGGGGGCGGCCCTATTCAAGTTCATTTATTTTGCAAATCTCAATTCTCCCATTTGACAGCTTTTGGTAATGCAAGAGCTGTGCTCTTTTTTTTAAAAGAAATGTGCAAAGAAGACTGTGGCTTGATGGGCATTAAGCTGTTGGAAATATTTTAGCAAAGAAAAAAGAAAGAATCAAATCTCATGGTCATTAGGTTTCAAATTATTCAGTCTTCCAACTTTGCTGCAAATATTTGTGCAATGGTCTGTGCTGGGGGTCTCAAATCCAGAGACGAATAAGCCAGTGCCTGCCCTGGAGATGTCCAGCTTCTAGGGGAGGGGTGGGGAGATTGCACAGGGAGAAAATTATGACACAAGTAGCATGTGCAATGACAGAAGAAAGCCTAGCTTAATGAACACTTTCCTCACACTGATTTTTCCATGACCTAAAGTGTGTCTTGGGTTTCAAATGGGCTCATGGCAGCGACTCCTTGTAGCTTACTGTCAGGTACTGACAACATGCATTCTAGGCAAGGTAAATTTTAGCAAATCAGTGGAGATGAATCCAGATATAAAGAGCCAGAATTCTGATAATGAGTAAATTCTGAGAGAAAGAAAAAAGAATGGTTTGGGTATCTTAATGGCGTGGCGTAATTGGAAACAGTTAAATAACTTTATCATAAACTTAGAAGAGAAAGGAAATGAAGGTTTCTTCCCAGTGCTTCACTTTCAGTGGTTGCTTTAGGCATTTCTGTGCCTCCTCTCTTCCTCCTCCATGCCGTCCTCTGCTGCTTCACCACTTTGCATGACACTGGGATCCCTGTCTTCTCAATATTGTGACCTACATTACACGCTTCTCATTTAGTCGCTGATGCCAGTAACAATCTGCTGGTATTCTGCGGTTGGTAGCAATTCTGTAATTTCATTCTCTCATTAGAAGGTGTGTGTTTATTTATTAAAACTGCACACTGCCCAAAGGCAATGTACCAAAAATACAGAAATACCCAAAATAAATAAAGATTATTGCTGTTGTTTTATAAAGCTTGGCGATCACAAGCCACTGTGCACCTTTCTAGAATGGATGCTCTGTTAACCAGGTGCTCCCTGGCCCTCAGTCAGCAAACTTTGTACCTCCCCTGCTTCCTGTCTTTGTCAGTATACAGGCCCTCTCTGAGGCAAAGAAAGTGACAGGCACATCTAGAGTCTTGCATCTTCTAGGAAATTCTCCAGCCTCCATATCATCCCTCCAAATGGGTGCAGGGTCCCCTCATAGGGTCTCTCTGCTGAGCTCAAACACCCCAGAGCAGCCTCCGGGGGACTAACGGGGCATTTCTGTTTCTGGATGGATTCTTTCCTCTGTTGGATGAATAAAGTGAGAGAGCCATTTTAGCTCCCTTCAGCACAGGGATGTGGATGGATTGCCTACAGGGGTCAGTGTCTCAGGAGCTGGGAGGCCAGCAGAGAGCACACACAGTCCTACCCTGCTAGAGCTCACCTTCCATGGGGGAGACAGAAAATGGACACATGCTCAGGGAAACATGTGGTCTGTAACATGGTTTTAAGAGCCACGTCTAAAAGTAAGGCAGGGAGAGGGCATAAGGTGTGCCAGTGGGGTGAGAGTTGGAAAGGGTTATATGTATAGGGTGTTCCAAGGAGTTCTCACTGATAAGATGCCATAAGCAGCTCCTGGAACAGTGAGCAAGCAAGCCATATGGACATTGAAGGGAAAAGCATTCACAGGAAAGAGAATAGCAAGCACAAAGACTCTGAGCACGTGTGAACAAAAGAGGTTATGTTTTCTCCAAACACAAGCGTCCGACCTCTGCACACAGGAAGCTCAGTCACAATTTGGTGTAAGGACCGTTTCCTTGGGAGAGAAAGCTGTGTGAACTCCAAAGCATGCTTTTGGGTTAATGCTTTTCATTTCATACTGGTAAAGACGCTTCTATTTCAAGCTGTCTGTTGGATTTTTTTCAGCATCTGCAATACTTACTGTTGAACTAGGGTCAATTTTACCACACACACATCCAGCTGAGACTGCACAGACAGGCCCCTTCCTCTTCATTTTCTTTCCTAAGCGAAAGCCAATGCTTGTATCGTGATACGGCCATTAGTGAATAGGGGTTTCTCTATGATATACTGAAAAGGGCTTGAGTTTTGAAATTAGAGCAAAATGCAAATCCTGATTATGTTATTTCTCTGCTGAGAGACCTTGTCAAGTTACTTCTTTCCTTCCTCCACCTCTGTTTTTTATCTGTAAAATTAAAAAAAATACTATATACTTAGAAAGACCGTTATGAAGATTAAATCATATAGCATTTGTAAATACCTAGTTTCCGGCCTGGTACTTAATAAACAATAGTGTTCACACTCCCCCCCCCCACACACACACACCACCGTCACCACCACCTTCCAGCCAGATCTGGCAACAGAAAAGGCTCTAGGAAGCTGTTTTGGCAGCATTCCATAATGCCCGTTCCTAAATACTCAGAGGGGTTAGAAATGCTCCAGGCCTGCTCAGGCAGAAGTGTGTGTGTGTGTGTGTGTGTGTGTGTGTGTGTGTGTGTGTGTGTGTATGAGCATGCACGTGCTTCTGGTGACTGTGGAGAGGCTATACAATCTATGGACATTTGTAATATTGAATGTCAACTGTAATTGAAAAATTAAAATAATAAAAAAGTAAAATAACCAACCAAACAAAAACTCTTAGACCTAAACTTTACAAGTGGTCACTAGGGTTATCCCAACGTGCTCAGTGTCCTCTTTGGCTCAGTGGGAACTGGGCCCACATTCAGACTGAGAAACAATAGGTAAAGGGAAGTGCTTTGGGGTATTTGCCTCTTGATTAGAAGGCAAAGAGGAACGCCCTGAGCTTATGGGACAGTGGCCATCAAGCCATTCCGCCTCCTTTCCCACTACTTGCTGCTCTCTCCACGGGAACTTGAGGAGAATGAGAGCAGTGACAAGGGCAGCCACACATCAGAACAATGTAGAGTTTGCCATCGCATTTCAGACAGGACATGGAAAGGACAGGAATAGTTTTTAGACACAGGATGGATTTGAAGCAACAGGTACTGAAGTGACGACTGCACAGTCTGCTGCCAGCCCTCGGATGTCTTTGAGTCTTTATTCCTCTCCTTCGGGTATAAACACATTTTATGGGGTAAGGGTTGGGGGCGGTGAAAGGAGCAAAAAAAGAAAGAGAGAAAAGAAAGAAGAAAGAAAAGAACCCTCCAGCCATGCTGGTGGGGGTCTGGTAAGCAGATTCAGGGGGTACAGTCTCAGCACACGTCACGGTCCCCATGTCTTTGTCAACATCTTCCAGGATACCAGACTTGAGACTGCGTTTCCTAAGTTTCCTAAATGAGGGGAGGAGCCTCAGAAGTGGGAACTCAGCCGGTCTGAGGAGCCATTGTCTCATTTTTATTTCTTTTTATTTCACCATCAAGCATTCTTATTTTGATCAGTTGGTATTTGAGCCAAATTTAAGGAGAGGAGACCATCAAAAAAACATTAGCAAGAGAGTTTACTGTATTATCGCCACAGATTTTTAGCTTTCTATAAAGAACAAACAAATCAGGCCTTCCTTCTCACTCTCCAGCCTGGAGAACAAGCTCTCCTCCAAGCTGAGGCTCACAAGTGTCATTTTATTCATTCTCCTCGGCCAAAACTCATTTTAGAGAACACTGCTCGCTATAATAACTTTGGTTTTAAGTAGAAATATCTCCTGTGATGCCATCAACTGGAAATAAAAAGAATAATTTTCAAAACTTTTCAAACAATGAGCAACATTAGATGAAGCCAATCACAGAAGGCAGGCAGCCGCCTCCAAAGCGGGGAAACTATTAAAAGAATTAAGGATGATAGAGTCCTTGTCTCCTTTCTGAGCAATGAAAAGACTCCAGGTCCACATCTCCTTAAAAATAAATCAGATCATGTTTACACTCAGCAGAAGCTAATGCTGCCCACTGAGGAGTTTATCTCCTTTGTCAGATACTAAAGTTTGAAGTTCAGCCTGTCTCTTACTCCAGGTGAGCAAGCTTGAAGGTGAATGTTACTGTTGTTATTCCAAATGGTTTCACAAAGGGAAAGAGTGAAAACATTTGCAATTATTCTTTACAGCAAATAATTTGCAATTACTCTTTACAGAAAATAGTGATCTCCTTCTGGTTGACTCTATCTGGTCGACTCTATCTGGTCAATAGAGATTTATTTTTAAATAGATAACCCACCCCCTCCCCAGGCCAACTCAACTTTATCTTGACAATTCTTCATATCATAACATAAATTAATTACATCAACTCATTCAAGTCCATGGGATTGGGCAGGGTAGCTGTGACTGCGCAATTATGCCACCTGGGATAAGGGGTATCAGCGCTTGGGGTAGGATTAGACTCGCCTCTTGTTTCCACTGGCAAAATCTCCTAACAGAATGATTGCACTTCACACAGAACATTTTAAATCATGAAGACATGAGATAAAGAACTATTAATGAATAAGGCGATCTCAAGCAGGGCCAAGGCAGCTTAAATGGAATGCAGCTATTAAGGAGGGCTGGTTTCTCTTGTACTTGTGTATCAATGAGCCATATCTTTAGATAAGGCTTTTTTTTTCCCAGCATGATACCAGATCTTATCAAATGTTGTTACACACTATTTAGTCTCCAGGGCCGACACAATAGAGACGACATCAAGGACAGAACACAAGGAAACAATGTGGAGAAAACCAAAGGGAGGGTCAGTAAGCGGGTGAGGTCACTACCACAGTGGCTATCTTTATAAAGCCGAGTTTTACCTGGAGTGGGTGGAGATGATAAGATGCCTGTGTGTGTGTGTGTGTGTGTGTGTGTGTGTGTGTGTGTGTGTGTGTTGGGGCTTTTAGAAAAGAGATGTGAAAATGCAGGAGGGAAGTAGAAAATAAAATTACACCTGGGCTGCCAAGATGGAGCTGATATTTGTTTTCTCTTGCCTGCACCACCTGCACCGCCTGTGCTGGTGAGGCAGCACCCCCCATCCAGCTTTTGTCCTTCAGAGCTGTGAGAGCCCACGCTTTAATGCCTGCAGGTTGACCATGCATTGTTATTATACAGTCTTCATGTTCACATCATGTGTCATCTGACCAAAGGAGAGTCTACAAAGTGAAAGGCTCATGCAAAATTTATGCTTATATGGCTGTTTCAGTCAGTGGAAAAATCAATACTGCAGGCTTGATGCACAAAAATGACTGAGTGCTCTCTGACTGACACTAAAAGCACGCGGAGATTGAGAGCTGCATTTGCTGTTCAAGGAATTGAGTGTATTAGAGCTCTTATAATAGTCTGCTCACCTTATATTAGCCTTTCCTTGGGATTATTTTTTGATAACAATTATGATTGTGGGGTTTAAGGCAATTACACTATTACAAAGAAAAAGCTGCTTTTTATGTCCTGTAAAGCTGTCATATATTTCACACCGCAACTGCCTTCCAATTATTTTGCTGCAATGCACTTTGGAAGCAAAATGTCCTAACTGATATATATTAGTCCTTTATGTTTTATAAATAAAAATCAAAGCCATAATGTAATCCTTCAAAAGTAGCTTCTCAGTTTCCCCAGATGATTTTAGAAAGAGCAGAAATGGAGTGGGTGCCGTGCGTTTTGAAAGAGACACATTACAGATCCGCAGTAACACGGGAAGAGAGCACACTCCAGGGGTGCTGCAGAAGATGGAGAGGGAGACCCGGTCCGAGCCCTGGTTTAAAACACTAGTACATCTGTTAAGTGGAGGTTCAGGGAGGCTTACAAGTTGGAATTTAATGATGAAGCAAAAAAATAATTCTTGAAATTAATTCAGTCAGAAAGGAACTCTGAGACATGTTGTGACAGCACATTAAGGAGTCAGTAACAACACAGATAAGTTTTTTTCTCTGATTCTTCAAGCCCTGCTGCAGTGAAGATGCGACAGCTACATTTGAGGCCCAAAGGTCAGAGAGGTGAGTGAGTGGAATACAGAGACTGGGCAATGAACCAGGTAGGAAAGTCATGGACCAAAATGAGTCATTGTGTCAGGGACCCCGAGGCTAACCTGTGGCAGGAGAGAGCTCCTTGTTGGGGAGCCATGAAAGGCTGTGTCTTATGTGTTCTTGTCCCAGGGGAGGGTGGGACATTTTATTGTTTCTGCTCTGAAAACCCGGGAGAAAGATGGCCAGTCAGCTTGGTGGGGATAGGAGAGCTCCTGTGTGATGACAAACAAAGCTAGCCTGTCTCTTTTACCATGTGACACATACTACACTGTGGCAGCCAAGGCAAGTGAGTTCAGCCTCTAAATTAATGGTATGAATGTAGCTTTATATATGTGTTCCAAAAATAAACAACAGAATTATTGAAAACTGCTGGAAGCACACTGGTTATTCTGATAACAATTTAAAATGTGGATATGGCATGTACTGGAGATGCATTTCACACACATTGTCGGCCCAAGAATTTTATCCATGCATGCATCGAGCAGGGCCTTTGGGCCTCAAAAACTCCATGCAGAAAGGATTTCCATGATTGTTGGGCCACCGTGTTTTAGTAGAGAGACACTGACTTCTGGCAACCCTAGGAGCATTGTCACTCTGGAGTTCTGTGATTAGTTGAGCACGGGAAAGGCGAGGGATGTACACAGTGATCTTTCATCCTCTGAGCTTTCCTGAACACACTTCGTCATTTTCAAATACTGTTCTATTGGCTCCCTGGTAAGGTTCTTTTCTAATTTTTTTTTACTTGGGAAGATACTCTTTTAGCAACTTTTCTTTTGCTGATGCTTAATATAAAAGTGAGCTCATTGTTTTAATTTCATATCCTGTTAAGCATCTTTCTGGTACTTGAAAGGTCAACAATATCTCTTAATAAGTCAACATGTCCACTTCTCCAAGAGGGGTAATGCCATTCTTAGGTCTATCAGAATCAACACATTAAATCCTATCTTTACTATTGGGTGTATTCTGAGGCTTCCACATGACATACATACTAAGGAATTAAATGGATCCTATAACCTCTTGGGAAAGGATCCATCTCAGACCATCAGGAAAGACTTAACCACTACCCAGAAATGGCAGTGAAAATTAAAAAAGAATGTAGAGATGTTCAGAAAACAGAGATTCTGACAGGAATACCACCTACTAGGTGCTCTGGAATATCATGTCACAAGAGACCATTAACTTGAAAGTCTGTAAAACCTCCCGATTTTATTGAAGCAAATACTAGCCTAGGGAGTGAGTGAATGCTGAAATTTCTTTGTGGTCTCATATGGGAGTGAGATTGGTCATTAAATATGTGTTGATGAGTACCTGTGCATCACTGTAGCCTCAGTGACTACATTAGAGTAGAAAGGACATTAGATTTGAAGTTGGAGATCCTCAAACTGAATCCTCCTTTGCCATTTACTAGCTCTGTGACACTAAGCAAACTTCTTGAGCTTCTCTGAGCCTCCATTTCCTCATCCATACAGTGGAAATAATAGTCCCTAACTAACAATGGTAGTGAATAAATGCTATCACTCTATGAGGCAGCACCCAACACAGAGCTTGGACAATTAGGAGGCTTGGACTGAAGAAATGTTTGTTCTTTAACTTGTTCCTAAATCAGAGTGATTACTGGCTTAAAAAAAGAGACATCTTAGATTTTAGATGAGCTGGAATGTGTCTCAAAACTGATCAGAAAGACAACTCTCAATCTCTCTCTCTCTCTTTTTGGCTAGAAACATCCATGGAACAAACGCTTAAGGAAAAATTGAATAAAAAAGATTGTCCTAATTCATGAGATTTGTGGGTTACTACTACTATTACTTACTACTAGTATTACTACTGGTAACAACACAACTAATGATGAAGATGATGATAGTTGATATTTATTAAACCAGTTATACGAGTAGGAGTTAGCTTATTTTCAGATAATCAGCCCATCAATTTCATGCGATAGGTCATTTTGTCATTCCAATTTTACACTCCTCACAAAATAACCCCCCTCCTCCAATCTACTACCCCTCTGATATCGTATATAACTATTACAATTCCATTGATTCTATTCCCTATGCTGTACTCTACATCCTGTGAATATATACATATACATATATACATATACATATATATATATATATATTATATTATATATAATGATTCTTTCTTTCCCTATCAGAGCCCCCTACTGAAGATCTAGCTGGAACTACACGCAGTTCCTAGTAGGGCAACCAATGTTTTTACTGGAGATGATAACATGATTTCCTGCAAAAACTAAGCTCCTCCTAGATGGAAAGAGATTCATATTAGTGTTTAATCCTAATTCAATGGGTAGAATTAAGAGACTGCCAACTAAAGAAAAATGTGTCAGGGACAGCAGCTCTTGTTAATAGGTTTAAGTGGAAGGTGAAAAATTGATCAAAACCCAAGTTGTAAGAAAAGATTTTCTTTCAAAGTGGTAGATACTACTACAGAGACAAATTCTTGGGCTAACGACTTTGCTAAAATTCTTCCACTGGGTCTAAATAATCAACAAAACAGAGAGACACTGGTGACTTGGTGCAAAAGTGGAGGGGTAAATAATCACATATTATTTGCGCTTTTTAGAATTCAGAACTAGAGGAGAACTGGGTAGTCTCATGAAAATTCTATTTGACTCAAGTTTTATGAAGCTGTTTGCTTTTGAATAAATTAATTTTGATATTATCTTCAACTCAAGATCTTAAAGCAGGGCCAGATATTTTCTCCTAGCAAGTTTAACCTTCAAAGACATTTATTTCCATGATTTACAGAATCAAAGTAAACTTTAGCTTTGCTTGATAGAATTTTACTCAACAAAATTCTCAACTTTGGTAATTCATTATCTAAAGCTCCACATTATTTCAATGAAATACCTACAAGTTTATAGAATTTTGACATCTTCAGGATACCTTTCTTTCAGAGGTATCTGAATTTCAGAGTTTCCTAATTTCAGAGTTTCCTAATATTCCTTTGCTGTGAATTTCAGAGTTTCCTAATATTCCTTTGGACATATTAAAGGAATATTTGTGGCTGCTACTGATTTTGGATCATCAAAACATAGAATTTTTATAAATCAAGTCCTTTTCAATAAAAGAATTATATCTGGGCAAAGAGCAGCTGTACAGTAATACTAAGGAAGAACTGATGGAAGCGTTACGTATTCCGAATTGGAGATGGTGATTCTGTTCATGGTAAGTATGAAAGGTGACCATGACTTTGCATACCTGGCTTGAATTGGAACCTTCATGTTGTAGATAATCTTCAGCTGTGATCTTTCCTGAATTAATATTATATGACTTGTTTGAAGTATGTGTGTGTGTGTGTGTGTGTGTGTGTGTGTGTGCAGGGATGAATGATTAGTTTACATGGGATTCCTTGAGATTTTATGATATTTTAATTTTAGGAAAAAGGAACTATCAATCCATTAGTGACTATTTTGTTCTGGGTATTTCACACACATTCATGTATTCTATTCTCACACTAACCCTAAGTATGAATATTCTTTTTGTAAGTGCAAGTAATTTTATTCAGGCACCAAAAATTTCAATAAAAGGATTAATAATGAAATTTATGTTTTATATTTTGTTATACATAAATAGCTTTCATAGGTAACACTGTTGGCTACATTTTATTAATCTTTTGTTGTTTTTCTCCATCTTTCTTTCATTGACTCTAATTACCCTCCTTTTTACCTAGATAATTTTTTTCATTGAATATATTTGACATATAACATTGTATAAATTTAAGGTGTACAACATGTTAATTTGGTACATTTATATATTGTAATATGATTACCATTATAGTGATACTTAACACCTCTATCACATTACATAATTATCTTTTTTTTTAGTGGTTGGAATAAAGGTCTAGTCTCTTAGCAAGTTTGATGATTGTAGTACAACAAAATTGTTTATATTCATCAGACTGTGCTTTAGATCTCTATGGCTTATTTACTACTTGTTGCAAGATTTTACCCTTAAACACTATCAGTCTTGCCCCCATCCCCATCCCCCATAACCACATTTTAAGCTCTGGGTTTATGGCTTTTTCAGTTCTCACATGTAATTGGTATCATAAATATAAATATTCTTATACCCACTTTATAGATGAGGAAAGGCGGTGTCAGAGAAGTAAATTTGCTAGGCCACATAGGCAGTGAGTAGAGTAGTACCGAAGCCGAGCCCTTGCCACAGAATCAGACTTCTCTGCAGTTACCTAAAAGGTCTATGTGTGGGATTTTCCACACTACAGGCAGGGATAGGGGTATAAAATGTTGTTTTCTGTCTTCCTTTTAGAAGCAATTTCAAATATGATTAGACCTCAGAAAGATACAGCACAATCTAAAGTTAATGACAGTAGTTGAGGCTTATTATAAAGTATCATCACAAAATTGGTCCTTTAAAAAAATATACAGTTTTAGGTGCTTATTTTTCCATTTTGTAGTCCTATTTCATCTGGAAGAATTGTAAACCAAATTTTTTTCCCTTGAGAGGATCTATTTCTGATTTCATAATGGACATTACCAAGAAAAGATTAAGACAATTACTTAAAGTTTATCAAACACTGTTACCTTTTTCATTAAAGGTTTCCTCCAATCCCCCTCTCAACAAACATCTCATTTTAGTAAGTTGAAGACTGATATTGTGAGTCTTGAATTGTCAATGGCCTGAAAACTTTTTGGCAGCAAAAAGCCTGGTACTTCTGTAAAACCTCCCACCCCTGCACTGTCCACATATGAATCTTTGCTAGAATACAATATCAAATACCTGTTTCAAAGAATGTTCCTCATAAAACAAAAAAAGAGCAAATTCCCAATTGTCTGACTGATTGAGAGACAAACCAGTTGGATTCCGGGGACTTCATTTCTGGGGATTAACGTACTATCCTGACAGAGCTGGGCTCTTACAATGTGAGCCCTCTAAAAAACGTGTCCATGTTGATCTAATAGCACAAATTACCCTGGTCCCTGGACTAAGATATTGATAGTACAATTAGTACCTCATCTCTCTTGTAACCAAGAAATGAGAAAGGATAAAAGGGCTTTTTTTTTGGTTGTGTTTTTTGTTAGTTTTCCCTCGCCCTTCTGGCTCTGTAAAAGTGGTTTAAAGGTGGGTGCTGCCGTGCCTTTGAGGGGCTACGTGCTCCCAAACAGTGTCACTGGCCTTCCATTTGAGCCTGGTGTGGAGAATCACACATCTGGCTGAGTAAAAAAATGGTTCAAATAGGCACTGCCAGAGTAGGGGTGTGGTTGTGTGTCTCCCTTTCTGTCAGTAGGAGGACAGACTTGAGACAGAATCACAGAAAATTGATTAAGAACCCTACATTCTGCTGAGTTTGGAGGCCACCATTCTTGACTCAGTTGGCTAAATAAAGAATGTTGTCATTATTATTGTCCAAATAAGATGGTGGATGTGTTGTATATTATTGAGAAGAGTTACACCTGATGCCTCTGTCAAAGCAGTTTTGATTTGATTCTAGTTTTGATTCTCAATAGGCATGACTGGTTATTTCTTATAGTTTAGTAATTGGGCTAATTTAACAAACACGAAGGTGTTTCTAGGAGGGCAGGGCCATGTGGTGAGCACAGAGGCCGATTATCAGCATTCGAAGCCCGCAGCAGCCACTCACCAGCTGCGTCATCTTAAGTGCGCCATTTTGCTCTCTACTATAGTTTCCTCAGATGTAACATGGGAGAGACCTAGGACCCCACAGTGGTGGTGTGAAGATTAAATGAGTTCATACCACTTGTAAAGTGTACATGTGTGCCTGCCTGTGTCTGGTGCATCGTAAATGGTAGAAACCATTATTTCCATTCTACTGGCAGGCACAGTGCATTCAATGTCTGATATCTACTTATTAGGACAAATATGCCAGTCAGTTAAGGATATGCTGTCCTCCTCATCACCTCTTATTTGGCTTATGTAATAGCTCCTATCTGCTATCTGTATCACCAACACCCTTCTTCCAGACTCAGATTCACATTTCTAAAGTTTTGCTTTTATCATGTAATGATCTAAAAAGAGAAAAATTAAAACATTTCTCATGAAATACTTCACAAAAGAAATTTTATGGAAGACAAGTAAGCACATAGAAAGATTATTAGTCATTAGAGAAATAAAAATTGAAACCACAATGAGATGCCTCTACATACTTGTTCGAGTGGCTGAACTAAAAAGAAAAAAGAAAAAAAAATGAAGTGAAAAGAATCTCAAACTGATAATTCCATGTACTGATGAAGATGTGGAGTAACTGGGATGCTCAGACATTGCTGGGGGGATAATAAAATGGCAGAGCCTCTTTAGAAAACAGTTTAGCAATTTCTTACAAAGCTAAACATACACTTACCATACAATCCAGCAATCCTACTCTTAAATATTTACCAAAGAGAAATAAAATTTTATGTTCACAGAAAAACCTATGTGCAAATGTTAATAGTGACTTTATTAACCATCCCAATATCTTTCAATGGGTGAATGGATAAGCAAACTGTGGTATTTCCTTACAATGAAATCCCGTTCAAATAAAAAGGAACTGACTCCTGCTACACACAGCGTAGCTGAGCCTCATGTATGTGCAAAGTAAAAGGGGCTACTCAAAAGGCCACACATGCCATTCAGGAAAAGGCAAAGCAGTCGGGACAGAAAACCAATCAGTGGTTGTGAGGAGTTGGAGTCAAGAAGGAGTTGAATCCTCCTCACTTCACTCAACGTCCCCCTTGCCACTACTACGTATATATGTATTTCTACTTCCCCACATTGGATCAAACTGTCCCCAAAATGAAATTCATTCACCAGCCCTTGAGCCAAACCAAACCACCCAAGTTCAAGCCATGTACCATTCTCTCAGTGGCCCCTTCTTGCTGACATCAGTCTCCAGTGATGTTTCCAGAAAACTCCTCTGGCACTTAGTCTTTGGATCGCTCATTTGGCCTTTTAATGTTTGGCTTTCTATCTTGATGCCATTTGTTTCTCCATTCATTCATTTATTCTTTTATTTATGGATTAGGCATTTACTAAACAGATGTTTAATATTGGGGCAATCATTATCAGCTGACCATGTAAATCTATTCCTTGAGTTTCTTCTGTCTCAGAGAACCTGATTTTGTTCAGGGAAAATGACCTTGTCCCTTACATTATCTAAACATGAATCCTAGCTTCTTGCCAGTGATAGGTTAAGGACAGACATGTGACCTATAAGAAATTAGCTGAAATTTGCTGGGATCTTCTGGAAAAGGTGACACCTGGAAATGCAGCAGCTATTTTCCAACCACAGGTGAGCCAGCTGCAAGAAAACCAACATTCTAGACAGCGGAGCAGAACATGGGGAAACCTGGGTCTTTGACAACCCTCTTGAGCCTCAATTAAGCCAATAAAGATGCTGGCTACCTCTTGAATTCTTGTTATATGAGATGAGACTTTTTCTTTATAAATCGTTTTGATTTGTGGTTTTCTGTATGGCTGAAAATATCCTACCTGTTATTTGCAAGAGTCATTAAATAATATAATCTTCATTAGTATTTATTTGTCAAAGAAACTATTGCTGCCTCAACAACAGATGCATCACAGAAATAATCATTTATTCATTTATTCAGCAATACTCGTTGAGTACCTACTTAGAGCCAGGCAGTATTTCAGATACTGGGGATGCAGCAATAAACAAGACAAAGCCTCTTTTTTAACAACAATTTTGGAAAGTTCGTCATGTCTACAGATCCTTGAGTCATGTCATATGTAGGATTTTGAAGTTATTGATAAGAACTGGTTTCCAGTCTTCCCAAATGAAGACAGTCAGAATTCACAGAATTAGAAAAAATATTTGAAATTAATTTTAATCTACGAGACCCCTTCATTTACAAAGGAGGAAAGTGAGGTATAAAGAGTTTCAATAGCTCATTCAAGGTTGCCCAGCTAGTAGTGTCAGAAGCCAGAGCTAGAATTTGGTACTCAGAGCCATCATCCTTTTCACTAAAGCAGGAGCCTCTTATTTTGATTATTTCCAGGTACTGAAAATCCTTCTGAAGGATTATTTATGTAATTTGTTCCTTCTGGTTAATTTTTCCTTCCCTTGTTCTGATTCGGGGGGAATTTCCCTGCTCAGTGCCACCTTATTTGCAGCACAAGCAAAGCTGTCAGGTATGGTGGAGTCCTCTCAGTGGAATGCTTCAAATACACAGCCCAGCAGGAATGCTGGAAATGATGTAATTTTTAAACTCAGGCAGAATCAGCACTAGATAAAACCCCTCTCTTGGTCCCTCAGAGAAACCCTTCTACCTTGTTCAAGGACACTTAGCAATTTCTGTCTTAGTGGAAGAAATAGCCACTTGGAAATGTGGTAGAAAACAGTCTCTTTTAAGAGTCCCATTTGTGAAGGTTTCCTGGTGCTAATTCAGGGCTTTGCCCTCTATGAGTTTTCCACCTCTTTCCCATAAAGCTTGCTCAAGGGAAATACTATAGATGATGGTCCTTAGAGATTGGGCTCATGATGGTTTTTCATAATTGGTGTCAACTAGCCCTACGGAAAACAACAGTCACAAACTTTCTTCGAATGAAAGCAGAGACCACAATTTATAATAATATTAATCTTTGTTGAGTGTTTGCATGAGACAGGCATTGTTCTAAATGCTCTTAGGGTGTGACTTTATTTAATTCTCATAAACTCCATGAGGCAGGTATAAACGCACAATCCTTTATATAAAATCCTTGGGACAGATGTTTTAGAATTCAGAATTTTTTATATTTTAGAATGTTAATGTGGAAAATATATACTATACATGAGATAACACCCTTAGTACAATCTAGGGCAGCATTCCATAATTGAACACATTAATATTTTTATAACAAAACCTATTACTTTTTACGCTAAGTGGGGTTGATAAAAACTCTAAGTATCCTGATGCTAGTTAAGCTTGGTATTGCTGCTAAATAAATTATGAAAATACTTTTGATTTTCAGAGATGCCTGGGTTTGGGAATTATAGATAAGGAAATTTAGACCTTTGCAACTGTTTGGCCATTTTACAGTTAAGGAAATTGAGGTACAATGAAGAAAGTTGGCTCAGGTCCCATAACTAGTCAGCGGTGGAATCAGGATTCGAACCTTGGCAGCCTCAGCACAGGGGGTTCTCCCTTCTCCTCGTCCCTCACCCCTCAGATGTAACATACCATGTACAGGAAGTACGCTAATTTTAAGCATACAGCTCAACACACTTTTACATATATAACTATATCTTGAGCTAAATGATCAAGGTATTTAGCAGAAGGTTTTCCTTGTACCCCTTCCCAGGGACTGTCCTCTCCCCCACTACTCTGACCATGAATTAGTTTTGCATGTTCTAGAACTTTATTCAGCGTCTTTTGCTGGATGCATGTTTCTGTGTGTAGCAGTAGTTCATTTGTTTCATTGTTGTGTGTTATTTCATTGTACCATGATGTATTCATCCATTGTCCTGTCGACGGATATTTAAGTTGATTTCAGTTTGGAGCTGGAGTCTTAGACTTACTGCCACCCACTGTCAGCATCTACCCCAGATCCAATCTCCAATAGGGCAAGATCACAAGAGGGATCAACAGATTCCTCCAGGAAGGATGAAGAGAACCACCCCAAACGACCTTGACTTGTGCTAATAGCTCTAGGGCGGGAGTTGGAAATTGTTTTTCTGTAAAGAGCTTGATAGTAAATATTTTTGGTTTTCGAGCCATATACTCTTTGTAACAGTGACTGAACTCTGCCATTGTACCGCAAAAGCATCCACACAGTATGTAAACAAGTGGGTGTCTGTTTCAATAAAGCTTTATTTAGAAAAGATGGGTCAGACTTGGCCCAGCCCCACTTTCCAGTGGATGACTTTGCTTCCTGGTAAGTTGGTCACAGAAAGGAAAGGACGCTGACCCTGACTGAGCAGTTACCATGTGCCAGGCAAAGCCTGTCCTTGTATGCGTGTTGTCTCATTTCATCTCACAACAATTGACTCGGGCAGATTCTTTCTTTGTGCTGGTCTCACAGATGCCTAAACTGAGTTCAGAGAGGCTGAATCACCTGCCCCAGTTTGGAGCGAGTGATCTGGATCTGGTGCCCTTCCCACCGCTTTCAGGGACCCATGGCTGAACCTTAGGGCATTGGTACCCCTGAATTACGTGCAGTGTGGGTCCCAGGACATGTGCATTGTTCTATGGAGAAGATCCATAGCTTTCATTAGCATCTCAAAGACTGTGATCCAAAGAGCAGGAAAAAAAACAAGACCTAGAGAGTTTAACTAACATGAGAAATGAAGAAAATCAAATGGTTTGTTACCATATGTCTACTCAAGGCATTTTCTCGGTGGCCAGAGTGACACTGTATTTAAATCTGCATCTTAACCCTCTGTTCCAGAAAGGGGCATTCCTCCTCATAAATCAATGAGTGACATTTCATCTGAGAGGCCTCTCCCCTTGTGCGTGAGCACCCCCTGCAAGGCAGCCATGTTTACGTGTGGATAGGGGAGCTTGCTGCTGAAACACACCATGACACCACTGTTGTTCCTGAAGACCAATAGTCCCCTATAGGTAAGAATGCCTGGGCCTCTACTTATGTTCATATTTTTATATAAATATCCACAGCCTTCATCTGTCCACATGGGTTCTATTCAGCTAAAGTATTTCCTAGACTGTAAGAAACAGAGAGACAGCAACCAAGTAATTGTTAGCTATATTTCATGTTCACAATTCCTTTGAGAAAGGTCCTAATTAGTCTAAGCAGTGTTTAATGTAAATCAAGTTTTACTTTCAAAATTTCAAGGGCCCGTTCTGACAGAACGTAGATTTTTTTATGCTACACATAAAACACGGGTGCTAGTAAAAACCCTGTAATGACAGACAGGGGAGGAGCTGAAATCAATACATGAAAAGTTGCTGGAATTAGGTAGGACTGACCTCCTGTAGCAGCCTCGGAAAATCACCCTTTAAAAAAGGCTTTCTGAGGTAGATGCTTGGAGTTTGTTTTTCTTGCTGTTCATTCAAAGATACACACCTTCTCTCTCCAGCTTAACTCCAGCTTCTCAGAATATTGGTTCTGACTTATGGCAGTTTTCACTTAAGGTAACAGGAGGAAAATATTGAAGGGCTTTTTCTGGTGAGAAGTGTGGCACCAGAGGACCCTTGAAATACAGTTCAGATTCCAACACCCTGATTTATTTCACAATGTAATTCAATTATTGAAAATAGATAGCATTTTTATATGTTCCAATTCTCTTTAACACCACATCACAAAAGCCAGATACTTTCTATTAGTGTTTGATAGCATGTTTTTAGCAGGATTATAAAAAATAAAGGGTACTTACAGATTTAGTATAAACTATGATGAATTTTTATTAAGAGGATACATTTGTATATCATAAACTGACAATTTATTTACAGATCTTTTTTTTTCAGTGAGTTGGGTAGCTCCCTTCTGTGCAGAATGCAGAATTGTATATGAGATATTTGAGTGTCTAAAACGATGTATGATAAATGAAGTAGCATGCTACTTATACGCTTATCATGTTCCCTGACTAGCAACAGGTTCAGCAAAGGGCACCGCCAGTAAATGAAATTTTCCACCAGGACAATATATCATCACAAGAAATGGATGCGCTGGAAACTTACAAGCTTGCTCAAGATGCGGACAAGGTGTGAAATGGTAAAAAATGAAAAGCAGAAGCATCGTACAGTAAATTTCAAATTCAACTGCATATTGGTTGGGGCTGATGCTTTAACTGTTTCAAACCGTGAGGATGAGAAACAAATGCAAACACCTTCTAAAGACAGGAATAGGTTTCCATTATTACTGAACTTATAAATTATTTTTATCATGGGTGCCACTGAAGCAGAGAAAAGTAAGGGGTACAGAAATGTATGTAACTGCCATGATATTCATTTGAGAGAGAGACACTTTATATTCTTTGAGACGTCCTCACCACGTTTAACCTTAAGCAAGTCTCTTAATATTTCTGTGCCTCAGTTTCCTTAGCTGCTAAATAGAAAGTGGGGACAAATAATTTCTAAAGTCTCTTCCATTTAAATAAAATTTAATGGTTATCTGATTCTTTGAGCACTCATAAGGCAATGGTCAATGCAGTCTGTTTTTCAATAGATGTTATATTAACAGTTTCTTAGGAGACTATTACAGTTGCACTTTGCTACTTCACACAAGGGTGAGGGAAGTTCCAGAAAATGCAGATGCGCCTGTCCAGTATTTTATTGCAATAATGATCGTATCTTAGGGGTTAATCTTCCCTTCTGTCTCCCTCAGTCATCAAATGATGCTCTTGCTCGGAAAGAAGAAATCCATGTGATCCAACAGGTACAGGCTCATCTTCCCCCACCTATGTTTCGTCAGGTTACACCAAGGCCCTCTGTTGATAGGCACCATGCACACGATTTCCCTTTGCTAGCTACTTCTGGTGACAGTGGGAAGTGACAGCTTGCAAGGGTGAACCACCTGCAGAATAGTGTCAATAGGTATAAAGTACAATAGACCCAGGTGACAGCTCATCTAAAGAAGGGCTCCTTATATGTTAAAAAGCTCAGTGGAGACAATTTTTCAGGGAATAAGGGGTGAAACATAATCTGATCTAGACAGAGGTCTTGTCAACATGAAAGACCTCAGAGAGAAGACAGGCTGAAACTTTGACTCCTGGGGGAGAAAGTCCCGGGAACTGAAAGAGGGAGGGGCAGTGTGGCACAATGGTTAAGGCAGGGAGACCTTGGTTTTTAATCTCAGCACCACCACTTACTAGATGTGTGACCTTGAACAAGAGAAATGGAGATGATAATAACTCCCTTGCTAAATCATTACGTTTATAAATGAGATAATAAATAGGAAGTGCTGAGCACAGTACGTGATTTTAGGAAACATTTTTATTATGATCTGCCAGATACATCTATTACACTGCTTTTGTTGTTATCCTTTTTTTTTTATAAAAATGAGTGGTTGTAGATCTAGGTCAGATAAAGTTAGGCTCCTCAGAGAGGTGAGGATGTGAGCAGCAGGTGTTTATACAGTGAGGAAGGGAAAATGCAGGTACTACCAATTAGGAAGCTAAAAGTAGCAATCATAGAATGCAAAAGCCTGAACCAGAATCACCACTTGGTGGTATAGAGTGTAAGCTCAAAAAGACAGGGACCTCCAAGGCATTAGAAATGCATGAACAAAAGTAGGAAGACAGATGTTTTGTTAGATTAGCATGAAAGAATTGGCTTCTGAACACAGTGAGAAAGCCAAGTCCAGGGAGTAATGTCCAATACAGCTTATATTCTGTTAGCAGCCTGGCAAAAAGTTACTTCATTGGCTGATGCCCTATCTGGATAGTTTTACTTCTAGGAGCATGTCATATGTAACAGAAATATGTGGGAACAGTGGCATTAATCATGCATGGAAAATGCAATGTGTTGGCCAGAAAATTGACATTAGTAGAGCACAAATTTCTTGATAAGTCTGAATTAAAGAGTAGTTTTGTTCATATGAAAAAGGGGTGAATGGTATCGTTGGAACAAAAGATGCTTTTGCATCTAGAGAAAGGCTGTGTATGAGTCAGCTGATAGCCCAGCACGCGCACACACCCACACCCCCCCCCACACACACACACAAAGTGAGTGTCCAAAGCACCAAGTGTGACGTCATTCCTTTACTGTCAACCTCCTTTCCAGACAGGGACACACAGCAATTTGGCTACATTTCGTGTTCACCCAAAAATATCACTAAATATAATAACTGATCAAAATAATCTGCAAAAAATCTCTTAGAGGCAAAGGCTTAGGAGTACACAGGCCACAGCACTGCACAACAGCAGGGGGTGCCATTTACTTGGTGTCTTCTGTGGGGCATTCACTCAGGGTACAGGAGAACAGTGCTCAAAGGGCGGCGCTGAAGGCACCCAAGCGCTAATCAGAGACCCTCAAAATATTTCCATTCAGACTCGTTTTTCCCCCTGAATAATCTAATCTGAATCCTAAGAAATCCTTAGTACCATTCTATTCAATATTCGAGTGTGTCAATTTATCATTGAAAGAGAAACATGCATTTTATCTAACAGAGAAATCACAATATCCTTGGATTACTTTTCCCAGGGTGGGAACCCTGTATACTTAGCATATACTGAAGATATAGTTTCCATAAATTTTATACGAAAATGAATAGGACAGAAGGGCTACATATATATGGGTAGCAGAACATTAAAGATTCAACACTGCCTTCCTCTGTGCTGAATACCATTTAATGAAAAGTCTCAGAGGAAATGTCCACATGCTCTGATCTCACAACCAGGAGCCTGGAAGACACAAGTGGGGACAACTGAACAGATGGATTGATATCTTTAACATTACCTGGTTTTATGTTTTGTAAAGACTCAGTCATGCCGTAGGAAATGAGTCATGAGGAGGTTCAGTAATGTAACCGTACTGTGTGGGCTGACACTTGGTCGCTTTCTTCTGGGGATGGCTAATGTCCACAGAACCCTGCTACAGGTATTAATCGTAGGGTAGCCATGTGGAGGGAGGCTGGGAGAGACAAATGGACACAGGGCCTATACCCGGCTTTCCATAGCCAGCTCATCACCCGCTCCCTGGGCGTGCTTGCTCCTCTGTGCAGTGAAGAAGCGGAGGAGCTCATCTGTGGGGGACCCTTCCCTAAGATCCCAGAGAATGAGAACAAATAGCAGCGCAAGAAGCTTTACAGTAACACGTTTCTTTAAAAATGGTCAATGAAATAACTGAAAATATTCACAACTTACTTAAGAAAAGTTAATGACAATCTTGAGAAAAAAATATTACATTCAGATCTGATCCCACTTAATATAAATACTTTTTTTTTGGTAAGACAGATAAGACCATCATATCTTTATAGCCACTTTATGTCCATGTTCTATCAAATGATTTTGTAAATTACCCTTTTATATGTCTACCTTTCTCACTAAACTATGAGCTCTGTGTTACTCATGTTAGAATATTTTAATGTTGAGATTGGGTTAAGAAGCTAGATAACTGATATCTCCTGAGCACAGCATGGGATAGATGGTTAATAAAATGATGAATAAATGAGCAGAATGAATGAATTGCATATAATTTATAAGAAAATATCTTAATGTACAGCAAGCTATAATATGATTATAATAAACTTACATGTTATTGACAATAAGCTTAAAAAACAAACAAAAATTCCAAAAAGTGTTACATGCAGAGTCAAGAAATTTTGTAAACGTCCTTGAGAGAGCACAAAACTTCATTTCATGGGCAAGTCCTTAGATTAATGCCATGAAAATTGATGCCACACAAGAAGATTCCTCACCTTTAGCAAGTACATGCTACTGGGGAAATGGCATGGGCTCTAACTACCTTTGATCTTAGCATGTCTCAGTGACATAAAGGGATTGCCACTGCAATAGTATTTGCTCAGCATGTTGAGTTAAATGAAATTGTTGGTGGCAAGAAGTGAAAGGAAACCTACCAGCAAATTTACTTTGTGTTCATTGTGCTTTAATTTATAAATGTCATAATATATACCGTTCAGATTCATTCAATAGATATTTGAATACCTACTATATCCTGGAGGAAGCCATACCTATTCTTATAAAATTGGATCTTCTCTGCTAAGGAGTTCTCAACCCAGTGGCCATGGTCATAACCTTCTTAGAGAGGCCCTTCTTTGTTCTCCAGCTCAGAAAGCAATGTTTGTCTTCCTAGTTCATGGCCTCTACTACTCACCAACAGGCAGCATTTTAATTTGATTTGGAATAGCAATGGCTAAGCAGCACTTTGTTCTTCTAGTCTAGAAACATTTTCTATCTTCTTTCCATATTTTTTCCTGAAATCTTTGTAATCTATTTATCTGTTGTTCTGCGTACATCCGCTTATACAGTGAGTAAATCAATCAGTGACTCAATGATGACATCAGGTCCTCAATAGCTAATATCTCCTCAGTGAAGTCACAGGATGAGGATATAATGTGCAAGTTTTCTCCCTTCCAAAATAATCCCAAATCCAGTTAACTGATTCCTGCTTCATACCTTTGCTTTCCTACAAATGTTTCTGAAGCATTCCTGGGAATTATAGCTCTGGATGGGCAAATTCAGTGGGACCTTTGCCGAGAGGAAGTCTGAACCAGAAGAGGGGGTCAGAGCAGCCTAGCAACCTGGACAGGTGAGGACAGGTGAGGAGGGGAGAGAGAGTGAGTGTCCCCGAAGAGGGCTAAAGGAAATTGTTCACAGTTTTGCCTAAGGATGACCCTTCAGACAAGAGTGGTGCCAGCTCTTAAAGACAGTGTACTGAAGCAGGGCTGGAGGGCACACACAAAAGCTGTCCTGTTACTTTCTCTCTCTCCAGCTCTTGATACATTCTCAGGCAAATGCCAGGAGGCTGCTGTTTTCCCACCAGAGCTATGAATCCACAGAGAAGCCGCATAAATTTAAGGCCGTCTTTACTCAGCAGGAGCTTAGTGCTGAAACCATCTCCTCATCCTATTCCATCACCACCACTCACCACTTTGCGGTCTGTGGAGAGAGCTCTCTGATCATCAGGGATGTTCCTGTGGTTAGGAAGAACTGGGGGCCAGCAGGCTTCCCAGCCCCTGCACCTGGTCCCCAGGGTCTGTTTACCCCCACTGACACTTTCTGCAAAGCCCAAAAGACATTACCAGCGCCCTGAGCAAGGGTCCCAGGTTTAGCAGCTATTAATTAGGGTAATGATTCCCAGAGCTGCAATTACAAACCCAAAGGTCCACTTAGCATCTCTTCTTGAATCTCTTGTTTCTGTAATGCTGCTAATGTTCCTAAAAGATTCATTTGCAACCACTTACTGATTACATCTACTGGAGTCCATTGTTTCAGATGGACAGGATGGAAAGCCAATACGAAATATTGACCTCGGCGGCATCCTGTGATTACACGGGCAGCCCCAGCTATCATTAACCACCTCATTTTATTTCCTGAGTGCCACAAACACTGCTGGTGACAGATCCATGACCTTTCCCCTAGAAATGATATGAACTGAGTGCACGGCAGAAATGACAGGAGGGATGGATGTCAAATGGTGGTTTAAATGCTACATCAGCACCCACAGTTACAGTCTTGGGTCCTGACGTTAGAGGACATTTTGGTGGTGGTGGTGGTAAGGAGCTATTTGCTTTCCACTTGAATGAAACAACTAAAAATCAAGCTAAATGGATAGAAGAAATAGGCCATTCTCTGCCTGCAAAAATAGACTTTTCTAGCCTGCTGTCAGGAGCAGGTTTTACATTTTTTTAAATTTTATTTTAAACCAGAGCAGAAATCTCAATTTAATTCATCAAACAACAACAACAACAAAAAATTTAAAGCATATTTTGAGCATACAATTGAAAATGCAATTAAATAAACAATGCAGAATTCTCTTATTGTATGTATATTTGAGCCAAACTCACAAATCCAAATACCGTGGGTCCAATGATGATTCCTGAAACATCAGAGCTGCTTGCAGGAAGAGAAGGTGGAGCAGGGGCCCTTGGTAAAGCAGGGGCGAAGCCACGTGCTTTTTCCAGCTTTCCTGTTCTCCCAACTCTCCCCACACCTACTAGTAACTGACTCCATGGAGACCTTCCCTGTGGCTTGTTATTATAGAGCTGTAATCTTAACCCTGGCTGCACATTCAGCTCAACCAGGGAGTTTTTAAAAGGCTCCAATGTCAGAAGGTACCCTGGGCCCATTAAATCAGAACTCAGTGATGGGACCTAGGGATTGATATTCTCTCCAAAGCTCCTAGTGATTCTAATGGGCAGACCTGCTTGCTTGAGACTCAGCACTGTGGCCGCAGAAATCAAACGTCACCTTTCTGGATGAAATAAACAGGACACGGTTTTACTCTAGTGAAAAAAATTGCTATTTTCTTTTTAGAGAAGACAATAAGAAAACTAGAAATAAGAAAGTTCACAAATGAAAAATACTTGACGAAAATAATTTACAATAAAAGAGGGCAATCCAAACTGGTAGTCCTAAAAATAAGATTTTTCACATTTTGCAGATTTGTTTAAATATAGTACAAGTAAGTATGAATTTAGCCAAAGACCTTAATCTTTATAATTTTTTAGAGGTGCTACCTATTTTCAGTTGTGGTTCATGGAGAAAGAGATGAAAGAAAAGAAATAAAAGACAGAAAATGGGTTTTGAAATTCTAAGGCAAATAATTCCATGGCTTATGCTTTAGCACAGGGTCAAAGTATTTAAATATATCAAATGTTTAAGGTACAGTATTTCAGGAATTATACACTTTCAAGAAGTCATGACCATCTGTCAAATATAGTAAATGTAAAGAGAAAAAAGAATAACATAAGGAATTAAGCCCACTATGCATACTCTCTTTAAAAATTCACGTCAGCTAATTAATACTGGAATATGGTGGACATCTTTGATCAAACAGAAAAAAAAAAAGCTTTCACCTTTCTTTACAAGAACATACTTCCCTGAAACAGTCACTTTTACAAAATTGAAAAAATAAAGAGTGGGGGGAGAAAATGGACAACTTCTGAATGACCTATTTCTAGGAAGATATAAATTGACCATTCCAGTAACATGTTTTAGGTTTTGGTGAGATGTGTATCATACTTTTAAGACAAAAACAGGTTAAGGGCAAAGCTTTGTAGTCAGTGCACTTGCCTCTTTCATGTACATTTGAAGGCTCATTCCTGGGCATTACCTAAACAACGCAGCACTAAGGGAAAGCGGCAGTGTTGGTTTTAAATGTGCGGTTAGATTGTATTTCTGAGCGTTTGATGTTCTTCTTTAATAACCTCAAGTAAAAGGCTGAATGCATTCAACAACAGTAGCTGAAAAAAGTGCAATGAGTCATATTATAGGAAAATGGAGAAAAGGATACAGGACTCTCCACTGAACACAATCCTATATTGTAGGCAATCTGTGATAACACCCTTTTCATTTCAGTTCAGTCCCATAAAATTACCACTAACATTACAACTCATGCAGAACACAGATAAATGTAAAAATGTCACAGAATTCTTCCAGATGGGACTTTTAGTTCCACTAGATCACCATCTACTTTTTTACTTGTCTAATATTTCATTACAACCTTCCATAAGTTAATTTTCTTTCCACTGACCATGTAAATCACAAATCAATTTTCATTTAAAATGCCTGACTACAGATTGCTCCTGAAAGCTCAGAGCATATGCTCCAGTGAACTTCTCCAACATCCTTAATGTACATTAGAAAAATGTTGTGTTTTTAAAAATCTTCTTTTGAAGGAATTAATTTTACATTAAAATCTGGCATGAGAACTGAGGCATCCCATTCTCCCCCAAAAATGCAGATTTATTTTTAAGGCATGAAATCAAATGTAGTCAAACATTTGTCATGACAAAAATCAACAAATATGGCAACATTTTACACCAGCATAAAGAACAGCAAAGAACACACACACACACACACTCACACACACACACACACATCTATTATACACAGGCATGTGGCCATACAGTCTAGTTTTTAAAAATAAAATTATAGATTAAATTTTAAATAAAGTCTCTCTTATACCTGATAATTCTGTGAATGTTGTGGATGGAAATTTTGCCCTGTGGGAACACACTTTGGAATCTGGGCTCCTCTTTAGTGGAGAAACAGGAATTCAAGATAAGCACACAGATTTTCTAGGAAAAGGCCATCTTATGCTTTTGTTATGAGAATGTAAAATATCCTGATTAAAAAAATAACTTGGGAGAGAGCTGGACAGTTATGGACCCCAAAAATCATTATGAAACGGGCCTCTTTTCAATTAAGTTTATTATTTTAATGATATTCTGAATTGAATAGATATTTGCATTTGATAATATTCCTGATTTTCTCCAAGAGCCTGTGAAATTCTGAGTAGTTCAAGGTTGTTTGTTTTTCAATTCATAAGTGATATTTCTATGTGAACACAGTATTGGAACATTTCAGGTGAGAAGTGCTTAGAGTTCTCATTTTAAAACAATAGTGGACAAATGACTATAAATTAGTATATCACATGGTCACATATATCCTGGAACATTAAAAAAGCAGGAACCAACATGGAAGACTGTCCCAGGTCTCAGAGAGAAACTGTATTTACAGACTTAGTCACATTTACTGAGGGACTCCTAGAATTTCTGGAACTCTGTGGTGGTGGGTGGGCCTGTCTTTTTCTGTACTCAGTATGATAGTGACTGTGTCATTACAGAGATTCTGGGGACTGAGCAACTGGCATTTTTTCCCCCAGTAGCAGTGATTATTTAGTTGGTTTGTATTTCATAATGCTATCACTCATGTGACCAGTAAATTATATTTTCAAGTTGCTGGTCAGGATAAGGTAAGGTTCTGTGGTTCCCAGATGGGTCTGATGGGGATAGCCTTATGGGGTCCCAGTGTACCCTCAATAGCACTCTGCCCTAACCACCTTCTCTCTATTCTCATGAAGCAGGGAGTTTAGCTGAAGACATAACTGAGTATGAATGTTGCAGAAATGCTGGTTAGGTTAGTGATTTCAATAGCTACTTTTCCTCTTTTTACTTTTTTAAGTGAAGAAACGTAAATAGCATTAGTGTTTTGAACTGCAAATATTCACAGAGCAAGTTTTTTGAAGTTCAAAGAGCACTACCTAGGAACACACAACTTTCTGACTAGAATTTGGTCCCCCCAAATGCTATTTTATGACCCACTCATTAATTTCCTGAAAAAGTGTGCAATATGGTTTTATGAGCATGAATGACTTTATGATTGTGAGGGGTTTTTGTACACCAGCTCTTTTTGTTGCGGTGACCTGCCTACTATATATATCCTGCATTCTACTTTCTTCCAGAGTATAGGGCAGACAGTATAGATAATGAAAATGCAAAACCCAAACATAACAAAAACTTGCTGGTAAAGTGTAGCTTTGCTAAGTGCAGATCACAGTTGACCTAAACACCACCATCTATTGCATATGAAAATGCACCAGAAATCACTAGTAAATATATTAGGCATATAGGATTAGATAGAAATGTTAAAGGAGAAAACCAACTTAATTTTTAAAATATAACTTGAAGCTTAAATGATAAAAGTTTAGGCTAGAATAAGACAAGAACTACAGCACAGCGTTCACTAGAAAAGTAAATATCATACTCCAGTTGATTATAGAGGGTCCCTACCAGATGAAAGCATGAGCATGGTAAAAATGTTTATGGCATTCAAAGCAGGAAATAAAGCAATACTCTGCATGGAAGACATTCTTATGATTCAGGAACTTAGGTGGCTTTCAAAGGTAGGGAAGATGTCAAGACTGGGGAAAAAAATGCTGTAAAGGCAAAGAGAACTATTGTTTAGGTCCTGAATCTCTTCATAGACTACTTCTGTTTAATTCCTTCAGTCAGCTTTCCACTGAGCAGGCAACTACTTGGAAATCTTCAAGGAACTTTTTCATTTTATCTGTAGGTAATTTTTGTTGTTGTGCAGCGAAATCTTTAATTTTAATGGAAGTCAATAGGAAAGAGCATTTACATTGAAGAAATTTCTTTCATGGCAAATATTGCTAGTAACTGCATATATAACACATTTATATATACCTGAAAATCTACATCCAACTGCAATTATGCAAATACTGTAATTATAATATTTACTATTTGAAGGGCATGATGCAGAAATAAGTCAACTTCTAAAGTGTACGTTCTCCTTAGCATTATTTTTAAATAATAGGTATTTGGAATCATACCTAAATATGACTAAGTAATATCAGAAGTCAGTGGATAATTAATCGTTCTCTCAAAAATGCTTCTTCAACCACAATGGGATATCACTTCACACCTGTTAATATGGCTATGATCAAAACACAAGAAACAGAAACCAGAAAATAACAAGTATTGGCAAGGATGTGGAAAATTGGAATCCTGTACATTGTTGGTGGGCATGTAAAATGGTGCAATCACTATGAAAAATGGTATGTTGACTCCTTAGCAATTAAGCATAGAATTACCATATGACACAGCAATTCCACTTCTGAGTATATACCTCAAAACAACTGAAAGCAGAGGCAGAGATTATTTCTATACCCATGTTCATGGCAGCATTATTCACAGTAGCCAAAAGGTGAAAACAATTTAAGAATCGATCAACAGATGAATGGATAAACAAAATGTAGCATGTACATGTAATTCAGTCTTAAAAAGGAACATTATTCAGTCTTAAAAAGGAAGGAAATTCTGACTCATGGTACAATATGGATAAATCTTGAAGACATTTTGTTAAATAAAATAAGCCAATCACAAAAGGACAAATATTGTATAATTTCTCATACATGAGGCTTCTAGAATAATCAAATTCATAGAGACGGAAAGTAGAATGGTGGTTGCCAGGGGCTGGGGGCAGGGGGAAATGGGGAGTTATTACTTAATGGGTACAGAGTTTCAGTTGTGAAAGATGAAAACATTCTAGAGATGATGGTGATGATGATTGCACAACAATGTGAATGTGTTTAATGCCACTGAATTGTACACTGAAAAATGGTTAAAGTGGTAAATTTTACGTTATGCATACTTTACCATAATTTTTCTAAAAAGAACAAAAAACAAGGGAAGGGAGAGGGATCTGGGAGTGTTACAAAAAGTGCCTCAACTATATTTATAATACTTTTTAAGGAAACAATGTAAGCAAAAAGGGCAAAATGTTAGAATTTGATAGAGCAGTGTGGTAGGTACACAGGTGTTCTTTATGTTATTCACTGTAGTCCTCTGTTATAGTTTAAAATTTCAAAATAAAAATATTAAGACTTTTTAAAATGCATAATTAATTCAGAATTAATTTCCACATCTTTAATAAATTTTAAAAATTATGAAATTAATAAATTACATAAAAATAAAAATAGGTCAATATCCTAAAAATTAAAATAAATTGAAATTGAATACTACGTTTTTCTCTGAAATTAAAAACTTTCTTAACCTATATGTGATCCCTGTTAATTACTTATTTTCAAGAGCAAAGATTAGCTGAATAACCTTGGGCATCTACACAGAATTTGGTTTGTTTAATAAGAAACAGATATGCTTATCACTCAAGAATATCTCAGAGGATATGATAGAGCACAATATTAAATATATCTGTTGTGGGTCTGTTGCATTCTTACTAAACATTTCCAATATTCCACAAAATATATTTGCAAATTTCTGAAAGTTTAAGAAAATATTTAATTTAAGTCACTACCAAATTCAGTCAAGTGCATGAAATTATTAAGAATTATCTATCTGCTAAGAATTAGTTACCCAGACTTGATCTACCTAGCAAAATTGACAAAAGGAAGAGGAACAGACTTTCACAGTAAAATATTAGACTAATCAAACATGGACATCCTTCCTGCTGCCAATGTGTAGAAATTGTGGATAGAATATACTAAGAAATAACTACAGAGGGGATTCAAGATAGTGGAATATAAACACTGTGCTTGCTTCCTTCCATGAACACATTAAAATTACAACTGAATTATAGATCAACCTGGAGAACCATCTGAAGTCTGGCTGAAAAGAAGTTTTATAACTAAGGATATAGAGAAGAAGCCATGTTGAGACTGGTAGGAGGGGTGGAGACATTGAACGGGTTGTCCCCAAACCTCTGTGTGGCTGCTGAGAACAGGGAGGAATATCTTGGCTTTGGAGGTTGCCTCCAGAGGAGTGAGAGACCCCAGCCCCACACCAGCCTCCACAGCACAGAGTACTGGTGCTGGAAAGAGAAGCCTGCACCACATCTGGCTGTGAAAAACAGTGGGGATTTTGGCCATCTGGGTGGAATGAAAGGCTGCAGGAAACCCAGGCATCCTCTTAAAGGGCCTGTGCACAGATTCACTCATTCGCAGGCACTCACCTTAGGCTCTGCTGGAGGGACAGTAACTTGGGGGTGTCGGAGTGATGGCTAGAAGACAGTTGCCATTTTCCCTGTGTGGGGTCCTTCTCCCATTCAGCCAACAGGCAGGCACCACTTTTCCTGTGTTGAGCCCTCCTCCACAGGTCATATCTGAATCTGATTGGCCTGGTGAGCTCTACTGCTCCACCCTGCTGACTCCCTGAGACACCGCCATACCCAACTCACCCAACACCACAAGTACTTTCTCCAAGAGCAGTCAGCCCTGCCCACATTGCACTCTTTCTTGAAAAACTATCAGAGTCCACAGGACCTAGGCAGGTGGCAGATGGCCTCAGTGTGCTTGGAGACTTTTGCTGAGTAGCCCCAGGCTCAGCACAGGCACCAAACAAGAGTCCAAATTAACCTGTTGACCACAACTCTTCACACTTTAGTGATTCCCTGAGACCCTGCCTTACCCAACTCATGTACTGCACGAGGTATCAGGGGCTGAACATTAAGGGAACTGGCAGGTGGCAGCAGGTCTGAGAGTGTCCTGGCTTTTTGCGAAGTTACCCAAGGCCAGTACTGGTGGCAGCCGCCATCCTCAATTTGCAGCATGGCCTCTCCCATGCATCTCCAGGATTAGTACAGGCAGCAAACAACTGTGGATCACTTTGTAGCTCCTACCAGGTAGTCTTCAGCTGGTCCCAGGCAGTGGGTGATCTGGACCTGCACTGGAGCCCCTCCCAAGGGACCCCAGAACCAACATATTTGGAGTTTGGCTCAGACCACAGCAGAGCCCCACCCATTAGCCCTGCAAGTGGCACATCCAAAGGGCAGTCTCAACAAGCACCAGAATCCCACTCAGTGGGGTAAGCCCCCTTCACAGCAGCCTGTAAGCTGTGGACATTATCAAACCCCACAGACAATCAGCCTGCTGGTCAATCCCACCCACTGATGTGCCAATAAAAATCGAAGCTCAACTATAACAGGAGGGTACACATAACCCACACAAGAAACACTCCTGAAGCACCCAGAGCAGGTGACCAGGGACACTGTGCCAGGGCCTTACAGGGCACCTACTACATAAGGCCACCTGGCCAAGACTGGGAGACATTGCAGATCTAACTAATACATAGAAATAAGCAGAGAGGAAGCCAAAATGAGGAAACAAAGAAATACATCCCAAATGAAAGGACAGGAAAAAACTTCAGAAACAGAACTAAACAAAATGGAGGCAAGTAACCTACCAGAGACAGAGTTCAAAACAATGGTTATAAGGATGCTCAAGTAACTTAGTAGGAACTTCAACAAAGAAATAGCAAGCATAAAAAAGGACCGAGAAATCATAAAAAAGAACCAGTCAGAAATGAAGAATACAATAACAAATGAAGAATGCACTAGAAGGAATCACCAGCCGACTAGATGAAGCAGAGGATTGATTCAGCAATTTGGAAGAGAAGGTAGCAGAAAACACCAACTGGAACAGTGAAAAGAAAAAAGAATTCAAAAAAATGAGAAGAGTTTAAGGGAACTGTGGAGCAACATCAAATGTAACAACATTTGCATCATAGGGGTACCAGAAGGAGAAGAGAGAAAGCAAGGGATTGAGAACTTATTTGAAGAAATAATAACTGAGAGCTTTCCAAACCTGGCAAAGCAAACAAACATACAAGTCCAGGAAGCACAGAGAGTCCCAAACAAGAACCCAAACAGGCCCACACCAAGACACATTATAATAAGAATGGGAAAGGTTAAAGACAATGAGCGAATCCTAAAAGCAGCAAGAGAAAGCCAACTAGTAACTTATAAGGGAGCTCCCATAAGATTGTCAGTTGATTTCTCAACAGAAACTTTGCAGGCCAAAAAGCATTGGCACAAAATACCCAACTTGATGAAAAATGAAGACCTACAATCAAGATTATTCTACCTAGCAAAGCTATCATTTAGAATCGAAGGCCAGATAATAAGCTTTTCAGACAACAAAATGCTAAAGGAATTCATCACCATCAAATCAGTATTACAAGGAATGTTACAGGGATTTCTTTAAGAAAGAAAAAAAAAGATCAAAATTATGAATAGTAAAATAGCAATAGCTACATATCTATCAACAATTACTTTCAATATAAATGGATTAAATGCTCTACTCGAAAGACATAGGAGGGCTAAATGGATAAGAAAACAAAACCTTTACATATGCTGCCTTCAAGAGAATCACTTCAGATTGAAAGACACACACAGATGGAAAATAAAGAGATGGAAAAATATATTTCATGAAAATGAAGAAAACATAAAAAGCTTGAGTAGCAATACTTATACCAGACAAAATAGACTTTAAAAAAAAAGGCTATAAAAGAGAAAAAGAAGGACCCAGTAATTCCACTTCAGGGTATTTATCTGAAGAAACCCAAATGTACTTCAAAGGGACATGTGTATCCATATGTTCATTGCAGCATTGTTTACAGTGGCTAAGATGCAGAGGCAGCTTAGGCGTCCATTGATGGAACAATGGATAAAGAGGAAGTGGTACATATAGACAACAGAATATTGCTCAGCCATGAAAGAAAATGTATTCTTGCCATCTGTTGCAGCATGGATGGACCTGGAAGGTACTGAGCTGAGTGGAGTATAAGGCAGAGAAAGACAGATACAATGTGATTTTGCTTATATGTGGAATCTAAAGAGATATATAGCCAACAATATTGTGTTAACTTTCTATGCTGAGGGTGGGTGCAAGACTTATAAGAAGGGTCACTTTTTAAGTTGTATAAATGTCTAACCTCTATGCTATACACATGAAACTAATGTAATATTGAATGTCAACTGTAATTGAAAAAAATTTTATTTAAAGAAATAATTAGGACTTCTGGTAAGATGGTGGAATAGACAGACGCTGTGCCGACTACCTCCCAGGATCAACCAAAAATTACAAATAATTTATAAGATATTCAACCTCGGAGTTCCCTGATGAGCAGAACCTCTAAACGAAGGACTTATAGAGGAGGCCACGTCGAGTCTGGTAGGAGGGGTGGAGACGAGAGAGGGCAAACCCCGTGAGGGACACCTCAGCAGTGGGGAGGACATATATATATATATATATATATATATATATATATATATATATATATATACAAACTCAAAGATACAGAGAACATATTGATGGTTGCCAGATGGGAGGGAGGTGAAGACTGAGTGAAAAGGGAGGAAGGGATTAAGAAGTATAAGCTGGTTGTTACACAGTAGTCATGGGGATGTAGGGTATAGCATAAGGAATATAGTCAATAATATTATAATAACTATGTATGGTTCAGATGGGTACTAGGTTTGTTGGGGTGATAGATGGGAGGGGGTTGGGGACAGGGTAAAAAAAGTGAAGGGATTAAGGAATACAAACTGGTAGTTACAAAATAGTCATGGGGATGTAAAAGTAAACCACAGAGAATAGAATTAATAATATGGTAGTAACTACATATAGTGCCATGTGAGTGCTAGACTACTCAGGGGGATCACTTCTTAAATTATATAAATATTTAACCACTATGCTGTGCACCTGAAACTAATATAAAATAATAGTTAATGTCAACTATAATTGAAAATTTTTAAAAGGGTGTAAAAGATGAAGGGGAATAGAGGTACAAATTTCCAGGTATAGAACATATAAGTCATGGGGATGTAACATACAGTATGAGGAATATAGTCAATAGTATTGTGATAGTGTGGTAGGTAGAGTGTCAGATGGTTGCTGGACTTGTCATGGTGATCACTTCTTTAGGTATATAAATGTTGAATAACGATGGTGTACACCTGAAACTAATATAATATTGTATGTTAACTATATTTTAATAAATATTTTAAATAAACTGAAAAAATACATATAAAAAAGTTAAATATATAAACAGAAAGGGAAATCTTCAGACATCAGAAATCAAAAACAGCAAGATCATTAACTGATACCCTGTCGCCCTTGGAGCAGACATGGGGAGATGTTTGAACCAAGTCCCTGGTAAAACTCCAGAACCCTGAAAGGGCTGTCCCAACAGGGAAAAGAGATGAGACAAAATCAATTTACTAGCCAAAGGATAACAAACAAGGTGTTTGTTTCTGTTAAAGAATATGGATAGGGGAAAATATCTGTGAGAAATTAGCACCCAGTTCTGAATATGTCATAGTGTGTAGTCTAAATTTATACTATGTATTCTATGTAGATATCTTCAAGGAGCAATCATTCAGTGAAATCTGTTGAGTATTTGACAGCAAATGTAAAGCCTCTTATTAGCCATGATTACATGATTATATTATACAAACCAAAGTTTAAATGGTTTCATAGGAGCCATTCTGTTAAAAAAAAATTACCTACCACACATGGAAATATTCCTCTATGAAGAAGACAGAGAAAGCAGTAATTAGCTCCTCAAGTATTTACTCTAAAAGGCAGCCTGAGGAAGATTGTTTAAAAAGCATATTTAAGGTGATTAAAGAGAAATAAGAAAAATAGAAACCATAGAAAACCAAATATAACATTTAGAAGTAAAAAAATATATACTCTTTAAAATGAAAAACATAAGGTTAAACATAAGATTAAACATAACTGCAGAAAGAATTAGTAAACTGGATAACAGATTTAAGGAAATCACAAAAAAAGCAGCATAAAATATAAAGAGAAAATATGTGAGGGAGGTTAAGAGACATAGAAGATAGAAAGAGATGATTCAAGTGTACATGTAATAGGAGTTTTTTCAGGAAATAATTGAGAGAACAGGGGAGAAGAGATAATTACTGAAATGTTGGGAATCACAAGTCCTGAGTAGAATAAATAAAAACAAATCCATACCAACACCTTTCATAGTAAAACTGTGAATTCCAAAGACAAAGAGAAAAATCTTAACATCAACCACAATTTACAAAGGCATTTTATCTACAAAGGAATGACAATTATACTGACGATGTATTATCAGCAAAAAATAAAGGCCAGAAGATAATTTCTTCATTTGCTAAAAATAATAACTGTTAACCTAGAATTCTAACATCAGCTAAACAATAAAAAATAAGAACAAAGGGAGCATTTTCAAACAAATGAAATATAGTTTATCACTCAGAGAGTTTCACTGAAAAAAATCAGAAAGTTCTGGAAGGAAAGAATGGGATACCAGACATAATGATAAGTAAAGAATTTTGCAAAGGTAATGAAAGCTAAGTTGTCTTGTAAACACAATAATATTAATAACTAATGCTGGACAATAATAACATAGAAAATTGGAAGGGATGATCAGTAAGTTGTGATTGTTATTTGGGAGGAAAAATGAAAATACTAATTTGACTGTTTAAAGCAAAAGCATGTTTAAATTTACTGGTAACAACTAACAGAATAAAAATAGATGTTTAACTTCTAATCCAGTAGGTGGAAAACCAGAATACTTGATAATCTCATTAGAATGCAAGTCAGGAAAAGAAGGGCAGAAAAAGCATGGTTAAAAACAAACAAAAAACCCCATAAAATAAGATGATCAAAATAAATTTAAATATGTCACTATCTACATGTGCTAACATAGATCAATCTCAAAAGCAAAATGTTGAAAGAAAAGGCAGGATACAAAAACATGTCTAAAGTGTGCTTCCACTATGTAAAATTTTAAGATACCCAAATTATTGTAATACTATATATATTTCATATATATATGTATATATATGTATATATATATTTCATATATATGTATATATATGTATATATATATACATATATATATATATATATATATATATAATCAATTTATAAACACAAGCACTGGAGGGATAGTGATTACTTTCTAGGAGAGAGGAAATGCCATAGAATAACTGTGCAGAGAGGGAAAGAAAAAGAGAGATTTTAACATTATAATATTTTAGTTTTTAAAGAGAAAAGATCTTAAGCAAATGTGGTTAAATGTTAAAATTTTAAAATTCTATATCATTTTATTATATATATTTCTTCTATATTTCAAACTATAGAGTATAATAATTTTTTCCCAAAGGAAAAAGTATTTTAGATTCTGATCAATGGAAATTGCTCATACAAATTGCATCCTTTTTCTTTCCACATAGATAAAAATCCCAAGCAGTTCCTAAACCATCGCAGAGAACCTACAAAATACGTTCTCTCTAATTTTTATTACCAAAGAGGATATTTTTGTGATTTTCTGCTTGAAGATCCAAAATTTAAATGTATGCTAATTATTTTCATTTTTAATGAACACTGCTCTTAACCAGTGCCACATGGATAAGAGATTTATGGAGATCCCCCATGCCAGGCCAGTGCTATTCAGTAGAAATATAATGTGAGCCACAAATGTTAGCCACATATGTAATTTAAAAATTTCTAGTATCCATATTAAGAAAGTAAGAAGAAAAGGTGAAATAAATTTTAATAATATATCGTATTTGACTTAATATATCCAAAATATCATTTCAACATGTTATCAAGATAAAGATATTAATGAGGTATTTTGCATGTGTGTAGATTTTACATTTACAGCATATGTCCATCCAGACTAGCCACATTTCAAATTCCCATAGCCTCATGTGGCTTATGGTTGCCATATTGGACTTTGTAGCTCTTAATAATAAAAGTAGCTCTCATTCACTGTGCACTTACTAAGTGTGAGGCACTATACTAGGCGTGTTCCATACAGTCACATTTAATCTTTACAACAACCCTATGAAATACCCAAGGAAAACAAATCTCAGAAATCAAAGTGCCTTGCCCAGGTCACACAGCTAGCAAGCGGTAGGGCTGGAGTTAACCAGGTCAGCGTTATTCACAGCCCACTCTCTTAACTCCCATGATCAAAGGTCACTTATGGGCAGTGACTTTCTCTTTAATTAATCCTCTCCTGACCATTTAGCTTCTATATTAACTGAAATATTATTCTTACAAGGCATTTGGATTTTCAGTTGGGTAAACACCTTATCTGGGATGGTATTAAGCACACCCCTCTATTTTGCCTATCTGTTGTCAAGGGGCTGAAAAATGGGATTGAATATTTGCTCTGACTCAGGATTTCATCAAAATAAGGTAAAATGCAGGAGAGTGCAACTTGCAAAAGAAAAGGAAAGGCTGATATAATTCAATCAGCGCACTGTTGCCATCTTCGATCCTTTTGTCTATATCCATTGTTCAACTCTTTGACAAATTTCTATTTCTAGCATCTCCATAAAAGTCTCCCTAATTGGGGGTCATACACCTTTCATGGCTTCATAATAAACTGGAAGTGAGTACCAGTACAGAATAAAAAAAAATAAAACTCTAGTTCCTGCTGCTGCTGGGGTTGCCTTCTGAACGTGGCTTATACAATATTTCATCTGTGCTGACACCTTTCACTCTCAATTATTTGGCTGTTGTCAAAACAAATCAATCAAATTATAGCACTGTGTCTTCATGGTACAATTCCATTGTAAGTTAGTGACATTAGCTTTGAAATACATGGAAGTATAAATTTTATCTCTATTATTTATTTAATGCAACTTTCTCCCATGTGAGTTATTTTCCAAACACAGCAAACTCAAATTATCTTATGTCACATGTTGAATATATATATATATATATATATATATATATATATATATATATATATATATACTGCTAAGAATTTCTAAAATAATGGCACACAGGGGAACCAAGATGCATAAGAATGTATTAATGCACCTGCATATTTGTGCTAATCTTAATCCAGTGATAGATGGCAAACAGACTGGCTCTTTTTTGTTTTTGTCTTCTTTTTGTTCTGTTTTGGCTATAAACTTGGTGAACACAGTTGATAAATATAATGTGAGAGAAGATGAAGATGACACCAAACCAAAGGAAAAGGTTAACATGGAACAAAAAGGTTTTTACAGGTTAATTTTGCTTCTAGTAAAACATAATTTTCCAAGAAAAATAATTTCCAAAAATTAAACCTATATGATCTAAACTGCAGCTTTTCCCAAGCATAGATTTCCTCCTGTATTACAC
Source organism: Hipposideros armiger (assembly GCF_001890085.2). Classification (NCBI taxonomy): domain Eukaryota; kingdom Metazoa; phylum Chordata; class Mammalia; order Chiroptera; family Hipposideridae; genus Hipposideros; species Hipposideros armiger. The sequence continues at coordinate 2,253,107 of NW_017731558.1, forward strand.
CAGGGCCAACCATAACACTGCCCTGTGTGGTTACAGGAGGCAGGAACCAAATTGCATTAAACAAAGGAAAGGAAGAAAAAAAAGACTCAAACATTTTCACTTTGAAATTTTAAGGCTACAACTACTTCTTTCAATAATAGATTTAAATCAATTGAGTTATTTTTCTGTGAAAGAGAAAACACTGTTGAAGCTTTTATGTACAAGCTCTTGAAATAGCTTCTTTACACATGGAAACTTGGCATGTCTTTAGAAGATAAAAAGCAAACTGACAGATACATTTTTGGGCTCCTTCTTGTTGCACTCTGGCTGTAGAAGGAGTAAGAGGCAATCAAAAGCTCCAAAGTGTGCATTATGTTCAATGAAAGAGAATTAAGGCCAGAGACTCACAGGAGCCCCAGTCTAACCTGCTGCGGAACAGTCATACCGTCTGGGAACGCTTCCTCAGTCTCCACTGGTTCTGCATCCTCCTCTTCCAGTGTGGTGGTCCTTCCCTAACCTCTTCTCCCCCAGAAATTTCTTTCCTCCCTGGCTATTGTCATATATGAGATTTTTCTACCCTGTTGATGGATTTACAGCCCCAATCCCGTTCTCAGTTTTAGATCCATGCATTTTCAACTGGCTGCTGGGATCTCCATTTACATTTTCCACAGGAAATTTGAACTAATCACGTCAAACTGAATTAACAATCTCCCCCCTTTCCTCTTGTCATTCTACATTCAATCCATTACCAAGTCCTACGAAACTCACTTTGTTAATGTCTCCTAAATCAGTCCTCTGCTCTTCATTGCCACCATGACCCTTTCTTTCCTGGATGACTGCAAAGCCTCCTTCCTAACTAGACTGGCATGCCTACCACAGTGGAAAAGAGCAGATGCTTAGGAAGTATTTGTAAAATCTATGAATCAATCTGTGTGCACACTTAATGAGAGGAAAAGAGGTTTAGTTTTTCCCTAGATGAGGCTGAGAAATAATAGCTGGGGCCTCTCACTGGAATCTGCCCTGCAAGACCTGCACACATAAGAGAAGACAGGACTTTCTTGGAGAGCATTAGCTCTTCACTCTCTCAACAGTAGGCAGAGAAACCATCTCCTGTTTCCCTATTTCCAATATCTCTCCACTCCTTGCCCCACCCCCCACCCCCCTTCCCACAGATACAGAAGTCCTCTTTATTTCAGTCCCAGAGAAAATTTGAATAAATAATCCCAGTTCCTTCTCATCCTTGATAATGGAGTGAGATTGAGAAACATTTCAAGCAGTCTTTCCCTTTTTTGAGCATCAGTGCCATTCTAATGGCAGCCATCTTGAAAAAGAGCTCTGCTGGCCAGCTTGTAATCTAATCCAGTTTACACATCCTAGTATAGACACAGCGCTAGATGCCATCAAGAGCCCTGGTGGATTTACAGCCTTATTATGTGCAAACTGGGGATCACATTACTTCACTGCCTTTTGCTTTGAAAGTAAATGCTTTGGCTTTGCTTTGACACTTATGTGGCAGCTGGAAACCATTATCATTTGACAATGCTTTATTCCATTGACAGTATCTCTTAAGTACACAGTATACTAGTCATACTCTTCATTCATGTGCTTCCAGTTTAATCCATGCCCCAGTGCCTCAACGATGCCTGCTTCAAGGATAATGTACTGTAAAACAGGCTCTCCAGGCACTTTAAATAAAGAGTCTGAAGCTTCAGAGATATGGAGGTTTGAAAAACTGCCAGGGTAAGACACATTGCAACAACTTTTTATAACTTCTTTATGGTGGATTTTGTAATTATTGTATGGTGTGTCATGTGGGGCTCTTCTGAGTAACACTGCAAATACAAATTCATGCACTAAGTATTTCTAATATTGAACTTTGTGACAGCAAGTCATGGACCAGAAGCTGAGAAATCATTGCATACTAAAAGCCAGAGTCCGTTCTTCTCATTTCCGTGGCAGGTACTGCACTGTCCTTTCTGTGAATGGTGTTAGACTCCTGCTCACGTGTTCATGATGCCCCTGGGGATGCGACTTTCTGAGTGTGGGCATCACGAGAGTAACACAGAAGTAAATCACGAGGAAAAGCAGCAAACATGGCCGCCTGGTTGTTTGATACCAAAATGATCAGTCCATGTTCCCACCCCATCCACTCCCAGCCAACAATTTCTCCTTTGATTAATAAAATCAGGGCATTTAAAGGCAATTTTATTAATATTAAATATTGCTCATACATAATGAATGTATAGAGTTGCTTTGTGGTTGTATTGTTTTTAATTCGAGAATTAATCCACTTTGAGTTGAGAGATGATTTCTTAAAATGTTGGTTAGAAGGTCAAAACAATACACCTATAGACTTAACCTTGTTAATGCTAGTAACGACGTTTTGGAAATGACCTTGCACCTTCATCAATACATAGTATTTTGATTTTGAAATAATACTTATTAATGTAGAATTTTAAAGAAGGAAAGCAATCACCCATAATCTCTCACTAGAGTTCACAAGTAACACTTTGTTGTATATAGTATTTTTGTTTTTCTCTCTCAATGGTGTGAGTGTGGGGGTGTGGGTGGGTGTGGGTGGGGGGCTTCGTTTAAATTGTGTGCATCTGAAATCTTTACTATTTTAGTGCTGGCTTCTGGCTCTGAGAAACAGAGCCATTAACACTTTCTTTAATGGGAGAACTTGAGTTTCTCATTTCCATGAGGTTTTTTCCTAGCTTTCATTAGTAGTTTTGTACTTACACATTATTTTTAATATTTTAAAACAAGTTGGTATTTTATAAGCACTACAGCATCCATTTACCCTTTTTCCTTTTTTGAAAAAAATTGAGGTGTATTTTACAGACAGTAAAATTCACCCTTTCTCATGTACAGTTCTACAAGTTGGATAAACACATATAGTCTGGTATCCCCACCAGGATCAACACAGAGAACAGTTGCATCAACCCCCAAATTCCCTTGTGCTTTTTTAGAGTCTGCTCCTCCCCTCAGTCCCACAGCCCACCTGCCCTGCCACCACTGATCTTTTGCTGTCCTTATAGTTTTGCCTTTTCCTAAATGTTACATAAATGGAGTCATTTGTGCTCAGCTATATGTGCTCATTTGCTATTTTAAATATTTCCCAGTTCCATATATTTGTTATCCATTTTTATATTTATTATTTGAGTCCTACTACTTTAAGAAATAGTTAATGTGTTGTGTTCTAAGGAACCCCACAGATAGTCCATGCAACATAACAGGTTCACATAATGGAATTACAGAATCACAGTGTCGGAAGGAACCTTCAGGTTCTCCTACGAATACTCATGTGGTATATCTTTGGTGCAGTGGCCGTTGAACAATGTAACACCTTGTTACCAGTTATATGCAGGAAGAGCACCCTCCTCTTTGGAGTATCTTCATTTCCACTGGCAGCAGCCCTGACCAGGTGACTTGCCTGGACAATAGGATATGAGTGAAAGTGATGCGGGCCACTTCTGAGCCGAAGCGCAGAATTCTTAGAATGAAGATGTACGGCAGAGCCACTTCTGACCTGAAGCCAACATGTGTTATGAAATAAACAAAAAGATAAACCTTTGTTATCCCTTAGTGAGATTTTGTGCATGTTTGTTCCTGTAACATAACCTAGTGAAAGCTAAAAGATACAAACATCTGTCCATCAGGTTGTTCAATTTTCACTGAGAATTTGTGTAGTTAACTTTTCTAGCACTTAGGACTTCTCCCTGGGACACTCTTCCCCAGATAGTGTATGGCTAAGTCCCTTGTGTCCTTTGGGTCTCTGTCCAGTGTAGAGACTGACAGTGATGACCTTGTACAAAATACATCACATGTCCTCCTTGTCACCCTCTATTCTCTCTATCTGCTTTACTTCCCAGACTAGCAGAGAAGCACCATGAGGGGCTCTCTGTTTTGTTTATTGCTATATCTCAAGTCAAGATCATGACCTAGTACACTATGAAAACTCAATTGTACTTGTTGAGAAAATGAATAAAATTAGTAAAACACAAAAACAACAACAAAAATAAGCCTATTTCTTGTTAAGCTGGTATGATTCTGTTTTACCATCAGATAATTAAAACTATGTAATAATATGATGTGCCTCCCCTTTTGACTTGTCCTCTGGTTCCAAACCTTCACCTAGGTTTCTTGTTTTTTAAAATAAACAGCTTTTGGTCTTTCATGCTTCTTATATTATAAGCTGCTTTGAATCCTAGGAATTACAGAGGCATAACTAAGTAAATGCAAACACATATCCATGCAAATATCAAACTGCATTGTCCTTAAACATGTTTGTCTGTATTACATCAGGCCCCGTGATGGCCAATCAGCATACACAGGAAAGGCATACAAGGCCTCCAGCGTCACTCCCCTGCTCCCCCAATCTGATTGGCTGCCACCTCAGACTCCTAACCTTCACTACAACAACCAGAAATGCACATAGAATTCTGTACGCTCCATGTTCTTCACTCCATTTTCTCTACATTGAATGTTGTCTTGATTTCTCTTTACTTGGCTCCTATTAATTCTTTAAAATTCATTCATCTATCCATCTATCCATGTATCCCTCGATCCATTCATTCATTCATTCTTGAGGACCTATTATGAGCCAGGTACTATTCCAGTTCTTGGACCACATCACTGAACCAAACAAAGATGCCTATCATGGAACTTACATCCTAGGGGAGGAACCAGACACAAACAATATATATAAATACATTATGTGTGGGCATCTTCCTTTCTAGCAGCTGGGCCACACATCAAAATGCTGCCTCTGCTGCCCTACCTGGCTACAGTAGTAGGCATGACCCAAATCGTTGAAAAGAAAGAAAGAAAGAAAGAAAGAAAGAAAGAAAGAAAGAAAGAAAGAAAGAAAGAAAGAAAGAAAGAAAGAAAGAAANAAAGAAGGAAGGAAGGAAGGAAGGAAGGAAGGAAGGAAGGAAGGAAAGAAAGAAAGAAAGACTCAATTATTTTTAAGATTTTAAGTCTACATAGATGGTAATACATGTTATGAGAAAATGAAATAAAGGGAAGTAGATAAGGGGGAACAGGAGTACTTGTGGGGGGTACAAGGAAGAGAGTAGACTTCATGATTTCTGGGGAAAGGGTGCTTCAGGCAGAGGGAACCTCCTGAGCAAAGGCCCTTGAGTAGGAGTATATTTAAAGAGAACCAGGGAGGCCAGAGGCCCATATACCGAGGCTGATTATGAATGGGAAGGGAGAGAGGTGTGGAAGTGAGAAAGCAAAATAATTTAGACCGAAGATGTATGTCTTGGAAAAACCTTTGGCGTACAGAACTGACTGAAAGCAAAATGATCAGAAGCATTCTGGATTTCTGAGAGAACTGGGTTCCCAAAGAGGCTACAAATCATTGATTGTAAGAAACCTTAAGCAACCTGTGCCCCTCAAGCTTCCATAAGCTATACATGGACAGAGAAAGCCTCCAAAAAGGGGTATATTCCTCAACCTTCTCTTCAGATGTGGCTAAGGAAGATAACGTACAGGGAAGAATCTCAGGAGTGTAGCCAATGGCCTAGGAGAAGAGGGGCCAAGGGTCTTTCCCTAGAGATGTTCAATAGAGGACCCTTTCCATGTCCCCAGGGGAGAAGGCCTTTACAATGTCTGCCCACTGGGACATCGGAATAGCTATGGATAACCAGATCGTGGCATACTCTTATGATGGAACATGACTTGGAAATGAAAAGAAAGGAACTACAGATCTACACAATTACATGAATAAATCTCAAGGCATTATGCTAAGCGAGAAAAGCCAGCCGTGAAAGAAGACATACTATACGAGTCCATTTATATGAAGTTCTAGAACAGACAAAATTAATGGATAGTGACAGAAAGCAGATCAAGGTTGCCTCGTTGGAAGGAGGGGATTGACTGCAAGGGGACACAAGGGAGCCTTTTGGAGATAATGAAATGTTTTATGTATTGATTGTCGTGAATGGAGGTTGCAAGGGTGTAAAACAATTATCAAAACTCAATGAGCTGAGTGCTTAAGATCCATGCATTTTGTTGTATGTAAATGACATCTCAATTAAAACAACAAAAACAAAACAAACAAAAAGGAAGTGTAATGTAATTTGCACATGAAATTCCTAATCTCAGAACTCTTCCCACATACTTGACTCGGTACAGCCTTTAGTTTGGAGAGTCAGAGAAAACCAGGACAGGTTCCCTGCCAGTGCTAAGGGCAGGGAAAGCTACTGTTGGCCTTGAGTTTCAACTTGGTTTGAACATAATTGCTTCCGTGCTCAGGTCAAGCAGCACCCTCTAATGTATTTTTGGTCATTAATTTAAATGTTATGTTGGAGTTCACTGGAATGTTCACACTTTGATATAAATCTCTTACGTAGTGCATTAATATTCTCCATTTACGTTGCCCGCAGTGATTAGTGGATTGTCCTGCCTGGCCTGTGCGGTGAGAACAAGTTGCTAACCTGAATAATCTATCCTGAATGTAGCCCCACTTCTGCTGTCCAACTAACCACTTTGCTGCTTGTTGTCATTTATGTTGAGGATGTAGGCGTATTTACTTGCATTTTCTGCCTAAATTTAAAAAAAGCAAAAAGTCCAACACATTTGCCTGAATTCCATAATGAGGACTTTATTTTGCTACATCAAATAATCATCTTGTGCCTATACTAGGACAAATGAAAGTTACATTTTTTAGTACAGCTATCTGTGTTTCAAAATATTAAGTAAAATGGAAGACACTGATGTTTAAAGGAGTTTATAAAGTATGTGACAGAGCAACTTTAGTTGTTTTCTTTCTTTGAGGTTTATGGTCATTCTTATTTCGCAAGTGTGGGTTTGCTGATAGTCATCTGACACCAAATTCCTGCTAGCACACAGCAGACAAAGGGTACAAAAATAGAGGGACTCATCAGGGGGGAGGTACACAGAAGGGAAAATGGGCTCTCAGAGGTAAGACAAGAGACAACACATACCTTCACCTTCTTCATGTAGGTAATTTCTAGGTCTTATCTAGAGTTTAGAGCATTTCTGGGATTGAATCCCAGCTCCCATGGATTCAAATATTCAGAACCTAGACCCTTTGGCATCTTTGGCATCTGAGTTCAGGGTTTGTCTCAATCTCAGTCCATGCCCATAAAAGGTTCTTGCTGGTTTGTGCAGTGTTCCCAGTGGACAGGCCAAAATATATCATGCTGTACCCAGAGCCCTTCTGCTGACGAGGCAGGCCCTGGAATCTTTCTCAAACACATTGCCCATGTTTCACAGCACGTCATCCCGCTTCTCCCTCCCACCCTCATTACAGCTGATTGGACAGGACTGGACCCTTTGACACAAGGCAGTCAACCTCTAGTCTGGCCAGTGACTGATGAGATAGCAGAGAATGAAAAGGCTCAGTCCAACAGGAACTTGAGTTTTGGGGAGCTTGGATTTTAGATAGCCATGGATATAGGGATAAAGGCAGAGATGTGAAGATAGAGATAGCACTAGAGATTTCTGTGAGGTATATGAGTTGGAAAGGTTCATGCATTTTGAGAAGAAAAAATGGAACAAGAGTGAACCAAAATGATGGGTTAGCTCAAAGCCAACCAGAGCAGTACAGGCGAGTCATGAGGAGAAGCAGAAGGAGAGGAGACAAGTTATTAATCTCCCTCGGAGTGCAGGCTGGCATCTGCCTGCTCAGAGGGCGAATGACGCAGCCTGCAGCCCAGTGGTTCACTGGATTCTTTAATCCCCACACCACATTCCAGGATCCCTGAGGCAGGGTCGCAGGGCTGTTCTTAGGATTCTGCAAGATGTCTTCCTCCATACTTCTATATTTATAAGAAGACCCCATCATGAGGAGATAGGAGTGCATTTCTTTCTTGCTTGGGAGGATTTGAGAAGGAAAAACAATTCCAGTCCATGCAGATGGGTTTTCTGTAAGGCAATGTGGTCTCTTTTCAGCAATGCAAAGCTTTTGCTGGATAAAATCTTGGAGCAAGGACTTCAATAATGCTTCAATTATGCAAGAGGACACCCCGTGGTCTTGGGGACATGAATGTCCTAACAGAAGCAAAAATGTTCCCAAGTAAGTTATTCCTTTCAATCATTATCCTCATTTAGACGCCTGGGGTGGCAAGGGACAGCAGGATAATTAATGAGGGTGCTTGTCACAGTCACATGGCTCCCCATCACTCTGAGATGCTCAGAATCCAGAGATAGTGGGGGATTTGCCAAATGAACTTTGAAAAGCTCCCTAGACCAGCTTTTCTTAAACTTTAGAGGACATAAGAACCACCTGGGAATCTTAAAAATGAAGATTGTTCAGTGGGTCTGGGGTGGAGCCTGGGAGTCTGCATTTCTCACAAGCTCCTGTAAGATGCTGATGCCATTGGTCTGGGGAAGCATGCTGATAGGAGGAGGCTGTGATAGGACCCCCTTATGCCTGAGCAGAGAAAGACTGCCCTGTGTAACATCATGTCATTAGTGCTCATTAAAATACATGCATGAACCATGCTTCTGAGGCTCTGAGAGCTATTCCATGACACCTGACAGGGAACACAAATGCGTCAGCTCTCGATCCATTTAGTAAAGAGGAAAATACTTGAAAACTTATCTCTGAATTTCAAACCATTAAGAAACTGATGTCAGTAATTTTTTTTTCCTTAATAAATTTGCAGCTTTTGAGCTAGAAGAATAGACAGGCTGGAGCACTGGGCAGGAAAGTTGGAGAATAGTCAGAGACAATTCTAGTTGGTAAACGTCTTTCATGGATGAAAACTTAAGCCTTCACAATGAAGAAAAGGGAAACCATCAAGAATTAAGCACATCATATGGAAATAGACCCTCCTTCAGACCATGGATTTAACACTTAAATCCCTCCCCCTCACACTGACCAATTAAATCTGTTTTACAGAACCACCTGAGAAGATAGGGTATCTATTACAAGTGGACTGACTAACTGGTTTTGTCAAAAGACTCTTAAAAACTTAGGGCTAAGGTTACTGTGCTCATTGTCTAGAGGTGGGCCATAGGGAGGGGCCAGAGCATTCTACCCTGTTGACTATATAAACGAATGTAAGGTCTCCTTCTGAAGTACTGCAGCTCATTTACAATATCACCACCCTTGAAAAAGAATGAGACTTGAAGACATCTGGGACTGGCTTGGTCCCAGAGTCACCCAGGACCTCTACAGATGACTTTCTGGCCTGCCAGCCCATGATCCCAAGTCCCACAACCTTCTGTGATAGAAGCTGGGAAGCTACACAAGTCAGGCACACTGCCCAGTGATTGGCAAGGGCTGCAGTAAGTTCCCTAAATTGGTGAGATCATCCTTGGGTCAGCTCCCGACCTACTAGCTGACTGACTGTCATTGCCCTTCAGATGGTGGACACTGATCTTGGGCACCTTGGAGATAAGAGACACTTCCCTGATTACCATCCTTATTGCCCCTGGACTTCTCGCAGGGTGACCAACTCCTTCTGGTTTGCCTGGGACTTTCCTGGTTTCAACAGTGAGAGTTCCATGTCCTGAGAGAAACTCCAGTCTCCAAGAAACCAGGATGATTGGTCATTTCTGAGATGAGTGAAGAATGGGTGGTGAAGAAATCATATGGTAAGACACAAAAGGAACAGAAAAGCCCAAGAAAACTGGAAGATAGAACTTTCCTGGACCCTAACAGTGACTTAGTAATTGGGGTATGATCATAAGAATATTAAAGAAAAGGATGTTTGGGGGTGGGGGGTGTGGGCTGGAGTATTTAGACTAACTAGGAAGCTTTTCCTGTCATTGTCTGACTTGCAGCTGGGAGGTGTTTCATGATAGTTGCCTTGTCACCTGCCTTCCAACATCATTGAAATTTCATAGATGAAGACAAAAGGAGAAAAGTTCCCTTGTGTTTGTGTAGTAGATGAGAGCTTGACCATCAACTCCAATATACTTCTGAAGATGAGGCTATAGGGAAATTCTGTGAGAAGCACCAAGAGATAAAAAGAGCTAGCACTCTTACTGAAACTACTTAACCAGGACACAAAACTTAGGATTCATTTTCTGAAACCAAAGATGCCACAAGAACCAAATTCTAAACTATAAGCTAATTCTAAATTTGATATTTAATAAGGGAGAGAGAATTTTTTATGGAAGTCCATACTGGACGTGTCACTCACTAATTTTGAACCCTTAAAATAACTAGGTAATAAAGCCCTAAGAATACCAAACTGTAATAAAGATCTAACAAGCCTGTTTTTTGGGACTCTGACTCTGGTGTCTATTTTAACCAAGCAAGATTAATTCATGACCTACGAGCTCTGCAGACTTATGTTTATTTATAATATTCAATATTCCCATAAGCACAAATGTTCCAAATGGAAGGTTGCATTCTGATAATGCCCATTTCTTCATTAAGATTTCATCATCCACCTACATTAAAAAGCCTCTCCCTATACTTTGTTGCTTTGGCTTTCACCTTGTTTATTCCTGCCTTATTTGCTTAATCTTGAGATCCTGGCTTCCCAGGCACTCTCAAATTCGAAACAAGCAAAGTTTGTGCATTAACGTGTCATAGGAATGCATGATTTATGAATGGCAGGTTTCTTGGCACAATTTAATGGTATGAGAGAGACTTTGTTTTAAACACTAACGTGAAAGTCAAGAAGTGGCAACAATGGATGGGATGTTAGAACATAATAGTAAAATAGGTAAAGAAGTTTGAGTCAAGAGTTAACCAATTATTACTCAGTCTATTTCTTAATCTATGGATTGATGTTCCAACCAATTTAATAGCTTATAAGAAGCCCTGACATTTGATCAACTAAAAAAGCACTTTATATTGTTGTTCTGATGGCTTACCCAACCAAACTCTCACTCTACAGAAAAAAAATTATCACTAACATTTATATCAACAGAGAAAAAGAACATTTCTGACCAGTCCAAAATAAATTTGTTTTCTCTTTATTACGTGTCCTAGTTATATTCTGGTCATTTCCATCATAAAATTCATCCTCTTACAGAATTTTGTAAACCAATCTATCAGTCAGTGTTGCCAAATCTCTTAGAAAAAAGTGAATACCTTCATGTCAAGAAAACTTCCCTTCCTCAGTAAAATTAGAGTCCAACTCTTGCTATATGCCCATGTAACAGAAAGTCTCAATATTCAAGTTTATTTTTCTCATTACAAACTATGACCACAAATAATATAATTTTGTATAATAGTGATAACTAAAATATACTTAATAAGTAAAATAATTATTAACTAATTATTCTAAACGATCCCTTGTTGAGATGTTCTAACCACTTCACATACAAATCAGTCATGTCTAATCTTTCTTCAAAGATGGCTACGTTGAACAACTCATGAAATTATAACTCAGGTCCTCAAGTAACAACACAATAATTTTACATCTACATTTTTAATGTGTCATGCAATGATTGATCATAAATGCTTTCAGAAGACCCGAATGTTAGGAAGATCAATGTTAGGAAATGAGGACTAATAAAGCCCAGGGCTTGAGCAAGCTCGGGATTCACAAGACAACTTGACACCTTGCGTCCTACACAAGCCTCCATATGCTTTACGGTGGAAGCAACTTTGAGCCACATTCACCATTCAGGGCACCTGCCCACCACAGAGGATACTGACACTGACCATTGAACAGAGCCCTACATGCCATATGGACAAAATGGGTTACCTTGTAGATTCTGCAATGGCAGAGTCATAATGCCCCCGGCTGCAGCTGCTGCCACCAGCCCTTGGATGTTGGTGAGATTCGCAGTAGGCAGTGTGAGGACCAGTCCTTGCTGCCCTCCTAGCTGTCCCGCCATGTTGAAGGGGATGAGAATAGGCTGGTTGAGGGCTGGTGTGCCTCCTGGCATCACGCCGGTGACAGCAGAGGCTAATTGTTGAGCCGTCAGAAATGGCTGCAAGGAAACGGACAATCCTAGCTCACTTTCCAGTAGAACCAAGACATGCGCTATTAGAGCATTTTTCTTCTACTTACGCAGAGTCTGAAACTTCCTGAACAAGTAGTAAAGAAACATGCTGTACTCCAGAAAAAAACGATTGGTAGAAAATAATTAAAGTCACATTTCACTTATTTTTTTGGAAAATTTAATTTGGTTCGGACATCCTCTGAGAAGCTCGAATACCTTTAAAAGTGTTTCCTTACATTTATACCTTTAAAAGTGTTACCTTACTTATACATTATTCTTCTGATGAAGTTTCATTTGATCTTACCCTTATATATTTGAAACTCTGATATGTTATTCTGTGTTGTTCCACAAATAACTCATTGGGATCAGTGGAAGTTTTTATTTTATTTTTTTCGTTCAAAAATAGCAACAAAATACTATTTTCATCTATTAAATCAGTGAAAGTAATGTCAAAGATTTACTCAGTGTAGGTAAGTCTGCAGTGACACCATTATGCGAATTTAGGACATGCGCCTTTTGGAAAGCAATTTTAAGATTCATATCAAGAGCTACAAAAATATTCATCCTCTTTTGACTCAGCATATACTTCTGGGATATAGGCTGAAGATATAATTCAAACAGAACACAGACAAATGCATAAAAGTATGCATTACATTGTAAAAACATAAATGCTGAAAAAGTTTGTTACAGTACTAAACTTGATAAAATATTACCTAGTCTTGAAACTGGATCATTATGACACCTTTTTAGGAAAATAGAAAATGTTTATAACATGAGGATACAAAAAATAAAATGGAAAATAATTAAGCAAATGATAGTCATTGTTAAAATGGAAAATTATATGTGTATAATGACAAAATCTAAAAAGAAATATAGAAAACAAAAATATTTCATGTGGATAAACTTTAAAATGCTTTAAATATTTCTTTCATTATCACATTAACATTCTTTTCTGAGTTAAAACAACATTAAAAATACATGTTTATGTCCATTATTTATCCAATAGCCATTGTTTGATATGGAAAGGCAGTCACATAGGTGTGCTTTGGACACTCCACGTACTTGAGCTTGGTGTGGGCTCTTCACCAGTATGATGGAGGAAGGATCCCTACCCTGGCCAGCCAGGTGACCCAAAAGGTCACTGATCTGAGAGTTCTTAATCCAAGATTTTCATTGGATCCCTGTGGGAGCCTGTGAGACAACCCTGTGTCCATTTTTCTTCGATAAACCAAAACTCTTATTGAGAAGTTTCAACATGTTTGTTTTTAATGCAGCATGATTCTGTAAGTTAAAGCTAATTCCCTAGAGGCATAGTACAAAGCCCAGTATCTAATAGTCAGGCACTATTCTAGTGCTGCTATGCATATGCATTTGCTCTGTTATCCTCACGCCAAGATGCAGAGACCTTACTAACTTGCCCCAAATCCCATTTCTAGTGGGGGTGGTAGGGCTCAAGTCCAGGCAGGCTGCTTCATAGCTCACGTTAGATTTAGAGAAGTGGGCTTCTTTGTTTGCAGAATGTGGACGAGGAGGGCTGAGCCCGTTCCAGCCATTCCCTGTGGTTGCCCCTCATCTCCTTCTGGGGAGCCCTCTGAAGAAGCCCCAGGACTCCATGCAGCCCAGTCTTAGAACCACTCTTCTATCCTCTGTGGGCCTAGCTCCTAATATATTTTCTAGGCTTTACTAAATTCACACAGAGTAACTATGATTTTCTTTAGAAAAAAAAAAGTTGCTCTGAAGCACTAAAATAAACATGTGTTTTAGAAATAAGTACAAAATGGTAAGCCGGTCCTCAGATTGCTGGTATTATATCACTGACACTAGTAATATCACGATAAGAGGGAAGGCACATGGGTAGTCCTCAGACTGTACACAGGCCACAGGTTTGGGGGTTTGGGGGTGGGGCACTTTTTAAAATTGAATTTGCAGGCTTACAGCAGGGACTGCAATCTCCAGCTTCTCACGGTGTCCACGGTTTCTCACTGTCTGGGCCTGCTGTGTTGCTCACATAACCCGGAGGTATTAGAGTTTGTTCCCCGGTATGTTCACACACACACACACATACACATACAAGTCATAAGCATAAAATTAGAAAGGGCATTGCTGGAAGAAGCCAGATTCCCAGTAAAACTCTCTCTGGGCTTCCATAGAACAGTAAACACCTCCCCAGGCCTCTGTCCTCGAGCCCTTGTGCTCCAAGTTGGACACTGAGCTCTGAGGCCACAGCGGGGCTTGGTGGGGCTGGAACAAGAAAGTTAAGACCAATCCAACCTCTAAACTTGGGTTTTCAAGCCTTGAACTGAGGAGCCCTCCAAGTGAGCAAAGTGATCAATTTCCAGAAGCAACAATGACAGCAAAAGAGAAAGAAAGGCTTAAGCATCAGGCCTTGTCCCATAAAATCAGGGTGAACTCTGATAGCTTCACACTAAATGACAGAGGTTAAATAAAAAAGCCCAGCCTTTCATAATTGTGTTCTATTCTCCATATAACCACAGCAGGCTGCAGAAAACAAATATTAGACTTTAAAAAATAATGAATGTATTTATTAATGCAGGGGCTGTATATGATGTACAGTATTGTCAAACCCAATAAGCTGAACTTGCATTAAAATTGCATTAACTTTTTTATATTAAATCACATCTTGTATTTCAAAAATGGCTATAGTAAGGTTGAAATAACTTAATTTTCTTCACACTCCAGTCATTAAAGTTTTACTTTCTAGAAAACTGCATGGTAACCAACAATGCAGTTGCAGTGGGTCTGAAGAAGGAAAAAACAAAAACCAAAACAGTATTCCAAATTATTAAAACCAACATTTCCTTTAAAAAAGAGACAAGTTCTGCAAACCCATTTGTTTTCCTGATGGTATTTAATAAATAATGTAGTCATACAGCTTCCCATACAAATATTTATCACCATCTTTTCTCTGTTAGAGTTAATTGGATTGAACTCATTGTTATTTATTTGGTTATTTTTATGGTTAAACCATCCTATATGCAACTTAATAGAAAGCAGTTGAGAGATACTGACCTGTGGCCCAACTGGGAATGGGGGGTGGGTATGACTGGCCTGGTGCTGGTCAGGAGTGCCTGGGTCTGATAGTGCCGTGTTGCCTCTGGCCCCTGGAATTCAAAAGAGAAATGCTCCCTTAATATACGATCCAGCCTAGCAACTGCACGTGACCTATTTTTCTGTGACATCACATAACGAAGGCACAGATGATATGCCAAGTGATTTACCAATAGCTGTAGTGTGTAAATCACTCTTCAACTGTATAAATTATGCTAATGAACATTCAGGATGACCAGAGTCGTTCCAGGAGGTAGAAGGCGATGACAGAAGGGAAAGTGACACTATCATCAGTGGCTTTAATAGGCTTGCACTATACATCAGTTTGCATGGGGCATTCCAGTGAGTCTCTGGTGTGGGAAACTGCACCCTTTATGCATAGTTGGGTGACAGCTAATCCAATTTCTCAAAGCCAGAGAAAGTGTGATCTCAGACATGACCAAGTGCGTCTATATTTTCTCTTAATATGGCTTCATATACTTAAGCCCCTTTCCATACACACTTCGGACACTGAATCTTATAAATGTGTTTTCCTAAAAACAAAGCCTTTTTCAAGGTCACCTTATGTGATGTCCTAAAAAGAACATGGACCTCCTGAAGCAAACTTCCTAACTGAAACAGTAGGAACCCCACACCACTTCCAGAGAGCCTCCCTATGCTAAGCATAGAGCATAACTTACTTCCTTTGCTGGAATTCTGTTAGACACCAAAGCATGAAATATAAAATTCCACCAAAACAGCAGAGCTTTCAAGCCTTCTTAAACACTATAGCTTCTCTGTATGGGCGTATGTGCTTTGTTTCAGGACAAACTGTAGCAGATAAGATAATGGCAGTAACAATAAATGCATAAATAAACAAACAAACAAACAAATAGAGCTAATAGCAATTTTTGAAGGTTTGTAAGGGTAGCTATTTTTTCTTGGTGGTTAAAATCCAATTCCAAACCATCCTTGACAAGATCCTCTTTCCTGATGTTTGTCCTATGAATAACAAGTGGAAGACAGTTCAAATCCTGTTTACTGGTGTGCCACGGATGACCAAAAATAAAATTAAAAAAAAGATGATTCTGTCACATTTATAAATTTTAAAGAAGGTATTATTGGCTCATTTAAAACAAATTCTTCTATATATTCTCCAAAGGGACAGGCTTATAAATAATGGAAATGTGGAAAAAAGTACTTCAACACATTAAGCCACAAATAAAATTGACTGCTACATATTATTCAATTGACTTCTATCTCCACTGTGGTGTGTCAATCATAACATCATTTTATAATAGGATTAAGCAATAAATGTGCAAAGCCATTATGCAGAAATCTGAAAATCTGATTAATTTGTAATATTTTTTTTTTTGCTCAGAAAGTCAGGAATGGACATTGCTTGGGGAATACTTACAAGAGTTCTACTGAAATTTCTAAATTGATTTGGAACAAACTAATAAAAACACAGACTTGCTGACATTTTATAAAGTGAATTCTGTCAAAATATGTTTGGCATTTTAATGATCGTTGTCATTTAATAACAAGGGTGAGATGACCCATCAGAAGATGCCAACAATTTCCCCATAATGTGCAGGAGACCTTTCTTCTAAATTTTGTATACATGATTTACTTATGCTTGAATAGCAGAGCACTTTAAACTGCGAGCTGCATTATGCACTGTAAATCTCACAATTCCCCTTCTTATGTACTCAAGTCCTATTTTGCCTGAAAATTCTCGGCAGAGCTCCATGTACTTTTATAGAATTAACCAGGTCCAAAGTGATACTTTTGGTCAAATATTCACATTAGGTAAATTCTCAAATGGCCAAAAATCCTCTTAGGTTTAGTTTTTGATGTTCTCAAAAATGTTATTGCTTCCCCATGTTTGCCAGGCATGAATTTTTGCAGCAGACTGTGAAAAGAGTTTTAGAATGCACAGAAAAAGAGAAAAACCCTTTTACACCATTGAAAAATACATCTCTTAATCTTTAAAATTGCCAGGCCGTTCTGTTCATACTTCTTTCATGAGTCCCATGCTTATTTGTAGACTGTGTTCCAAATGACACGCCATTGTAAGGTTTAGGATTTGTCCCATGCAGACACTGTGTCACAAGGTTGTGTGTGTGTCACCCGTAGCTTCACACAGATTACATTTGCTTACATTTGTTCTCTGTTGCTGGAGGCCCAGTGTGCAGCCACTGGTTTTGAAGGTGGTTATTCTCAAAAAACCATGTTCAGTGCAGTACAGTGCAATTCCACACAATTTCATGTGTAAAATGAAGTCTTTCACAGACTCTAGAGGAGATTATGTATGCTCTCCTGCCAGGATCAAAAAGTAATGTTTCTTCTTAATGCACATCTCCATTTTCTTCAAATGCCTGTATCACACTTAACTTTTTAGGACCATAAACTAATTTGTTGGGTCGTAAGGCGGCTCCCAAATCAGGGGTCTTCTCAGAGCCAAAGGGGAATCCCACAGTCAGAATGAATACACGGTGTTGCTAAGAGAGAACCGAAGCAGTGTGAGCCTACATTACCAGAGAATTTGGCGTTAGCTATTTCCACTGGCACAGGCACGAAAAGACTAACTTAAATGGGCTGGGCAGGTTCCTTCCGATCAGGCTCCTGGGAAACGCGTTACCTCTCCGTCTCTCAGTGGCCTGTTCTGGAGTTAACAGTGTGTGTTATTCAGGTGGCAGCTGTGAACTCCAGCAAGGCAGGGACTATTCATTGGTTAACCCAGTTACGCCCAGCACTGGTGTAGGCATTTTACTCATACTGATTAAATATTCACTCAGTAGAAATAGAGGCTTGGGGTTTTCATTGGGGGTGGTATAATTCCTTCAAGAGCCGTATTGGAATCCACTTGACAATTTACTACTGTTTGGCATAAACTTTAGACATATCTTTAAATCGTTAGCTTGCTGGAAAATTCTAACTCTGTTCCAATTTAGATATTAAAAGCAGCTTGCTGTACAGCTTAAAAGCAAGGATTCTTAAATTTTCCGCTCTGCCTGGGTTTAAATTTAGCTCTGCCACTTCACTAGGTATGTGAACTTGGGCTTGTTTTCCCTCTTCTTCAAGCTTCCTCTTGTGAAAGCCTGGGGAAATAACAGCACTTCCCTTATCAGGCTGCTGTTGTGAGAATTGAATGAAAAATATATTTGCAAATCTTTTGGAACAGAGCATGCTTACCACATAAGTGCTATCTCTCTTGACTAGTATCTAATAAGATTTCCTTTGTATTTAATATAATATTTAATATTCGTTAATTAGCCCATAATATTCACCTGCCCCAAGTCAACTCAGTACATACTCCCATCCCTATGTGTGTGGCCCACACTCCCTCACACACCACCCCAACTGTGCATATTCTGTACCTTTAGATGAGTGTTTTGAAAGGAACCAAATAGTTGGGCCTCTAAGAGACTACCAAGGGGGATATTTACAGATAATGCTTCTTTCATCCTGTGGTATCATGACCAGGAAATATGGCACAAAGATACAGCCTCCAAATTCTCATCCTGACCCGGGCTTCGATCAGTAGTTCTTACCCAGACCTGTGAATCAGCCTGGTCTGTGGAGCTTCTGAAACGCAGAGGGTCACATCCCTCATGAGACTACTGACAGAACATCTAAGCGGGGGCTCACATGTATGTTTTATAAAACGCCACCAGTGATTGAAGACCATGGGCAGAGAATAGTGGCTTAGAGGCTGCCCAGGCACATCCGCATCGCCCTTGCACAGAGGATGCTCACACAATCGTTTCATGAAGAGCAGATGGGCCGTCGGCTCCTATTTCTCAGCCAGACTCCCAAGTTTCTTCACCTGGGGCGTTGTCCCAGCCCAATCCCGGTATATTTCTAGCTTAGCAAGGGCAAGGCCCATCTCAGATACATGTTTTCTTTATAATTATGATTTGCTCACTGGTAATTCAAGAAGTATAAAAACTGGTTTCAGGGCCAGCCGAGTGGCTCAGTTGGTTAAGAGCTCGCTCAAGAGTGTGAGCTCTGAGCAATAGCTGTTTGAGTCCCGGCCTGAGCTGAGCTGCTGCTGAGCTGCCAACAGGTGGCAAGATGGCTCAGCTAAAAACAACAACAACAACAACAACAAAAACCCCTGATTTTAGAAGGATCGTAGTATAAACTTTTAAATAGCTGTATAATAGGAGTCAATTCTCTGCAAATAACAGGGAGCCCTGCTGTAAACCTGCTATGGAAAAGAGAGGTCATGAATGATGAAGACACTGAAAGACTGATTAGGAGTTTGGCTGGGACATGAGGATAAAACTTATTTTTAATTGTTAAATGCCTGATTGTCAGAACATTGGTTCATTCAACACCGTCCTTCCGGTGCTGAGTTCACATCTGAAACCTACAAAGCTGATTGCGGACCACTCTGCTCTGGAGGCACGGGGTTATTGGCGGAACCAAGACAGGTGATGCCCCAAGCCTTGGGCTCTTGCCCTCAGTGCTTGTTGAGGAGACAGCCTGTCAGTCCACCCTCCCCGCCCAGCTCAGTTCAAGGCCACAGTTCCTGAAGGACTGCCGCTTATTCCTAGCAATATGAAATATATATATGAATGATGAGTTTTCATTAACTAAGGCAAACCAGGCTTGGCATCTCTTAGTTATTCTTAAAGTAAAATCGATGTGCACTCTAGTATAGAGTTTTAAATCCTACCACCCTGCCATTTTGGAGTTGACTTCCAAATAAGTCATTTTAAGAAACAAATAAAACATTGTTAACCCTGGGAGAGTATACTCCTCTGTGGAGCCTTACCCCGTTACCTTTGTAAAAAAGATACAATGGCCATGACATAGAGAAGGAAACAGAACTGCAGTATGAATTACTTGTCCCGAGTCAGCCAGTTCCACCTTCTCCTAGGTGGAGGCCATGCCCACCCCATTCAGGGCACCAGATTCTCTTGTTAATGACCAATGCATTTTTAATGAATCGGGTTCTGCACAGGGATAGTTTGGGTTTCTGTCCTCCGTGCGTTAGCACAAACATAATCACATGAAGGTCACAGGGCTCCCTCAGCTTTTTCTGGTATTCATACCTCTCTTACCCACTGTTTGTGGGTTTCACCAGTGAGGGAGGTGATGCAAAGGTTGCTTATTATAAGGTAGACAGTTGAATGCATTATTATTTCATGGTGGGTGTGTGAAGCCAGCTAAGCAGGGCACAAGTCCTCTCTAAATTAAACTTCCCTTTCTGTCAATTTCTTCAAGATGACTAAATGTCAAGGAGGGAGTGATGGTGTCTGTAAAAGTCTTTTCACAGCCACTGCCACTGTTGGCCACATTTTAATTGCCACTTGGGAGTTCTTTGTGACACTGTCTACACACACGTTTATGTACAGAACAGTATACAGGACTCCACTGGAATTGGAGATGCTGAAGTAATAAGCCACACTTGAAAAACAAATATTCACTAATTCACATAAGGGTCTGTGTGTTTTTGCATGTTTTGTTGTCAAGTACTTGTAACTTCACCCACCGAGGCCTGGAGAACAGAGAATGTCAGATGATATCAATGAGAAAAATGGATTTTTTTATTCTTCTAACAAGTGACTTCTATGGCTTCTGGTGGAGGAAAGTCCAGCTTTCTTTGTGTGAGAGGTCTATGTCCTACATGGTTCTCAATGCTAATCTTTATTTAAAGGCTGCACAGATGCATTAAAAGTCAAAGGGAGATTTGAGCTATCTAAATAATGGATAGTAAGAAATCCTACAAATTTCTTATTTGGCCTTGATTATCTGAAAATGTTTTTGTAATATCTACCAAAATTACTCAATAATTGCTTCAGTTCTACATGTAGGCTTAGTCTGTGCATGCTATAGAAGACTTTCAGTTCATTTCATTCTCTCAAAATTTAATTTCCCTTCATTCTTTCTCCAACATGTTTTTATCTTTGTTTTCACATCCATCTAATAAAAGCACAGCTGAACTCCTGTGATATCCACGCCAACAAAGTTCTCAATTTCTGTAAACTCTTCTCTTTAGAGAAGAGATTAAAAGGAGAGAGTCATCAAACATACTTAAGCAAAATTCTATGACCTACTGTTGGCATATAGGCAGCTTTGGGGTATGGATTTTCCCTGAGCACTGCTGTCTCTACAAGAGTTTACATTCTTTGGAGGCAAAGACTCTTCCTAACTCAACCTCGTGTCTCCGTCCAGCCAGCTCTGGGCCTTGGCATGTATATATGTATACATGGGTGTGCATACATGTATATATGCATGTTGGTGTTGATGTATGTGGTAATGAGTTGGTGTTCTTAAAATGATGGAGATTTGTATTAAAGTGAGCTGAAATAGTTTAGACATAGATTTTAAACCACCTGAAAATGGTTTGTGTAATTTAAAAAATGCCTATTTTAATCTTAGAAGGCTTGCTCATCTTCCCACACTCCTCCCAGGAAATGGACACTTCCTCTGACAAGTACATCGCTAGGGACCATGCTCAGGGCACTTGATCTGGGGATGAAGTCTTTGTTCCCATGTGATTGCTGGCACTCTGGCATGGCCCTGTGGATGCCAAGGTCATGTATAACCTGTGCTTTTATGCCCATGCATGCAGCCTCCCTTCTCATGCTTCATCCGTGCTCAACCCTATACCAGCGCCAGCTACATAATTTATGGGGCTCAGTGCAAAATGAAAATGCAGATCCCTGGACTGGGGCTGAGAATTCAATCTCCCCTTCTCCAGGGCTGCTGCCCCAATCCACTGCAGATGGGTGAAACCAAGGGATTGTAAGCTCTCTGCTGAGATGCACTGGACATCTAGATCAGGAGAGGGCAAGAAGTCCCCTCTGAATTGCATACTGAGCACATGACCGCCCCCGTACCTGAGCTGGACCCTGAGAAGGGAGAAGATGACAGCCTGATTCGAGCTTCCAGGGGTCTGGGGCTGCCAGGGGCAAGAAGCAGATGACCGAAAACCTGTCTTATCCTGGGGAGGTGAGGAGGTAGCAGCTGGACCACCAGAGGCTCCAAGCCCCTATCCACACACATGCTCTCATTGTCCCATCAGACTTTACTCACAGAGCACAAATTCAAAGAGAAATTATTTAGAATTGCAAAGTGGTGACCTCAGGGCACTAAACCCCAAACTTGGGGCCCTGCTGGGCTGGGAGCCCTGTGTGCCCGCAATGGTCACAGGCCCGAAAGGAGCCCAGCCCATGGCTCACTGTCAGCATCCACAGATTCAGTTTCCACACAATTTTCAGTTACTAATTTTCCATCAACGGGACCTCCTTATAAAGGATCCTAAAATTTTGAAAAATTGCACCTAATCCTACAACTGCTTTGAGAGAATCATTTTTCCAAATCAGTGCAAATTTTGAAAAGAGTATATGTGTCTACAGAGGAACTTAGACATGGCTTTTTTTTTCCCAAACAAGAAATCAAACTTACAAATCGTCAATGCATCTATTATACATTATTATCAATGACTACATAAGTATACCATTTGGTGGAAAATTAGGATGAAATACTGTTTTATTTTCTATCAATTTTGAGTTATCTATACCTAGATTGGAGAGGCAAGGCATGAATTCCTTGAAAGAGAAATCACATAGAAGTTGTCACATGCTTTCTTTCAGTTGTAGACCTAGCTTTTTAACTGTGCTGCCCTTTCACTAACAAACACAAAAACAAAGTTTCCCTCTCCTGACTATCTGCTGGATCACCTCCAAGCCTGGCAACAGGGGGCATGATCTAGGTGCTCAAGGCCATGTAATTGGCTTAGTTTGGAGGCACTCCCAAGTTACCCACCTGTGGGACAACATGCAAGAATTACTAAGAACAGACATTAAATGTGCTTAAAAAATGGTCAAAGCTGTTAAATAATCTGCTTTAAAATTTTGGTACTATCTTAGGTGAAGTGTGTGTGTGTGCGAGCGCGTGCGTGCTTGCATGTGCATGTGTGTGTGAATGTGTATGTGTGCACGTGTGTGCATGTGTGCGTGTGTGTGTGTGTGTGTGTGTGTGTGTGCGTTGGGGTGGGGAGATGAGGCTGAAGGGCAGGGAGGAGAGAGTCCATTTTTTCTTACATAACACAGTGTTATTAGTATTATGGGGTTCAAGTGGTGGGGTCAGAGGTCCTCGACTTTCTCCTTGCAATTTCCAATCTTCCAGCCTCTTCCAGCAACATGTGGGTTTGTTTTCTAATACCTGCAGGGCTCTCTTTGCAGCCCTATAGACCTACAGGGATGCTTCATCAAAGGTCTCATCATGAATTTTTAAACTGTTTTCAGTTTATTGAGACTCTGAGCCCAGCAGCCGCACATAGATACCTGGAAACCCAGGTGTGGAAAGAAGATGGGGCTGAAACAGAATCAGCTACGTCGTGGTCACACAGGCCAAACTCTAGGCTCAGGCGGACATGAGATGGCAATCACAGCGATGCATCAGCCCCTTCTTCTCCCAGACCTAGGGGCCTTTCAGAGGTATGAACTCTGCACAACCTCAGCAGCAAGGAGGCTGTCCACCTGACATTCAGAATATGATTTAACTATGGGCTACAATAGAATAAATCACTATTTCAATTGGAAATGATGGCCTCTGGGCACAATCACTTCTGATAATACGCATGGTACAACATGTCGGAGAGCCCCAACGCAGAACACTGGTGGTCCTCCATGTGCAGTGGCTGCATTTGTGACTGCAAAGAGCAGGTGATTAGATAATCACAGGACACTGACTTTCCCAGACTTGGAGGTTTCACAGGGCAGTCAAATTGAAGGAGCACATTAATAGCTATATGACTAGAAAGAGCTTGACATTTAATTTTGCTAAGTAAAAACATTATTAAAAATTGCATTATCATACAATAGAGGCATTTGAATGCCCTTCTCCCACGCAAAGGATGTATTCTCTATTTAAAGGATAATCCTTTAAATTGAAGAACTTTAGCCTAGTGAGAAACTCATTGCACTAGACCTTCTCTCTTTTTTTCATTTTTCCTTCGACCAGTGTTTCTTTGTTTGCAGAGGGATACTGGTTTTTCACAGAGCACTGGGAGCTTGTTGTGGACATGGCAGAATTTGAAGCATCAGCAAGCCCACTCCCTCTGCTCCTCCAGACACGGGGAGTGTCTGACCAAACACTCCTGAAGTGTTTCTTCTTTAGAATAAATATTAATAATTCCTCTTTTCTCTCAATCCTTTTTTAGAGACATCATATAATTTTCTTTATATATATAAAGTTTTATGTTCCGAGTAATACATTAATTATTTTATAAATATTATTTTTGTCAACCCTTACAGTAGTAACCCTATAAGGTGTTTATGACTATGTCCTTTTATACAGGAAACTAAACTTTACAAAGGTTAACTCACTTTTCTACTACACAGTAAGGAAGTGACAGAGAGGCAACTATATCTCAAGCTACCTGATCAATGGAAGGCTCACATCTTTATCACCTAGACTATATACTGATCAAATATTTTATAATAGCTACCATGTAATGAATACTTACTGTGAGCCAGAGACTTCGATCAGTATTTTATACATTTTCTCATTTAGTTTCCACAGAAGCCCTGTGTTATCAGGGCTTCCATTTTATAGATATGGAAACTAAGGTTTACACAGGTTAAACAATTCACCTGTGATCACACAGTTAGTGAGTGATAGCATCAGAATTTGAACCTACTGCCATATGCATCAAATGAAAATGTTTCAGAGAGACAACACAATAAATTCCCAGTGCCATGATAGAAATTATATTTTCAGATATTTTCCTAGTGGAACTTGGCTCCAGAGATCTCTAGATTCGAGATCTGGGAAAGTCGGTGATGAAGAAGGGAAAATGGCATAAGGGACAGCTGCATTCTTAGCTTAGGGTCTCCATAATCAAGGTGTGATCTCGGGACTGGCAGCATCAGCACTACTCGGCACCTTGTGAGAAAAGTGGGTCTGCAGGTCCCAGTCCTCCCAGGTCTCAGACCCACTGAATCAGAATCTGGATTGGAACAAAATCCTCAGGCGATCCATTACCCATAGCTAAGAGTGAGAAGCACTGGTTTGGAGTTTATAACTCCTTCTCTCCCTCCCTCCCTTCTTTTTTCCCTCCTTACCCTCCTCCATCCCTCTCTCCTTCCCTCAACCCTTTCTTTTTCCTTCCTTCCTTCCTTCCTTCCTTCCTTCCTTCCTTCCTTCCTTCCTTCCTTCCTTCCTTCCTTCCTTCTTCCCTCCCTCCTTCCTTCCTTCCTTCCCTTGGGTAGCATTTAAGTATAAATATACCTAAAATGCCTAACTTTTATTTGCAGTAGACTGTCATATCCTATCTCACAAAAGTCAGGGTGGAGGTGTGTGAGAATATAGGAAAAGAAAACATTCAAGAGGAATACTCTCAATCACGGTAATAGCCTTCACCATTCTTACCCCATGCACCCAGTGGGAGGACTCCCAGTGAAGAGGTTCACAGCAGGAAGAGCCAGTCCTATATTCTTACAGGGAAGCATATTTATCTTTTTAAAAACACAACAAAAACTGATGCCAAATGTAGCCCAATATCCTTGCTCTATGATTTATGGCAATTTTCCTGACACTTTCTCCTTCCATATCCATATCTTTGCTCTTCCATTTGTGAGGGTCTGTGAAGATAAGAGTCTGGCATATCCATTTCAGTTATTTACTTTCAGAACACCACATTCTTTGCAAAAGTAGCCAGAGCATCACTTTAAAAGAGGGGAATAAAAATTTTAAACCCCTTAAAGCTGAAATAAAACTGCATTTCTACACAGATACTCCCAAAAGGTAGCATTTGCAATCACTCACTGTTGTGTGCAACTAAAGACTGGAGAAAGTGGGGTCATTTAGAACTCAGCAAAGGACAGGAGGGAGGAACCTTCAGAGGAACTACATCACATGAAATTGTAGCATCACATGCAGTTAGCAATGCTTACAGTAATGGAGCTTCTATGTATGACAGCGTGACAACACAAAATTGTGCAGGAGGGAAGGATGTCGCACAAGCCACTATGAACAAATTACCAAGTGCTACAAAACCGTCTTTGGAGATGGGGTAACAAAACATTGCATCTGTAATAAGATTAAGTCGATCTAGAACATGAAAACTCAAATTAATGGCCCACCCATAGATTGATGGTTAGGTTTTTCTCCCCTGAGAGTTGGATATAAAAAGCTAAACAGCCAAAGAACCAGTCCAATTCATGTCTCTGACCATTTTGCTCTCACTCTATTTATTTCTTGGCATTATTGTAATTGAAAAAGTATCTATTACTAAAGATGCTATTAACTTGAGTGCATTTGTAGAGTGTTATATCACTAATAGACTTAGGTCAGATTCTTTTATCCTTTTAGCAAAGCATTATTTTGTTGTCCTCTTGTTCTAAAGATTTTGTTCCACTTAAAGTCAAATAGAACAAAAGCTTCACAGGACTTGTTCAGAATATTTTTATCATTATTTTAACTCTGTTACATGACAGTTTCAAATACATAACAATTTTGATTTGTTATATTAACTTATTTTTGGATATGTTTCAGAACTCATGTTATAAAAATATGCCTACTAAATATGACTTAGACTCAGATTATAACTGTAAGGTTTTAAGTCCAAATACTTTTTTTAAAAAGTTTATTGGGGTGACAATGTTTAGTAAAGTCACATAGGTTTCAAGTGTACAATTCTGTAATACATCATCTATATATCACATTGTGTGTTCACCACCCAGAGTCAGTTCTCTTTCTATCACAATATATTTGATCCCTTTTACTCTCTTCTACTACCTCCCTCCCCCCTTACCCTCTGGTAACCACTAAACTATTGTCTGTCTATGAGTTTTTGTTTCTTGTTTGTTTTGTTCCTTTGTTGCTTTCAGTTTTATATGCCACATATCAGTGAAATCATATAGTTCTTGGCTTTTTCTGACTTATTTTACTTAGCATAATAATCTCAAGATGCACCCATGACCTCAAAAGCAAGGGACATAAAAGGTAAAATAAATGAATGGGACTATATCAAACTAAAAAGCTTCTGCACAACAACAAAAAAAACCATCAACAAAATAAAGAGGCAACCAACCAAATGGCAGAAGATATTTGCAAACAACACCTCCAATAAGGAACTAATATTCAAAATGTATATGGAATTCAAACAACTCAACACCAAATACTTTTAAAACTTACCTCTTGAGTTCACACTTGACTTTCAAATGGCAGGGTCGGATGTGAAATAAGAAGCAGAGTGAACTGCTAACTACAGTGGTGAAAAGGTGCAAGAGTGGAAGAAGAGGAGTCCAATCATTTAAAAATATCCACCGTATTTCATCAAATCTAAGATGTTATTGATGTAAAGCTCATGAATATTTTATGTTCCACTAAAGAAGAAATAATCTGCCAATTAAACCATGACATGCCACTGATTTATTATAAGATACATTCCAATTTTATCCCATAATCTTCACTTTAAGATGTCACATGAAGGGAAAAGCTGTGTATCTCAGAACTGATAAATACATTACTACTCATTTGTCTTTATGTGCCAATAAATTTGAACAGAGAATAGGCAGTAGAATAAACTAGAAATTTTACATACAACCTCTAAAATATCCTCAAAATTTGGATGCTGTCTGGAAGTGGTGGCAATTTTACAATTGAATATTTTAATAATTCTTGTGTAGAAAATAAGCAAGACAAAGAAAGGCTAAAGGTGTGGTTGGTAAAAGAACAGTATTCACTTATATTAGCCAGGATGGGTGCCTATTTGGTCATTTTGTGGTTTGGACAATGTTCTTGGTTTGTCTGTCTTCAGACATGATGATGGAGTGACCTTGCTTTTGTCCGTCATGGTCAGAGTGGCCTTGTCTGATGTTGGTGTTCTAGGAGCTTGTTCACGCAGGAGGTCACCGAGGCCCAGCTGTGTGTGCCAGGCCTAGATGCCATGGGCTGCTTTCTCTTTCTCAGTTAAAAAGTACACATTTTATTTTGAGGGTGTATGACCCCAAATCAGGAGGAAGATGTGGATGATGCTAGCTAATGCTAATTATAAATGTTTTGTAAAGAAGAAGCATTTGGTAATGGAAGTATATGCCCAAAGCAAAATATCAGATACGTTTCTAGTTGGCCTGACAGCCTCATCTCTCAGGAGGTTTTGGGGGCAGAGAGTGGTATTCTTAGTCTAGGCTTAATTCTGATTAACAGGGCCACATTGAAGTAACAGGATCCACGGGATAACATGACCATATACTTCTAGAAGGTTTATGTATCAAGAAAGGGGATGTGGGGAGAGTCAGATTCTGAAAAATTCAGAAAAATTACCCACATGATCCCATAATTAGAACTGATAAAAAGAAGAGGACAGGAGTCTTTAAAAATAATATTCTGACAACACAGTGTGGAGTCAGAACGACTGGTATTTTCATCTTTGTGCCACATGTGCTATCTGTGTGACTTTGGATAAGTTACTCAAACTGACTGATCTTAAGTTTCCTCAGCTGTAAAACGCAGGTAGAAGTAGCATCTGTGTTATAGGTGCCATTTCTATAGTGAGACCGATTATTGTGTGAAAGAGCCCAGCATCATACCTGCCACATAATAATTGTTCAACAGTGTTGGCTGTCATTGCCAATCATTTGAGTATTGTTGCAAACAACATTGACATATGATTATCCAATCACAAATGATCTAGATAAAGAAGGGAAGAGGAGATGATGTGGCCACAGAGGACACCCTTTCGTAAGGGGACACTTTAGAGGAGACTGTAAATTACACACATGCAGCCAATATCCAAGAATGAAATCAAGTATAGGAGAAAAGCTGGAAGACTGGGGAATGAGAATGACTCCTAAACCTATATTGCTAATCTAAAACCTCTTCTGTTCCTGTCCAGTATTTCTAAATAGCACATTTGCCACAGGTAAAAAAAAAAATTTTTTTTTGAAAAGCTCCAGTTCTTCCAAACTTCACAATTTCCACTCATGTTCATCCTTCTAATTATACATGCTAAAAAAAACCCCGACTCTAAATTACCTTTGCTTGGAGTCTCTCTGCCTTACCCCCAGCAATAGACAAATCTCAAATCCCAAATCTTGCTGACAACTGTCCCCTTCTCTGTTTCCGCTGCCCTCATTGTCACTCACTCAGATCATGGGCATAGTCACCACCCCTCTAGTCTGTCCTGTCTTCTGTTATACACTAATGGCAATGAGACTTGTAAATACTGTCACTGAGGGAAGTCCAGGAAATGCTTTGGCCCCTACCTGTCAGACAGAAAGCTGGGTCTGGAGACTGGGGTGTAAGGGTTTGGTGGAGTGCGTGAGCAAAGAGACAGCCTCCATCAGGAGACCTGGCAGTGGTATAGATGAGCCCCAGGAGGGAGTTAACAAGAGCGTGAGAGCCTTATGTGGAGGGCACAGGCTCTGAAATCAGATTGACTGTCACCACCACTTACCAGGTGGGGACCTCAAGCAAGTAGCTTAATCTTTCTGGGCTCAGTTTCATACCTGCAAAGTTGAAATAAAAATGGTACCTCCCTCATGAAGTGAGGATTAAGTATGGTAATCCACATAAGTAAACTATTCAATCACAGTTTCTGGCACACAGTAAGCACTCCATATGCGTGAGCTTTCTCACCATTACCATTGTACTTGAAGGGAGACAGAGCCCCACCCAGGGGTCCGCACTGCGAGGTGTGTCCCCCAGTGGGGCTCTGGCACTCCAGGCAACAGGACTGGGAAATGTGATTCCAGCTGTTTGATCTGACAAGATGCTGAGCATTTGCCTCTGACATTGTCAATGCCTCAAGGGCAGGGTAGAGCCCACAAGGGTGTCAGAAGAGGGACAGAGAGGCAGGCTGGAGCAGAATCCAACAGCACTCAGAGCAACAGCGGTTCGAGTCCCGCCTGAGCTGAGCTGCCGATGAGCTGCCAACAGGTGGCAGGATGGCTCAGCCAAAAAAAAAAAAAAAGAATCCAACGGCAACCTCCTTTAGTGGGTTGCAAAGGCTCTGTAGACAGGTGCTGCTCACGGCTCAGACAGAAGTACATGCATCACGTGTGAGCTGTAGTGGAAAAGAATAAAAGCCATTATAGTTAGGAGCAGAGGGTATCATTTTCAGGGCAATGGCTGGCTGGGACGGCTTCGCCCAAAATGACTGAGTTGGTGCCGAAGAATCTACATGTTGGCTGGGGTGGTGTCTGAATGTGAGTCCAAAAAAGAACTTGGCCCCTAAGTGGATGATGAGCACAGATATATATGTAAGTGGACTCTAGAAATAAGGAACAGGGAGACGACAGCCACAAAGGAGGAGCTGCCAGCCTTATGGGTAAGCAAGCAGCAAATAAGTCCTCAGAACCCAGCCTGGATTCTGCTTGTATTTGCTAGTTAATTAAATGAATTAATTAATTTTTCTTTACTGTGGTAAGATCACTTACATAAGATCTACCTTCAACCAATTTTGCAGTGCACAATTACAATATTGTTAACTACAGGCATAATGTTGTGTATAAAACTTATCATCTCCACTGGTATAAACTTAATGTTTATAACTACAATTTTATATCCACTGAACAGCAATTCTCCATTCCCCTTCCACCCTGCAACTCTCTGTTTTTATGAGTTTGGCTGTTTTAGATACTTCCTATCAGTGGAATCATGAAGTAGTTGTTCCTTTGTGACTGGCTTATTACACTTAGCATCATGTCCTTCAGGGCAGGATTTGTTCCTTTATAAGGATTTCATTCTATGTATACACTACTTTTTCTTTATCTATTTATCCATCAATGGACACTTAGGTGGTTTCCATATCTTGGCTATTGTGGACAGTGAGATATATCTCACCCGTATTAGAAAGGCTATTATCAAGAAAACAAAAGGTAAGTGTTGGCGAAGATGTGGAGAAACTGGAGCCCTTGTACACTCTTGGTGAGAATGTAAAATGGTGCAGCTGCCATGAAAAACAGCATAGAGGTTACCCCCAAAATTAAAAATAAAACTACCGTACGATCCAACAATCCCAGTCTGGGTATTTACCCCACAGAATTGAGATCAGGATCTGGAAGAGAGTCTGCCCTCCCATGTTCACTGCAGCATCACTCACAACAGCCAAGGTGTGCTTGTACTTTCTTGCGGCTGCCTTTTATCTGCTCTCCTTCCCCGCAGCTCTCTGGCCGCTCCTTGCTCTGCAGAGGAGCTATTCTTAGGGGATTCTGAGTCCTAAAATCTGGGCTTGAGCTCCAAGTTCACTACCAACGGTGAGCTCTAGCCTCCTCATACGAAAATTGGAATGCTAACACTACTCTTTGATCATTAGTTCTTCACGATATTCTTAAGTTCTTGCTAGGGGAGGGCATTTGCAAGACACTAAGGACACATAAAAATAATACCGTGTTGTTTCATTTCTCCTCATTACTTAATTCACTCATTCGCAACAAATATTTACTGAATAATGACCAGATATGGTTCCTGGGCCTTGGGGGCTTACACCCTAGTAGTGAAGTTATGCACTAAATTAATAGTTAAACAAAGAACTCGGGGCAGCACCAGGATCGCCCTCTCCATTTCCACCAGTTGCCCCATCAAGAGACGATGTTTGGGAATGCTCGATCCTATTCTTATAAAACGTCCTTTGAGCCACATCCTTCATGTTTAACAAAACAAAATCTGTAATGAAGTCCTGACTTGTGCAATTAAAAGTGAAAGTTTGAAGACTGGATCCTTTAGCCCCGCTGTCTCCATGACAGCCGCCCTCCGGGGCTGGCAGGAGGGCGAGGAGCCCGGCAGCTGTGTCTGGGGTGATTTACTGTGTGTTTCAGCTGGGCTGAGACTCCTGTCCTCATTTCTTCGCGGCTGTTCCCTGGCCCCTCCTTCTTCTCCCCAGCCTATTGTAACGTTGTTCTAATGACTGCAGGAGGGGTATAAGTAGCCATAGCCACTTCCTTAGGTAACAATGGATAAACAGCAGCTTCAGGGATCCCAGGTCTATATTATTTATGAAGCTGCAATTCTCCTGTAAATAACCCAGTTGTTAAAATGATATGTATCTATGTAATTGAGTCTTCTGTATACAAATAAATAAGACTTTATTGCAATGTCAGAAGTTAACAGACCAGTCAATAAAATCAATAACTCACTTTTTCTTGCTTATATATCTAACTTTTCTCTACCTTTCCTATATCCTCTGTTTGTTCTGGTTCCATATTACTGCTGAAAAGAAAACACAGCTCTTGCTTGTTAAATGGTAGGTGCTGGTGGTGGTTGGGGGCTGGGGTGGGGGAGTTGCAAACAAAGGGAAAAAGAAACCCATGAAACGTTTTACCCAGGTGGGGTTTCAAATTTCATGTATATTTATTTAAGGAAACTAAAGGGAGAGAAAAATGTCTTGTTTTATATGTCAGAGTGCAGATATTTTTAATATAAATGCCCCACCAACTGCACAAGTAAATCAGGTCACAGCTATAAGCTTGGTGAATGTCTCCAGTCCACTATTACATGTCCCAAAATTGCTGTCAAAACAACCCTACTGGGTTAGGGCCAGAGCTGCGCCCTTTTTCCTACCTCAGCTGAGATCGTGTCAGCATTTTCCTTTTAAATCCCATTTTGAGAAGTTGGTAATTCAGCTGGAAAAATTTGCTCTGCATAAACTTTGGCATATGTATCTCTGGAGCAAGGAAGAGGTTTATTTGAAGTTGGTAGGTTATTTTTTAAAGCAATTTGCTTAATTGATTTGGCCCTTGTTGAGCTCATTAAAAGAGCTTAAAAGGGCTGCTTGATATTTTTGCACTTATTTTTAAAAATCCAATTAAACAAATTGGCATTGATCCAAATTTTCTGCACCTGAGTGGGGAAAGATAACCAAAATAGAGAAAAAGAAAAATTAATAGATTGGGTCAGTCCAATCTTTATGATGATTCTATTGCTGTGCAAATAAGCCCATGATTTAATGGCCCATTCACATAGACCAATTTGTCCCCTCCCAGGGACTAGAGAGATACATGAAATTATCCCTCTTTATTATCTACCAGAACAGGACTCGGACTTTTGGGAAAGGAGGTCCCTGGTATTTACAAGACTTGACAGGGAATGCACATGTCAGCCTGGACTTATGGACCTTAATCGAGTGGATGGAATATTGGATCCTTAGTGGTTTTATACTGAGAACATGGTAGTGTTCATACATTGGCTTGGAGAATGAAATAATTCAGATTTGCATAGCATATTCTGTATTATAATAATAAGAAATTATATTCATCATTGTGGATCATGAATAGTCATGTCACTTTTTAAACCCACTCTGTGGCAAATGGAAGCTTTAGGAGAAGGTAGTCTATAAAAACTCTTGGCGTCACCAAGGCTAAGAAAATGTGAAAATTATTGGTATAGAGGATACTTTCAACTGCGGCCAACCCAGGTTACAGAGCCCATGATTTTTCTCACTGTATTTTTGCTGGAATAAAAAGTCCAGGTTTAGATATAATGCATATGAAGTGCTTGTGGAGATGTTGATACTACCGGATGCTCAAGGAAGAGAACCTAAGTGGAGACACAGACACTGGAACAATCAACAAACAAGTGGCCTTTAGAACCACAGAGCAGATTAACTGCCAGGAAAAGTGTGTTAGAAGAGCAATGATTTAGGATATAATTCTGGGGAACATCAAGTTTGCAATTGCAGCAGAAAAGAGGAGCCCAAAAATTAACCAAGGAGAAACTCCATAAGGTGAGATAAGAACTCAGAGTTCACAGTCATCCAGTGGACAAGAGATTTTGCAGGACCATTCCACTGGTCATCCCAAATCCTTCGGAGGGATCAAGTAAGAGAAGAAGAGAAAAATACCCACTAGGCTTGTTAATATGTTAACACATACTAGCTACCTAAAATACTATTTGGATGAATAAACATTAGCATGAACAGTTTTATTGGAATCATGGATATTGAGGGTGCATTTTAGTGAGTGAGGGAATGCATAGCAAGTGAAGAAGTTTATCTATGTGTTTAAATAGGCAGGGCAGGTTAGATCAGTGATTTTTAAACCATGGGTTGTGGAGTCTATTAGTGGGATGCGAAATAAGTTTAGTGAGTTGCAACCAGCTGTAAAAATAATTAAATAGTAAAGAGTAATTGCGTGGAGTAGAATAAAACAGGAAATAACAGAGTGCTTAGCACATATTAAGACCAAGTATTATTTCAATAAATTTTAATTTCAGTTATGTATTATTTTTATGTGTATACTGAGTCCCAATATGAAATATGTTTTGTATTGTAAATTGAAGTAAAAAAGTTTGAAATTCTTTAGATTATGAAGCAAAAAAAGATAGTGTATAATAAACATCTTTTTGTTGTTGTTTATTTGCTTAAAGTAGGTAGAGGCTAGAGCCTGTTATAATCTGAGTAGAAGGCGATAGTTAAGAAGGGATGGTTTAAATTGTTAGTAAGAAACTTGGTACTCCTGATGGAATAAGGTACCCAAAGAAGTGGGACGGATGGACTCCGAGCACACATGAGGAGCCAGCTTTGAGCAAGAGGAAGGAAAGATCACCCTTTGGGACTAGAAGGAAA
The DNA here is from genome assembly GCF_001890085.2 of Hipposideros armiger. NCBI lineage: Eukaryota > Metazoa > Chordata > Mammalia > Chiroptera > Hipposideridae > Hipposideros > Hipposideros armiger. The sequence continues at coordinate 2,287,554 of NW_017731558.1, forward strand.
GAGAATGAGCATATGTAGAAGAAGCTGATGGAGAAGAAACCTGACGACTTCAATTTTCTAAGTGGAAGAGGACATCAGCTCATCTGCTGTGGGAGAGGCAGGAACGGCTTGATTTGAGAGGGGTGATTGGTGATGCTTTAGACAGTCGTTTGAAGGAGTGGGGACATGAGCTCTTTGTGAACAAGGAACAGGACTAGGTAAAGAGGCTGGAGATGTTTTGTGGCCGTAATTTGCAAAGAGGCATGAGTTGTGTCGTGGCCCCGAAAATACATAGTCACATCCTAATCCCCAGCCCCTGTGAATGTTACGTTATTTGGGGTGGGAGAGTAGGCATGGAGGAATGAAGGGCTGAAAGAGGTTACAGAGTGAGGCTGGGCTCAGCACATGGTTTTCGAAGTGAAAGATTTCTGGGTGATGACAGGGTTAAGTATGATAGAACATGTCCACACAGAAAAGGTGAAGACCTTTGGAGTTGAGGTGGTCAAAGAATGTTGCCTTCAGCAACAGAAATGAAATATGTGGTATATCACAGAAGAGCAAGGTTCTCAAAGGAATACAATGGAGAAGTAATGTATGTTAGCAACATTGGGGGATGTGACAATAATGACCTTCTTACGCCAACATGTATAGAGCGGACAAGAATGAGCAGCCTCTACTTGAAAGGCCAGCAAAGAAAGCCATGTCCATAGGGGACAGCCAAGTTGCCTCTAACGCTAGGAGGTGGAGAACGTTTTCTGCAAACAGGACTGTTACTTTCCACTCTGGAATGGTTGCACATGAAAACCACACGCAGACCTGAACATAAATCTGCATGTCTGGGACCTAGCCCCAGGATTTCTGATCTAATTGTCTGCGGTAGAACTTAGATATTAGCATTATTTAAAATGCCTTAGGAGATACTGATGAGTAGACAATCGAGAACCATCGATGGGATGAATTAAAAATTGTTTTAGAAGGGAAAGGGGCAAGGTTGGTAAGAAGGTCAGAGGTGAGTAGTTGGTGAGGAGAGGAGGGTAACCAAAGCCAGAGCAGGGGGCCCAGTGTAAAATGAAAGTGCAGCATCTCTTGTTAAAAAATTATTAGGAATTTCAGGACAGTGACAGAAAAGCATTAAACTAAGTACATGCCCTTCTGGACATGGGGCCCCATGCCACTGCACCTGCCACACACCCATGAAGCTGGCCCTGCCCCTTGCAGAAGGCATCAAAGACATAAGGCTGAAGTTTCACAGGCAATTCTGGAACCAAGCCTTTGGCGCAGACATGAGCTAAGGTCTAGTAGCATCCAGGCCACGCAGAGACAGCATAAGTGGCCAGGTGTGGGGTGGTTTCATCTGTACAATGTTCCTGGCAAATGGAGGGGTCAGTCTGCCAAATGAGTGACACTAAAAGTGATTTCTAAAGTAATTCTTCTTTTGTCTTTGCATCAAAAGACTTCAATCAAGATTTCAGAGGCAGTGTTCTGAAACTTTGTCTTTTATGTTCTGCTTCTCCATTCTTAAAAGACGTTAATATCTCATCACTTCCTGCAGATGGACCCTTCACTGAGGAAGCATGTTAGTTTGCTGTGGCTCGTGCATGCACAGATATGCACACCCAGACTGACTTGCTTCTGTCTTTGTACCATTTCCACCATTAGCAGTGACTTCTCAATTGGAATAATGATGAATCGGCCTCCCTAGCTGCTGCCTTCAAACCCAGGGTCAGAATTTACTCTTCTTGGAGCTCTCCATTACCACCCAACATCACTCTGCCTGCCCCTTCTCCTGCTATATTGATCTCTTTACAATTGGGCAGCACTTTTAATTTTTCAAAGAGCTTTCACATACATTTTCTCATTTGACCCTTACAACAATCCTGTGAAGTAGGTAGAGCAAGTCTTATTATCCCCATTTGGGAGATGAGGAAAATGAAACACAACGCACTTAAGTGGTGGGCCCTGCGTGGCACGCAGCTGGTCCATGGCAGAGTCAGGGCCCGAGCTGGGTCCTCCCACTCCCTCACGGCTCTGGGAACTTTCCACTAGAGAGGGAGTGATTGTACTGTAATTTTCTACTCTTAATAATATCTTCTGTAAACCCGGTTCTTCATCTGCTCTAGGCCCCTCCTACTCAAAGTGTGGTCTGTGAGCCAACTGCAGTAAAGAATCTCACATTGCCCTAGACTTGAGTCTGTGGTTTAAGATCCCCAGGTATTTGCAACAACATGGATGGACCTTGAGAGCATTGTGCTAAGTGCAATAAGTCTGAGAGAGAAAGACAAATACTGTATGATCACACTTATATGTGGAATTACACTTATATATGGAGTTTACAAACAAAAGAAAAAAAAATCTCACAGAAAAAGTGATGAGATTTGTGGTTACCAGAGGTGGAGGGTGAGAGGAGAGGAAATTGGATGAAGGTGGTCAAAAGGGACAAACTTCCAGGTATAAGATAAATGACTACTGGGGATGTTGATGTGCAGCATGATGACTTGATGACTATAGTAACCCTGTATGGCATATGTGAATGTTGTTGAGAGAGTGGGTTCTAAGAATTCCATCACAAGGAAAACAACTGGTTTTTGTTTGTTTGGTTTTTTTGTATCTATATGAAATGATGGCTGTTAATTAAACTTATTGTGATAATCATTTTACCATATAAGTAAGTCAAATCATTAGGCTGTATACCTTAAACTTACACAGTAACCTATGTATGTCAATTATATCTCAATAAAACTGGTGGGGAAAAAGATCGCCAGGTGGTTTCTATGTATATCAAAGATTGAGAATCACTGCCGTTAGATCCTGAGAGAGTGTGTGTGTGTGTGTGTGTGTGTGTGTGCGTGTGTGTGTGTGTGTACAGGCACATGCGTGCATGTGTGTGGCCTCTCTGAACCTTATGGATAATAACAACAATAGCAGAGTCACATTGGGTTTATCAGGTGCTAGACTGAACATGTGACATATACTAACAATTAATCCCCACTACAACCTTAGCTACCCAACCCATGAGGGGGGTACTGCTATAACCCACATTTTATAAACAGGCAAACCAAGGCATGGGGAGATAAATAACTCTGCCCAACCTAGTAAAAGTGGCCAGATTAGATGTGGACCCAGGCAGTGAGGCACTAGCATGGCCATTCTCAAGCATTACACCATTCCAGCTCTCTAATGGAGTGAAGGATCCCCTCCCTGCTCTTCTGGGATCATTTCACAGCCCTTAAGAGAACATTCTCAATGCAGTAGCAGTGACCTAGGGTTTCTTCACTGATCGGTAATGCTATAATAAAGTGGAATACAATCATATTATCACAATGCAATTGTAACCTAGTTATCTGGAGGCCAGAACCCTGGACACTTGGGTTTCCAGAAACTCTGTTGATAAGACTCTATAGCTCTTTAATTATGAAAAGGAAGCTTTTATTCTCCTAATAAAGCTCAGGTGAGAATGCCTCTTCCCCAGACACATACTTGGTCATCTGCCTTGGGCACAAAAAGAAATGCTCTGATAGGACGGAAGTATCTGGAATAGGGTCTTTTTCTACCACAGCCAATCAGAAGAAGAGACACAAGCAGTAAAGAGAGGATACAGATGTGTGTTCACTGTCCAGAACGGTCTCTAGTGATGTCAGGCCCCTGGAGAGGAGGCAGCTGGTTCTCGGCTGCTGGGCTTTACTGGGGCCTTCTGTTGGTAAAGTGGCTGCTTCCCAGCCACCTGTGAACTCAATTTCTATGATTCTGTTGTTCACAGGGAGGAGCTTTTTTCATGGACAGACTCATACTTATCAAGCTCATAAGGTTTGTAGACATCAAAATGGCAACATATCAAATTTAAAAACAGCATTCTTTCCCAGGAGGCTATGCTTCTCCACCGAGAGAGTTTCTGTATGGGTAATTTTGAAAGTATATTTAATACTATAATTATAATTCTTACTATAAAGGTACTTATAAAATATTATAATACTTAGAAAATAAAAAATAAAGACTATATTTTGTAATCAAGCTATAGAATGTAAAACTCTATAAACTTTTAATGAGGAAACATAGAAGAGAGAATCTCACAGGATATGAGGGTGGGGAGAGGAGAGAACACAGCATACAGAAAAGGGGAATAGTAAAATTTTTATGTTTAGAAAAAGAGTTTTAAATCTTCAAAAAAACAGGTACAGGCAGAGCTACATGGAACAGAGTTTACAATAAGTAAACAAAGTTACAAACATTTATAAAAATCTATGTAAACAGATTTATAGCAAGAGGATTAAGATGTGTCTATATTAGATTCATTTATTTAGAGAAACAGCATTGATTTAAAAATATAGTATCAATGTAATAACTTCTTAGATCAAAATGCTATATTGAAAGTATAATTGATTGTAAGACAATTCCTAACTGGAGAATGTTAAAAACTTTAGAAGAAAGAAAAACTGGAATCTCCCATATTTGGTATCAGGCTATGAGAGCTTAGGCTTACAGAGAGCTACAGGTCCTGCAGATGGAGTTCGGAAGCTGTGCACACCCTTCTCCTGCCACGTGATTGGAGGTACACTGCCCACTTCCGCTGTTCTGGGGTTGAGCACCCCTACTTCTGATTAAACCAAGAGACAGGCAGAGTCTGTTGAAAGGCATTCTTATTTCTCTTCTTTCAAAAATTTAGGAGTGTCTCACTCACCAAGTGATCTGATCCCAGAGATTGTAAAAAAAGCTGCACCTCAGCTTCCGTTTCCCCCATGACTTCCGGAGGCAGATGCTGCTAGTCCAGCCTGACACCCTCCTTAAGTCTCCTAGCACAGGCTTCCCGATTGGTCATGGTTGATGTGAGAGCCGGAAGAGATTTCCCATGCCTGCCCTGAGCTTTGCACCATATGAGGGCAGGACTCGGGAAGCCCTGAGGAGATCCTTGTAGCTTCCGAATCATCTAAAGCAGCAGGTGGAGCTGGTGTGAGGACAGCAAAGGCATGAGCTCGCTGAATGACAGACACTGACTGAGTCATGCATGTGTAGCCCCTACTCTGGCCCAAATTTCATTATAAAAATAAACTATTTGATGAGCAAATGCAGATTAACTGTACATTGTATTTAAAAAATGATAAAGGTGCCTAACACTGAGACACAGTATAGAAAGGATAGGCTGGTTAAAGAGTAAATCATGAACATGTAGATGAAATTTGTGGTTATCTGTGGCCATTTTTTTCTGAGTAAGTTCACCCTTCCAACGTCCATGAAATTGATGCTTCAAATACATGTGCATTAACTTTTATTCTGGTAGGCATCCCTATGTTCCTGGGTCTTGGAAGACTTGGGGCCTGTTGACCTGTTTCTTATGCTTAATGCTATAGACTCTTATATTATTATGTTTCAAGTGGTATTTGGAAAACTTCAATGTTCTGACATTTTAGAATGTGTTATCTGTTGCTAACCCAAGATATAGGGTATGTGTTTGTATGTATCTGGTTTTTTGTTTGTTTGTTTGTTTCACTTTTCTATGTTCATCTTTCGATGAAAGTACCTTTCAAACCCAGGCTAGCAAAGTCATTATCAGTTAGACATCTGAAGAGCAGTGAGGATTGAGGAAGCATATTTTGGGAAGGGAAAGTTTTCCCTGTCTTCCTACCTCCGTTACTGTTGCATCATTGGTCCAATTAATGGAAAAGATAGATGGTAATTCACCAGATAAAATGTGATGACAGAGGAGACTTTGAGATGGTGTTGCATAACCACCCATGCAGGCAACATCCAGGCACTGCACAGAATTCTCATTCTCATTACTTGTAACATTAAAGATAAAATCAATAATCCTAACAGCTGCAATTTCTCTCAAAATCAAACATAAAGGATAATTTTTAAAAATGTGGGGCTGCGTTGGTGGTTAAGCCATGATCATTCTCTCTGACAGAGAATGTATAGGCTTAGGGATAAGCCCTCCAGCCTCAGCACCAAAGCAGGATGGTGGTGAGGAGACATGCTCCTGCTTCACAGTCCATGTGAGAGAGGACACTGGGTCTCCACGGGAGGGGCTGCAGGCCGGGGGCGGTTGTGTGCAGGCCAATAAAAGGATGCTGGAAGCTATGAAAGAGAGGGAGGAGTAGAAGCACAAGGAAGAGAAGAAGAAGAAAAATGTGACAATGTTTGGCAAGAGGGTGCTGTTTGCTTTACTGATTGACCTAAAATAAAGGCACTGGGGGAGAGATGTCCTACATGGACACTGAATTTAGGGAATTGCTGTCACAGATAATCCTGGCACTTGGTGTGGGAACTGAAAGGACAGGGGTGGAGGCAAGTCAAGAATGACTCCCAGATTCCCACTCAGGGTCTGCTGAGTGGACGACGAGGATGACAGGCTGTGAGATGAAGAAATGAGGAGAGAAAGCAAGGCGGCAGCATGATTTTCATGTCCCCCTACATATGTTTGCCTTTGTCTATGGAGTCCCTTGTCTTAGTAAAAAAAATTATATTTTATGACTGTGTTGGTATAAAGACAGGTGGATTCACCATTATATGTATTATTATATTTATATTTATTATTATGTGTTATTATTACATTTGTAAATATATTTATTATATTTGTTTTTTTCTGATATCAAACACAATTTAAGTTATAACACTTTCATAGGCCCCTAATAGTATTGCTGTCCCTGGGCCCTGTGGCTGCTGTGCCCAGTAGAGGAGTCAGCCCTCGACATGTGACCTGACTCCTGAGACAGTTTCTGTTTATGCTGGTTATTGTGGCTTAGTTATTAGTAGTATACCTTTTTTACATTCAGAATGGACCTAATTTGGACAATAAAACATATGGTCACCCTGCAATGATACACCAAGTTTTGGACATGCTTAGTTTGAAGTGCCCATTGCATAAGTGTCTAGTAGGAAATTAAAGTTATGAGTTCTGGAAAGTCCAAAAGAAAGACTTGAAGTCAAAATATAGGGTGTAGAGTTATCAGTATTTAAATTCTGTTAAAGCTGGGGTGGGGGGAATAAATGCATGAGAAAAACAGAAGATGGAAGAGGGCACCCTAGGAAACCCCATTCCAGGCAGGGGCAGAGGAAGAGGGCCTCATAAACCAAAGAGGTAGGAAAAAACCCCCACAAGATTGTGTAGTGTCACAAACCAAAGGAAAAATAATTTGATGAGGGAAGGACTAGACAACAGCATCAATCACTGAAGAGAGGTCATGTGAGAAGTGGAATAAAATGTGTTTGCTGGATTTAGCTACAAGGAGTACATAGCTGATCCAGGCAAGGAAAGTCAGATTGCAAATGGTAGACAGGATCCAGGTTACATGATTTGAGGAGTATGGGGGGTTAGGGGAAAGGAAGCAGCAAGTCAGACCAGTTCTTCCCAGTGTTGGGACTATGACAGGGAAGGAGATCAGGCAATAACTGGAAAGGATTCAGAGTCCAGAAGGGCTTTTTTTTTTTAAAGATGGGAAGGATTTGAGTGGATATAAGAAGAGATATCAAGGAGCCAGTTGAGAGCAATTGGGGTTGAAGACTGAGGAGAGAGGGGACATCATTTGAGAGTGTTGACCAGAATGGGCACACCTCTTCTCCTTGAACAGGAAGAAAGGGCATGCATGACTGTAGGTAAATTTGTAGGTGTTTTCAGCACTAAATACAATGAAAATAAAGAGATCACAGCAATATGTGAAAGCAATGAAAAATCAGATGCAGCTGATCATGGTTTTCTAACTGCATTCACCCTTAAAAACAGTTCTGCTTACACTCACAATATAAAAATATTGTAAGTTAACACTGAATTTTCAAAACTCCAAAGCCACTACAGAGAAGTGGCGACCACCAGGAATTCATACTTCAGTGTGATCTCTGAATTCAACAAGGGGTTCCCAAGTTATCTTTTTTAAGTGCAATCTGCCTGGAGAGGACCTGCTGGTCAGCAAGAGTGTTTTCCTTTCCCATAACATTATCCACCAGTTTGTCACATTCTCCAAGTGAAAAGGCTATGATTGCAGCCAGGGTCCTGCTTTAAGGGATCCAAGCCACCTTCAGGGTCAACTGAAGGGAGCCTTCCCCAGTCACTTCTCCCATGTGAGCTTTTCCAAGAGAGTCTGGAAAAGGAAAGGTGATGGGCTTTGCTAAAGCATCATTTTTGTAAGAGAAATACTTGCTCCTTTCAGTGAAATCAGAAAGCATCAAGCAGACACACTGATGCACATACACTTGAACCAGTGTGAGAAGCCAGCTCTCTGACTCAGAAATATCAGCCAAACTCTCTCCAGTTGTTTCTGTTTTAGCTCCTTGCTGGAATGTCTGAAGTTGAGAATAGAGGAAGGAAGAATAGGCCTAAATCTTTCCTAAGTAACCCATGCAAACTACCATGGCAGCCAGCAAACAGAGAACTTGGGGTTCTCTCTACATTTCCATCCACCACTTGGAGGAATTGTGTTTGGAATATGTTATCCAATAGGATGAGGGTGGAGTGCAGACCTCTGCTAGAAGAGGACCAATATGAGTCATGGAGAAGGTCCACCATCAACATGGATTAAAAATAACAGAAAAGCACATGATTCCATGTTGCTTTGGTCATCTAGGCTATGGGTAATGTGCTAATCCCTTTTTCTAAAGCATGAGAGTGTGATTGTCTTCTAAATAATTCATTCTTAAGGAAAAAAGTGACAAGAGTAATGCAGAAGATTATAGGATACTGAAACTAAATGGTTAAGTTAGCATAGGATCACTAGCTACACTTTTTCAATAATCCTATGCAGGACATTGATTGAGTACTTACTTCATGAATTATCTCATCAATCTCTACATCAACTCTACACAGAAGTTACTATTATTATTTTCATTTTACGGATAGGCAAACTGATGCATAGAGAAGTTAAATAGCTTGCCTGAAGTTAGCTAATAAGTGACAGAATCCACCATAGTATCTCTCTACAGCTGCACAGCCCAGAATGGTAGCCACTAGCTACATATAACAACTGAAGTCTTGAAATGTAGCTAGATTGAATAGAGATGTGCTGTAAATATAAGAAACACACCAGATTTCTAACACTTAGTTTGAAAAAATATATAGAATAGTCCATTAATAATTTTTATATTAATTACAGTTTTAAATGATAATATTTTGGGTATATTGGATTAACTACATTATTAAAATTAATTTCCTCTGTTTCTTTTTATTTTTTAATGTGGCTACCAGAAAATTTAAAATTATGTCAGTGGCTTTCATTTGTGGCTCATATCCTATTTCTATTGGACATAGTTCTCTATGATTTTGAAGAGGCATCTGAAGGGTCAGGCCTTAGGTAATTCTCATCTTCAATTTTCTGAAATATAAGGGGGAGTCATGTGGAAACTGATCCTCAAGTATTATTTTCTTAGGCTTCCTGGGTTACAAATGTCTTGAATATAATAATATCCTACTTAGAAATCACATTCAGTATATTAAGTTCTATAGACTAATCCATTACATTCTATAGAGTAAGCTACTATGGTTTACTCTATGTGAGCAAGGAATTCAACTGATGTAGAAATTCAGATCTAAAACAATGTTTTATGAACAGTTGGTAACAGTCTAAATGTCCAATAGTAGAAAACAGTTATGGAAATTCATACATGAGATGAACTATTAAGCAAAATATTAGATGTGATGCTTCTAAAAAGTTTCCAATGATACTGGAACATGTTTGTGATCTAAGTTCCAATGTACAGTATGGTTTTAAATACATGAACATATGTGTACAAAGAAAAAGTAGAAGGCAGTAACACCAAAATGCTAACAATGACTATCTTAGAGGAGGTGAGATTTGGGATGATTTTCTTTAAAAAAAAACTAAGCTCTTTATACCTTTCTGATTTTTCTGAATTCCCAAAAGAAGCAAGCATTTCTCTTACGAAACTGATGCTTTAGCAAAGCCATTCACCTTTCCTTTTTCAGGTTCTCTCTGCTCTCCTTCCTCACTTCCAATAAAAACAAATAAACAAGCAAACAAAAAAGTGATTGCAAAAATTGCCTGATGGCCCTACTATTTAACAATCATGGAACTGTTGAGCACAAAAGACGTAAGTTAAATAAGAAAGTCCCTTCTGACTTTAAAAGTTTCTAACACTTGAACATTTTAAATGGCTGAAGTGATTTTCAAAGAGAAGCTGGAGTAGAAGGTGCTGCTGCCGAAGACGGGGCCAAGGACAGGGTACCATCTCTGCCTATTTAAGACTGAAATAGAAAAGAAACAATGATGGGTGTCCCAGGGCTAAATACTATGAAATTTGGATTTCTTGCTGGAGTCTACTAAGGGCAGCCATTAACCAATTTAAGGATTATTTTTGTTTTATAGTTGAACATCTTTTTTTTTAATCCAACAGTCTCTTTTTTTCTCTTTTTGATTCAATTTTTTGAACCTAGACAATGGTGAGAGATGCTTGCTAAACATGTCTAAGAAAAATCTAAATCTAAATAATAAAAATCTTGTCATTTACAGAATATTTCCCAAATTAAAATGTGCCCTGGTACTTAAAAATCAAATATTCTATCCTTATATATAACTAGTAATACATTTTGACTAAAGAAAATTCTTTAACTCCTAGTTAATAATTTTATAGAAGAACTCACAGCAGTATTTTCTAGCAGAATTTATAGGATAAATACACAGGCAGTGCCAAAAACATGTATACACATTTTAAGCGATGTTATCTATGTATTACTTTTCGAAGTTGAATTGAATTACAGTAGCAAGGTGTAGTATGATGTTCGCTCAAAAGATGGCGTTAATCAAATGATTGCTAGCATCACCATGCGACAGGCAGGACAGTTGAGGAGTGCAAGACCATTTTGAAGTGGTATTTGAAATTCAAGAACGTTGGGGAAGTGCAATGACAACAGAGGTGTGAGTATGCAGCAGAACTTCCAACATGCCTAAACATGGAAGCATTCATGATAAGTTTGAGATGCATGGTACTGTGTGAAGAAATTGAAATGGCATGCACAGCAATGCAAGTGGGCACTTTGGTCAACATTGCTCAAGCAGTAGTTTGCCGTAATCAAAAGTGCCTGGACACTGACAGTAACCACTTTGAGCAACGCTTGTAATTGCAGAAGTCAAACGTGACTTGTATTCATCTTTTGTTATCAGTATATATTGAGTATTACAATTTTAATACATTTTACCTTTTTTAAAGTGTGTATACATTTTTTGGCACCTTCTGTATAAATAAATAAATCTACGATAGATATGAACTCCATTTCAATTTTGATTATTGTTCCATATTTACTGAAAAGTCATTTAAAATCATTAATAATTTTTTGGAAATATGAAGGACTTTGGATTAATTAAATGAAGATTAGGTAGGTCTTAGTATAACTTTTGTCTCTATTGTTCCTAGTTTATGATTAAATATATGAGGATATTGCAACATTGAAATTGCATGGTTATGTTGTTCAAAGCCAGGAATTGGAAATTCGTAGTTCTCCTGGCCAAATGAAGTCATCTATAGTACACAGGCCTAATTGTTTTAATAAAATTATTATTAGAGTCTACATCCAGCTTACAGTTTGCAAAGGATTCTGAGTATTTTCTAAGCTTTACTTCATTTTCCCTTTGAAGAAGATAGACAAAATATAACTATATATTTTATCAATCTAACCCGCCAATATGCAAAGCTAGAAGTATAGTAAGAGACAGAAATACTCAGAGCTTAAACAAAAGCATCATAACAAGCAATAAGATATTTTATTTTTTGATTCAATTTCTATTCACAAAATGTGATATAATACTTTATAAAAATAATTTTATTGTAGAACATATGAATATTTTATTCTGAGCATTCACCTCTATTTTGTTAATCTATCCAATTATTCAACAAATAATTGTTGCACCATGCTGAACACTGCTTTGTGTGCTCCTGCAGGTCAAATGTCAAATGAGAGTGAGAGAAATTATATGTACATAGGTCACAAGCTGACCATGTGTCTATAGTAGACCCAAGAAGAACATAGAAGTTACACTTTCACCTAGAAAATTTTAAACATTGTACGATTTGATGGCACTTTATTCACTGCATTGTATGTGTACATGTTACGTGTTAACTCTTCCCTTCAGACTGGTTTTTGCTGTTTTGTTATCCTTTGCTCATTTGTTTGTTTGTTTTGGGCCCTGATACTTTAAGACCGCATGTCAGCTCATGTATATGTTTAATAAGCATAACAATTTTCTCCAAATCTTTCATTCTGAAAGCATAATGACTTTGAAAAATTAAAGTAATAAAACATAAACTAAAGGAGGCCTCATGTCAGCTTTTTTTAAGAATAGAAATTTTCTCTGAGAATAAAAATAACATTGTAAAAATTAGATGCTGGATCTAATCAGATCTAAAAACAGTTGTTTGAACAAAATGAACTTCTTTTCTACTGTTCTCACTTCTTCTCACCTAATTTGCATTCTTTGCATTGTCCAGACTTTCTTTGGGGATACTACTGAAATACCACAGTTAATTCCACGACGTAAAATTGTTAAACATAGAATAATGTACTGAGGTAGAGCATCAAGCCATCCATCACACAGACAAGTCGGGAAACAGAAACGTACTGCATTTTCAGAGTAAAATGCAATATAATGACCACTGCTTTGAAATAGATCAATCTGGGCGCACTGGAGCAGCTGCGCAACATTCAAAGCAGCAATCGCTGTGGCTCTGGTGTGCTACTTTTCCTCCCCGTGTCGTCTCATTTTGTCCCCTCAGAAAATGGCAGTGGGTAGAAAAAAGATGCCAGAGAGACACATCAGGTTTTCCTTCAGAATCCTTTCTGTTGTGTTAACAACTCTCAATTGTGCTGGCAATTTTCCACTGTCTTGTATTAGGAATTACACTGGCACAATTTGCACCTCTCAAGTTAAGGCTGCGCGGGCACCCACGCCAGGCCTGCTTTCACAGGTGTGTAACTCACTCACGACACTGATGTTAGGCCAGAAATGGGGAGAGGGGGCCTGTCACCAACAGTTTTAACAAATCTATATTGCTTAAGTCGTTCACTTTTATTATAGTCAAGACTTTCTGCCTTGGGATTTTTTTTTCTAATGCAGAATAATGGCTGGTGCACATGTTTTAATTGCAATTATAATACAAACAAATAGTAAAATAGTAGAAAAAATAGTAGGCAAGTAAGGAAAGCTGGTTTCTAGCAGCAATGCAATTATTAATTATCTTAGAGACCTTAGGCAAGACTTTTAAACAGATAATATCATCTGCTCTATCTACCACATAAGGTTGTTATGATGGTGAAAAACAGAACCCAGATACAAAAATGTTTGGACAATTTTAAGGTGCTACATAAATATGAAGCATTTTGTTATATTATGACTTTTGAGGAAATAAACATAGGTTATAACTTATGCTTGGCCAAATAACTAATTTATTTTTCCTAAGACTTCAAAAAATATTTTATATGACATAATAAAATATTTTCACCATTGTCAATGTGTTTTCTGTGGTATCCTTCTCAATTTGAAAATTCCTACCACATTCCATCCACAAAAACAAATTTCAACTAGGTCAACTATCTACTGATGAAAAAATAATAAACTTGAGAAAGTACCAAATGAAAATATGGCAATAGTTTTATAGGCCCGAGTTAGAAAAAAAAGCTTTACTAACATAGCACAGAACCTAAAACTCAGGAAAAAAAAAAAAGTCACATATTGATTATATAAAAATACAGAACTTCTCTGAAACACAAATGAATTTTGGAGACAATGAAGAATTGGTATAAAATATTTCCACACATATAATATTGGGTTGTTGGAAACGTCATGACGTATTTTTTCTATGTTTTTCTTTGCAAAATGCATCATAACTTTTCTGACAACCCAATAGAGCATTAATATCCATAAAATATAACTTTGCCTATAAATCAATAATAAAAAGATGAACAACCTAATAGAAAAGTAAGAAAAATATATGAATAAACAATTCCTAAAGGAAACACAAATAGCCAATAAACAAAGGAAAAGTTGCTTAACATCATTAGTAATTGGAGACATATGTACAACGGAACAGTCATTTTGAAGGGAAAATTGATAGAATCTATTAAAGTGAAAGATGTGCATACAGGGGAACAAGAAATTCCATTTCTAGATGTCCTTCCTTTAGTAAGAGTCACACTAACATGAAGATGTTTATAGAAGGATGTTCATAGAGACATTATCTTTCCATGTAAATATTTTACAAATGACGCAAAGGTTAATCAATCTATAGGAGACTTTAAATAAATTATAAATCATCTGTAACATGGGATACTAGGATACCCTACAGCTGCTAAAAAGTGAATTCTGTCATAGAAAAATGTTAATGATGTTTTCTGGTATAAAAAAAAAATTCTAAGTAATATGCACAGGATGAGCCTAGTTTGTCACAAAACAAACATATATTTACATACCTATATACTTTATTATCTATCTATCTATCAATCTATCTATCTACCTTCATGTGTGTACAGAGGGTGCCAAAAAATGCATACACATTTTAAGAAAGGAAAACTGTATTAAAATTGTAATACTCAGTATATACCGATAACAAAAGATGAATATAAGTCATGTTTGACTTCTACAATTACAAGAGGTGCTCAAAGTGGTTACTATTAGTGCATTTTTGTTTTTGTTTTTTTTTGTTGTTTTTTTGTTTTTTGTTTTTTTTTGTTTGTTTTTTAGCTGAGCCATCCTGCTACCTATTGGTAGCTTAGCGGCTGCTCAGCTCGGGCTGGCATCGAACCGCTGTTGCTCAGAGCTCAAACTCTTGAGCGAGCTCTTAACCAACTGAGCCACTCGGCCGGCCCTATATTAGTGCATTTTTAATACAGTTTTTTTCCTTTCTTAAAATGTGCATACAGGGCCGGCCGAGTGGCTTGATGGTTAAGAACTAGCTTGGGATGCCACAGGGCCCCAGTTCGGATCCCACATATGAGGGCCAGTGACACTGCCCTCCACAGCTAAGATGCTGAACGATGGCTCAACCTGGAGCTGGGCTGCCGTGAGTCGCCGGCGATGGCGTAGGCTGCAGCCCCTGTGGCAGTAGGTTGCCATGGGCTACCGTGTATAGCCAGCATCCGCAGTGAGTGGCCGTCCAGAAGCCAGCGACTGATCTGCCTCGCCCGGGAAGAGCGCAATGATGGTGCCAACTTGGGCCAGTGAAGCAGCGTCCTCCACAACTAGACTGAAGAACAAAACGACAGCAACTTGTCTGTTCCCCTTCCCCAATTCCCCAGCACTGTTCCCATCCCCCCAATTTCCCAATAAAAATCTTAAAAAAAAAATGTGCATACATTTTTTTGGCACCCTCTGCATATATCAGGTTTGTTTGAATATGCACAATGTCTTGAAGAATTCAAACCAAGCTATTCAAAGTACACATTGGAGAACAGAGTGTGAGGCAGTGAGAGGAAATGTCTGTATTGTTTGAATATGTTATAATGAGCATGTGTTATTTTGTAATAAGTTAACAGCAAAAAACAAAAAATTTCCCAAGATCTGAAGTTTCTCCATCTCCATATAAAACTTACTAAGCTAACATTATTCTGTGGGGAAACCCTACTCAAGGTTGGGTCATGATTAATTTCCAAAATGGCTCCTCTATCTCCCAAGAAGTGAACCTACCTGGAAAGAAGCTTTCTGCCATTCTAGGGCGAGTGGAACATCCCAACATTACATTTCCCAGGTAGGTTTAACAGTTCATCCATCATAAACAAGGACAAGTTAGGGTAAACAAGGATCATAGGGTAAAGGGAAGATTTCCAAGTGCCCAGGAGTGGGAGCAGGTAGGGACAAAATCCCAGTTTCCTGGGATATGATTTTTCTAATCACTGGTGATATGATCCAGCTTTTACAGATGGTAGTCAGGCTGACCATGGGCTCTGCCCAAAATGAAGCCCATTGCTCATCTTCCTAAGCCCATCCTCCTTTTCCAAAGAACAATTTCCCAACCAGTGTCTTGCAGAACATTAGTTCCTAGGGAACAATAATTTAGTGGGAGAATAAAGTTCCCAAGGTCAAATAAGTTTGAGAAATCTTATGTCGAGCCAAGTTTAATGTGGTGAGAAAGTCTATTTTATTTTAATATGTAAAATGTGCTGTGAACATCTATAGGGGATTCTAGTATAAAGCATTTTCCCAAGTTATTTTTAATTGTGGAACCAACCAAGTTTGCCACACTGTTGGTGGAATACTAGTTTGGAAAATGGGATCTAAAATGATAAAATGTCTTAGGTCTTGGCAACGGGGCTCATTCTTTTTTTTTTTTTAATTCAACCACTATTGATGAAATACATTGTTTGTGTTTGACACTATGCTGGGTGGTGAAAATGTCAAAAAACATAACACAGTCTGGTGGGTGAGATAAACACAAACAGCTATTTGTACTATAGGGTGGTTGGGTGCAGTAATGGAGATATGACAGAGATATGGCAAGAGTGCACACAGATGACAAAATGCATTCTGGAGTGAGGGGAGGGAAGAAATTGGACAGGTTCTCTGCAGGATGTGATTTGCTCATCACAAACTAAGAATTACCTCCTTGGAGCTGCAACATTTTACATGGATTTGGTGAATTAGGATTGAGAAAACTTCACTCATTTATGGTTAGTCAACTTCTGATTTTCATCGTATTTATTGGCTAATTATTATTTTTTGTCTTTGGATCTTTATTCACTATTTGAAAAACTCTAATTCCACCCCCCTCCACCCATTCTTCCTCTTTCTCTTAGAATCTCAATTTTTTTTTAAACCATCAAAAGCTCAACTAATTTTTACTCATAGGCATACATGTCTTAGAAAATTTTATGACAAATAAACTCTTCTTATTTAACAATAACATTTGCATCTCATTTTTATTTACCAAAACATGACTATCTTTCAAAATTACAGAGCAGCATTTTAAGCCATATTATCAGCATATAATTTCAACCTGATGAAGGAAATCTGATATTTCAGTTGCTTATTGTGAGTAAATGTATAATTTTCTTTTGGCTTTTGAAATGGTTAAATAAAAATGTTTAAAGAACTGCCATTATTGCTTTCAGAATCTCTAGGGGTCCAGAGAGTCATGTAAAATGTCACTATTTTAGGCAATTAATTTTAACTGGTCTAATTTCAATTTTTTATATTTTAGTGGAAACAAATTCTATTGTATGGTCTTTAGTTGGGACTGAAGACAAAGAGCAAACAACTTTGGGTAGTTGGACATATTTATATTACAAGGGAACCCTTGAATAATTTCGCTTCTAGCCTTCTCTTCTTTATACCCAATAATGTATTTTGGGAGGGTGTCCTATTTTTAATAGACCTAGAAAAAAATTTTCACATTCCACAATCACTAATAATATCAAGAATTATTTGTATGATGGGGAAAGATGGTGGCCTGCAAGTATATTTATTTCTTAGAGTTGTCACCATTTTCTGAATCAGTGGGGTTTTTTTGTAGTGAACATACAGTATTTCTAAGTGGTGAAAATCGCAAACAATGTTCTAGGAAGCCTGTATACCAGACATGGGGCAGTTTAAGAATCATTGAAAGTTAGGCATCTCCATCACCCTTTATCCCAGGTCATGAAACATGAACTTGACTATTTCTACCGCTCCAGTGCTCTCACTTTTATATTCATCATCTGTCTGACTAGCACTTCGTTTTAACATGAGAAAGGCCAATCGAGTTAATTAGGAGCTTCTATTGTAATTTAAAGAAACTTCGGTCAGTGGTTGAGTTGGGGCTTGGAAGTAGGCTCCTTGTCTCCAAGTTCCTGGGGTTATAACAGGAGGACTTAACACAATAGGAGGGAGGTGTTTCTCAACTCTAAAGTGATGGGTCAGACTAACTGTCTTCTCAGTTTGGGATACCAGGTACATGGAGGTGCCTCTTGAGACAAAGGAATGACAACCACAAAATCAACAGGAGGAAAAGAAAGTTGTGCAGAAAGATGACAGGCATGTTGAGTTTGAAGTCTCTGTGGGATATCCTGGTGGAGACAGTCTGGAGACAGGTGTACGTGAGTCCCATGCTTTAGAAAGAGGTTTGAGATAGAAAAACAAATATTGAAATCATTCCCATATATAATAATAAAACCTTGGGACTAGAGAATAAAGCCCAGTAATGGTGTCAAAGGGGACAATCCCTTAGAAACACCAGCATTTAAGTAGCAGGTGGGGGAAGAAAACCAGCAATGATAGAAGACTCTATCTATTATCTATTTATCTATCTATCTATCTATCTATCTATCTATCATCTATCTATTATCTATTTTATATATTAGAACAGAATGAAGTCACAAGACCAAGAAAGGAGAAATTTGAGAGAGCCAACTATGTCAGACAGTCAACAAGAAGAGGGGAAGGGTCCATTGGATTTGGCAAGCAGGAGGTCATTTCATGGTAGCCCAATACGGTAAATGTGAACTTTGGAGTTAGAGGCATCTTTGCTGGGGTCTTGGCTCTGTCAACTGTGTGAATTTGAACTAGCCACATAACCTCACTGAGCCTGAGAGTCCTCATGTACAGAGTAAAATGTATGCATTTACATCTGATTTTTAAGGTAATCTGTGGAATAAACCAATGCATATAAAGCTTTTATTACAGTATGTAATACAATGCTTATGAAGTGGATTCCCAATAAATGTTGGGGTTCTCCTTCAAAACAGGATCCCTACAAACACCAGTGTTTGAAACCTTGGAGCCAGTTTCAACTGATGCCCTCCATTTCTTATGTCTAACTAATCATTCAGCTTTGTTTTATCTCTTTTAGTAAATTATCTCACATCCTGCTCATTCTATTCTCAGTCACCAACTATTCCAGACTCTTGGCATCTCACGTCTGAATTACTATAATTGGCCCGACTGCTGCCTCTGCTGGTTCTCGTGTCCCTTGCTCCAGTATCTCCTACCCATTGCCCTCTTATTGGTTTCCATTGAGCATCATTGCTATTGAACCTTTCTTGGGTTCACAACCCTTCAGTGCTCCTCACATCCCTCAAAATAATGTATAAATCTTCAGGTGATCCCCTATCCTAGGCTCTGGACCTGCCTTTCAAGGAGACCCTTACCCCCAAGAACTGCTCAAGTTGCAGAGTACAGTTAGCCACAGTCTTTCTAATCTCTCCTCAATGAGTCACCTGCTCAGGCTCATTTGTGACTCTGTGGCTCTGTCCCTGACACGTCCAGACCTGGAATGCCCTCTTTCCATTTGTCGCTATCTAACCCACTATTTGAGGTCCAGTTCAAGTCCCGGTAACCCATAGATTTTTTTTTCCTTTTGATGACTCTGAGGGCACTTACTGTCTATGATGATTATTTGAGCATTCAGTTTGTTAAACTCTTTCATGGGGATAGATTTTATTTCACACAGACTATATGCTCCACGAGGGCTGAGACCATGTGCTGTACACCTTGACTCCCTTGCATCATCCTTAGAGTAGTCCTGCACACATTTTTGGTGTTTGATAAGTAGTTATTAAAATTAAATAAAACATTGAAACATCCAAAACAAACTTGATAATTGTTTCATGGGTGACTAGCTCACAAATACTATTAGTAAAAGGCTTTCTCAAGCCAACAAATAACACAGGAGCATGTTCTTAGTGCCAGAGGTACAAGAAGAAAAGAATTAATTTCTGATACAGAAGAGAAGCGCAACTACTAATGCATGTGGAATCCAGGGTAGGTATAATACAAAGACTGCTCAGCCAGGGTTCAGGAACTTGACCTTGAACCTATCTCAACAGCTGTGCTATGGCCTACAGGTAGGCTGCAATCCCCGTAGTTTGGGCAGCCAGATTCTGATGATGCATGTCATTTACTTATCCTACAACTGGAGAGATATTTACTATACTGACTGTAGGGCAGAACTTGGAGCAGAGAAGTTCAGAGATTTCAAGTAAATGAAGATAGCTGTGAGGAAGGAGCAGCGGACCAAGTGTAAAGCCAAAATTCCTGTGCGATAGAATGTGCGAGAGCAAAACACATCCTGAGTAGAGAGTGTCGTTTGGGCACACGGCAGCTCTAGTGAGAAAGCAGCACAATTTGCCAGGGGAAGAGAGTGATTGCTGTAGTGAGGTGGTTTTATTTCACTTCATTTCATTTCATTTATTTATTTATTTATTTTTTAAATTGGTGAGCCACCAGAAACTCTAGTATATTAACATGTGGCAAGAACATAATAAACAAAAAGGCTTAGGTACTACAGCTATAGGCAATGAGATGGGGCTTTTATGCTTTTATCCAGGGAGGTGAGGAGGTGAGGAGGACTCCACTCTGAGCCAAACAGAAGGAGTTTAGTCAAAGCCAGCCCCTCATAACTGACTGTGCAGACTTGTAAACTTACACAAGTTAAGTAAGCTTTGTGGCCCTCAAGTTTCTCACTTGCTAAACAATTCCACTAATTATTTCCTGGTAGTGTTATAGAAAATTAAATATGATGATATATAAAGCGCTTAGACTGCTATCAGCATATTGCAAAGGTTTATAAATGTTTGTATTATCATTATTCTCACCTCTACTTTGGCAAGTCACTTCTCTCCATTCTCGCATATGGAATGGGATAGATTATATGGTCTCCAAGATTTCTTTGGGCCCTCAATTCAATGAGTTTTCATCCCATCAAACATAAACACATAGCCAAAACCTGGCTGAAAAGGGTTAATATAAGAAGGAGTGACATCTGAGGTGTCACTTTATGAGAGACTGGGGAGTGTGGCTGCCTTTTCTTCAAGTACATTAGATTATAGTTGACCTGGAAAAGCTCTGTGAACACACTGAGTGGGCTCGCCAGTCAGAGAGGGCTGTAATCCTCTGAGAAGCGTGACATAATAATTGACCTGGTGAAGTTGTAATCTTAGGAAATACAAACTCTTTGCATAATTTAAATAAATAGGCCAAGGATGACTTCAAAGAAATAGAAAAATGGATGGCATGGTGGTGAATATCAATGAGAAGGAAAAGTAGAGTCATACAGAATGCAGAGTTGGAAATCAAGGTAAGTAAGGGTGGAAAGCCTTATCTGGCTCATGACAGGACCAACATCTCTTTCGAAAGCTTCCCATAAACAAATAACTGGCAGACACAAAATCCTTGGTAGAAACCCATTTTGAGTTTCAGGGGTAGACTGGAGCTTTTCTTTCTCATCTTTATTCCCCTCCTTTGTCTAAACATGTAAAGCCAACATGACATGTCCCACCTTCCCTTTCTCTTACTACACCTGCTCACAACCTTCTAGGAACCCTGGGCCTGCCTCAGTGCCAGCCCATATAGGACTCACAGTTCTGGACAATGGGTGTGTCCACAGTCTCCCTTCCCAGCTGATGCCCAACGCAGCATGAATCAGGACTTAGGCAGCACAAAGCCTGATTACTGCACGGGCCCTTAGGGAGCAATGGCGCTCACAGCCGGGCCCAGAGTCCTGCCTGGTGCTTCCAGGGGGTATGTTAAGTACTTTCCTTGGGGACTGATAGGGCAGCAGAGGAGTGGGACTCTGAGCCCCACTTCAATCTTAGCAGAGATGCTTTTATCCATTTTACAGAAATGATTTCATTTGAAAAAGCATGGATGTAAGCAGGAAAAGATTGTGAAAAACATCAGTGGTTTAACCGTTGTATGTTAGAGATGAAACTGAGACCAAGAGAGGTTTCAGGGACTTGTTCAAAGTCACCTCGTAAGTAAAGTGTCGAGCAGGGACTAGACCCTGAATCTCCATCCAGGATTTCTGCCACTACAGCCAGTGCCTCGTGCGTGAGGCCTTGTTCTCTGCGTTGTGGTTTATACCACCATCACAAGCTCCTAGAAACTTCTCCACTATTTTAGTCAGCTCCAATGGGCAGCTTCCTGTCTCACTAGAGATTAAAATGGGAATCAAAGCAGCTCCTTTCAGTCAGTACTGATGGTTTAGACATAATTCTTGGGAGCTTTGCAGAAACTATCTAATTAATTGCCTTATCCACTTCCTGGGTCAGACCAGGGCTTGACTGTCACTTCAGCTCAGTCAAATTCTATTGGAACTCAACCTCTCTGACAGGTTGCAATTATAATTGTCTCTAATTAGAAAATAAGAGTTAAACTCAGCTGGAAAGGGTCATGAGGCAGCTGTCTAAAAGCAAAGCTCGGTGCTGGCACAGTGGTCCATGCTTCCTCCAGAGGATGTGGGAAAACAGTAGTGACACAAGGTTCCTAGGTTCTACTTGGTCCCTGCCCCAACCTTCCCTCTAGTGAGATGAAGAACGGTGTCACAGATTGCTGGAGAGCCCAGACTCTGTAACAGCACTTAGCTAATGCCTTAGTTTCCCAAGTGATCTTAATGTACATTCTATGAAAAAGTGTTTTATTTATTAAAAAGCTGGGAAACTGAACACTATTACCCCTTAGAAATGTACCAGCATAATGGCATGTTAAAATTTACCTGCAGGATGGCATGATGGCTCTGAGAAAGCCAGACTGTTCAACTCTGTTTACACCAAATTTCTCTGACCACAAAACTATCCTTGTATGTTATACCTCTGAACATCCTGCTGAATCCAGAGATACTCCACAGTTTAAGAACATCGTGCCTTAAGAGTGATAGCGGCTTGCATTTTGGGGATTTATCTGACTTACTAAAATGGAGACTATCTGATCTTGGAAAAAAGTCAGGACTACCAGTCATAAAACTTCTCAAGTTGGCATGCAACCAGGTCTGCTGAGTAAACATGTACCACACTTCTATAGAGTTTCCACTGTTAGAAATCAAAATGCCATAAAAAGGCCTAAGTGCTTCCAAGTCCCTTCATTCAGTCTTATTTGCACACGTCCTGTCTCATCTTCTCGTGCACTCTCTGTGACATCACAGGGCTGCATTTACCAAGTGTCTCTATTGCTGCGTGCACTTCGCTCCTTCAGCCAACAGCCACAGACTGTACTCACAGCCTCTAACCATGTGTCTTTAAAAATGCATTCTGGTCACCATGGAAACTCGATGAGAGGGGATAAATGGATCAGCAGAAAGGCATCCCCACAAGCAGGGAAAAACATCCAAAGCCTGTGTCATGATGAATGGAGGGTCAGATGCATTGTTTTCTGACTGAAGGACAGCATTGCTACACCATGCTGGGTAAAGGAATGTTGAAGAAGGTGACCAATATACCACATAAGGTGATGAACCATAAGGAGACACCAAACTCTTGTTCCTAAATCTTACAGCAAAATGGATGTAAGTGGGGGCAGGGTAGTCCATCTCCTGTCATGCATGACCTATTTATCATTCCCCTCAATCTTCATCACTTTTTTCTCGATATTCCCTGATTTGCATACTACTGATTTGCAATCATGAAATTGCGGGGAGACAAGGTATCTGTCACTGACCAATGGGACAATGAGCCAAGTGATATCCACATGGCTTCGTTCTCGGTACCTAAGGATACCTCATAATTCTGCACAGGCCATTCTGCAGCCAGCTACTTGAGCAAATGTCTTGACCTCTCTGAGCTCCTATTTTCTCATCTATAAAACAAAGGCACCGATATGGACTTGCCTGGCAGGGTTAATACCTATACCAGCATAAGTCATACAGCTGTCTTTGGCAGATTGAAAACTGGAGAAATACTAAATTTTAGTTCTACAATTCTACTGACCTTTGCAGGAATGAGAACAAGTTAGCACAAAGGAATATACTCAAGGCCGACTGAGAGGACTCAGGTAGCACATCAGTTTCAGTGAGATGTAGGTGAATGTTCTATCAAAAGATGTGTGATGATAAATCTCAGCAGAGAAAAGAAAGAAAATAAAGGGCAAAGAAAGAGTCTAAGAGACTGTAGTTAGAACTAGATAGTGACTATTATAGGTGAAAAAACTAGAATGGATAACTAGGATGTATGAATTTTCTCTCTAGTACTGACCCCTTAGCGTTTGCTTCTCCCAAGCTCTAGTAGTTCTGAGAGTCCGACCTAGAATTTTCATCAGAATTTATTCCTACTTTGTGCATAAGGTGTGAAGACTTAAGGGTAAATGAAAGATATTGCTGACTGCCATGGATTCAATTCAACATCTGTGTAACAAGCAACTATTATGCTCAAGATACTGTGTTAGGCACTAGAGGAAGCACAAAAAGGGAATTTTCTTATTTATCAATTCTCTGGCAAAAGTTATCCTCTGGGTACTTACAACATTACAGGTACTGCCCTCAAGGGGCTTAAGTCTGGCAAAGAGACTTTTACAAGTTCGCAACTATCATACAAGTCAGAATATAATACGTGCTTTAAGAACATTGAGGCCAGTTAGAGGAAGAAACCAATTCCGAAGAATTAATCAGGAAAGCCTTCATGAAATATGCTGATTTTTAAATAGAGTTTATGGTATAGACAGGATTTCAATTAATAGGGATGAGATGAGTTTGAGAAAAGATCCAGAAGCAGGAAGACATATGAGGCTCAGTGTTAGATGAATGTCAGGTACGAATAAAGAAGCAATGTCCTACGAGGCAGAACAGACTGGCCCTCACTTGTAGACAGCTGAAGAGTCCATCACAGATGAGTGATAATGGGAAACAGGGACCACTGAAGGTTTTTGAGCTGTGGATTGGAGCAGGACTCCAAGTCAGGAGACCAGTGGGAGATATTAAGGTAGAAGGAACCAGGAGAGAGCAGTGGGACAGAAAAGTAAGGGAGGGAGGGAGACCTGGTGTGACTTTTCTCTTAAACTACTCTCACCTAAGCTCTAAAATCAGCCTTCCACCACCAGCTTATTGAAATTATAAAATCCATTTCCCTCTTCTTAGCCTTCATCTTACTGGGTGCTCCACACAACATTTATGAATGATTTTAGTAACTAGCATTTATTAAGTGTTTACCATGTGTTAGGAACTATGATATGTACTCTGCACTAGTCACCCCCTCTTTTGGAAACTTGCTCAACTTTTGGGACATTGTCCTCACCCATATCTCCTGATAGCCTTATGACTCCTACTTCCCAGTTTTCCTTACTGATTCCACTTGTGTCCACACCATCAGACACTGAATCAGGATGGTGGCCTGTCATGTAATAACAGAATCTTGGGAGTATGGATGAGCTTATTTAAAGTGCCCATGCCTTCTGAAGATTCTGAGAAGCTGTCTTTCTGGATGAGGACCATTGGTTTACCCTCTCCTTATGACGAGTTTAAGTAGATTGTTCTCTCTTCTCTCTCCTCCCCTCCCTTCCTCTCTTCTCTCCCTGCTTTCTCACCTCTTATTTTTCTCCCCAATGTCTAACTCCCAGTTTCAAAAGTGCATAACACTAGCATATTTTGCCTTGTTTTGTCCCTCTCTCCCTCTCTCCTTTCCTTATCTATCTATCTATCTATCTATCTATCTATCTATCTATCTATCTATCTATCTATCATCTATCATTTCTTTTCGTTACATCTTCCCACCACAATAAT
Organism: Hipposideros armiger; assembly: GCF_001890085.2. Lineage (NCBI taxonomy): Eukaryota > Metazoa > Chordata > Mammalia > Chiroptera > Hipposideridae > Hipposideros > Hipposideros armiger. The sequence goes on from NW_017731558.1 coordinate 2,312,916, forward strand.
ATAATGCCCATTTCAATATATGTCCTATATATTTTTTTTCTCACAATGCCATGGACAGAGTAGGTATACAATAATTATCTAGAAAGAGCTAAATATGCCTATGTGTTTACCAAATAGAAAGGTGTGTACATTTCAACTCATAAAAAAGATTATATAGAAATAAAAAGATGGCGTTAAGGCAATGAAGGTGTAAGTCTCTGGAAAATAAATTATGAGATTATATTCAGGTGGTCCACAGTGCTTAGATTTTGGAGAGTTTTCGGTCCAATACCCCTTCTTGAATGAGCATTAAGACTGGATTGGGGAGGAAACAGAGAAAGAAAAAGCAGTTGTTATATCTGGGTAACTATAAAGTGCCAATGAAGCAGAAGAGGAAGCCTCCGAGAGCATAATCCTGTAAGAATAATGGAGGAGGGTGTCTAAACTCCCTGAGACACACCTGTCATGTCTAGAAATTTGGCAAAATCCATGAAGCTTGAGGACTGTTATTTATTGCTGTATCCTCAGTCCAGCCAAATGGTATATTTAATAACTACTAACTGAGTGCATGAGTGAATGATAAATACTTTTTAAAAATAACTAACAATTACTGAGCACCATGAGTTTTGTTCAGTGCTTAACGTGTATTATTCCTTTAATCTCCATAACACCCTAGGAAGAATGTATTATTATCACTCGCATTTTACAGATGAAGATATCAAAGTTCAGAGACATTACACAACTTGCTGAAGTTGGAAAAATGGAATCCAGTCAGCCTGCCTCAAACCCCTGCCCCTCACATGAAGAATAGCTTTCTGGGGGAATGGCTGGCACCCTGAATCCTTATGTACTGTACTGAGCATCACACTCCAAGGAGAATTCTAACCATCCAGGATTCATTTTTACTGTTTTATGATAGTAAAACAGAAGGAATAACAGTTGACCCTTTACTGATACCTCAAAACTTTGGCAGCTTGTTAAAGTCACCCCTCCAACAACTGGTTGCCTGATGGAAGTGTGTGTGTTTAATCCACTTCCATCCTCTGCAGTGGGCATGATTCAGGTAGGACAGATTCACTTGTATCCTCCAAACCATTCCCCAAAGGGATGCATTTAAAACATGTGTTGTGTGCAACAAAAGGGTAAAACCTGGAAGAGGTTTTATTTGCCAAGTAAAGGTAGCTGTAAATTAATTTCTTGCAATCATTGTTCATTAATATTTAATATATTTATATGAAGGATACCACTTCACAATTCCCTATACATTCAGCATTTAATAATGTAGAAACAGCTTATCTTCTTCAACTCACTGAGACTGGATTTGCAATAACTAGTAATGTTAAATGTGTTTTTAAAAAAAAATCAATAATAAATAAATGCATAAGCACTTCCCTCTAGAATGCTTCTGATGTTATTTACAAAATTAAAAAAAAGATGACAGACCCACAAGGGACTTTATAACCATTTCATTACCACCTCCCTAATTGCATGTGGTGGAACTGCATAATCTGTTTATTGAAATTGAAATCTTTGAAAGGGATCCTCCCCACAGACATTAACAATAAGCATCTCATGCAATAACACAGTACTTAATGTAATATTAACATTATATGCACCAGGCCTTAACCGTTCACTGGGTCCCCCACTGGAATTGAACATTTTTAATACTCTGTGCTCTGCCTCAGTACTCAATTCTATATTTAATTTACAAGCTGTAAAACACAATATTCACAGATTACAATAAATATGAAGAAGTTCTAAGGACATACCTGGTGGTGACTAGGACAAGAGAGACTACTTTCTTTAAAGTGGAAACAAAAGAAACCTCTGCTTGAAAAAAGGTAAGGCCCTTAAAAAGGTCTGATGATGAAGAAAGCTGCTCTGTTTGGTACTGCCCAGGAAAGTGACACAAAGGCATTAATCTGACTTCAGGTGGTGTTTGTCCCTAAGTGGTCCATGGTCAAAATCTAGGTACCCCGCCTTAGCGTCCCGTTCTTGCAGAGGTCAGCACTGAAGAGAAACGAGCCCCGGATGAGCAGTGGGGAGAGCTGGCTTTAGTTCTGAGTCTTCCTGAAGGATTCTGAATGGTTTTGAGCATGTTATTTAACTCTATTAAATAAACGGGTTGAACTCGAGTGTCTTCAAGATTCCTTCCAGCTATGAAGCTCTGAAAGTCTAGGATTAAGTTTTTTGTGTGTAATAACTACTTTGCCAAGCCCACTCTGAGATTTTTTTCCCATTATCCTCTAACTCGTGCCTCTGAGTTTTCAGCTCCTTTCTCAGGAACACAGCAATTGTAATGACATTTGTCTCCTGCTGTACAGTTTCCTAAACTTTTTAAATATATTATCCCAATTAATCTAAAGCGTATACTGGACATAAACTATGTGGCTGTGATGAAGACTGGAGACAGGGCTAAAAGGGTGCAATCACACGAAGCTACAAAATAACTACTGAGAAATGGAAAAGCCTCAAAAGTCAATGAACACGTGCCAATTCTTTCACGATCATTCTAACTAAGTGATCTGATGAGCGTCTGTGGCTAAGATGGCCTTGTGCAAAGTGCGTGTTTAGCTATCATACCACAGCCCAGCAATCATAGTCACAGTATATATATACCCTTCCATTATTTGTGCTAAATGTCTGTGCTAGACAAGGAGCTCACAATCGGGATTTTACTTGGGGATTTAGAACAAGATATGGACATTTCTGTAGGCTATTACATCCCTTTGAGCCAAAATGTGTACTTGATATGCCTTTTTAGAAAAGTGTCTAGTAGCTGTTTAACATAAAAAATAACGTGACCTACCAAACTCAGGATAGGTATTATATTTTGGAAGGACGGAGAGGAATTTTTTCAAGGAAGAGTACTGAGGGGCTTCAGCTGTAGGTGGTGTGATATTATGTAATCTGAGTGGTTGGTAAAATAGTATTTGCCACATTGTTATGTATACATTTTATCTTAAATATAAAAAAAACCTTTAATACTAAAAACTAAATACTAGGCTGAACTTTAAAAGGAATTGTCTTCACTCAAGTCTGTCTTCCTGTCAGAAAGCTTAGGGGCCAAAGATTAACACCACCAAATTATAACGTGTATTATATAATTAGGTGTTGTCCTTTATTCATGCTCTGATTCAACATGGAGTTGCCTTGAATTTAAAACATAACAGTAAACATGAAACCAGTTTAATAAAAATACTACAGAATACATTTGATTTAAATTTGCCAACAAAGTTTTTCAAAGATATTTGTGACTTCAGAGCTAAAATGTACAAGTTGTTTTGTCCAAATGGAAATTATACTCTTTCAGAAAGTCCTTCAAAAGGTCACCCTCTTATTCTTGTCCTTCTTCTCCCCAAAATGAAAACCACTTTTTGCCTACTTCACAGACTTTTGGAAAGCAAGACATTCTGGCAATAGTGGGAAAGGTACTTAATGTTCTTTCCATCTCACCCTTTTGTCCTCTTTCTCTCACAAAAAGTTGCTCTATCTTACTACTAAAAAAAATCTTTAATGCTGAGCTCCAGAAATCAATACAAGCAAGAGAAATGCTAGTTTGGATTATCATTCCTTTCCAAAGTGGCTCAGGTCCTTTCAGACCCCCAGATGCTTTGTCTTCTGTGCTCGTGCCTGCTTTGTTGGGTTACTCCGCACACAGCACGGGTTGCCTAGGGAGGTCATGTTAAACCTTCTCACCTGGTGAGGAAGGCCCTTCAGGTGTGGGGTTTTGTCTTGTTTTACCTGTGGAGTGAAGTCATTTTATCCAACAGGTCCACCTCCCTTGCACAAATGCCAACTGTCCTACAACCTGGGAACGTGAATCAGCACACAATATCAGTTGGATGGGACATGTGTAACTGTTTCTGTGCCCTGAGATCACTGCAGAAACAAAGCCTGATTCTCCATCGTTCTGGTTCTCCCTGGATTCACAGCAAACAGATGGAATGATGACCGTGACGGAACCCAGGACCCTCATCTGGTACATCCGCTGCAGGAAAGGCATTTTCATCGCCAGTCACCGTCTTCATTTTAACGTAGCCAGGAGGCCTCAACCTCACCACAGAACCTCTACGCAAAAGAATGGCATGAATGCATATTTCACTCAGAGTCCATCAACCCTTGGAAATGGCTCTATCCGTTGTTGCAATTTCTAATCCAATTAATTGCAATAAAATGTATAACAATTAGTAATATGCAAAATTATTTAGAGGAGACCATGACATAAGCCTTGCCCTTACGGATATTATGTGTTAATGAGCTTAGACATACTGATCAGACACATAAAGAGCACAACACAGTAACAGGTGCTATTAGGTGAGCACTTATTATGCCAGTAACTGAGCAATGAAGCAAAGCACTATATATAGCTTAGCTTACCTAATTTTACCAAAGCCTGTGTGGGCATTATTAGATCAGGCCTAAGAGAGCTTATATGCCAAGGCTGAGAAGGACTGTAGAAGCAGGCTGCAAATCCAGGCCTCCCTTCCTCCGAAGCCCCTGCTCTAATCACTGTCTTACATGCCTTGCACACTTACGGGGTCAGAGAGTAACAGGGAGTTTGGGGCAAATAGGAAACACAGGCTTTGTAATGAAACTTTAAACAACTTCACTGGGTTAATGTTTGTACTTTGAAATCTTAGACTAGGGAACCAGCAAATAATGTGTTATATGCATTGTGTTCCCAAACAAACACTATTTTTCAAAATCGAAGTAATCTGCCTTCATTTCTTATAACCAGTTATCACCCTGGAATAGCTAGATTCCTAGAGGTCTTATTCATTTTATTTGTATTCACTCGTGAATATTATATGTGGTGGAGAATATTAAATTAGCTGTCACTTATCCTTGCTACCTGTGGCAAGGGTACCTGTCTGGTCTCTTGCCCTCTTGGCTTATTTCCCAAAGGCTGGGATGCCACCATATTGTAGCAAAATAAGAGAGGCCGCCGCATCTGGGAGCCCTGACTGGTACAAGGAAAGCGCTAGGTGTGTCACATCAGCCTCAGCTTGGTGTCATGATAGATGCCATATCAGTTCAGACACAGATCAGTCTATTTTTTAAAGCAATAGAAACTGTCACTGGTGCTGAACGTTCAGAATGGCTCTTAAACCTCTAACCTTAATAATAATTATTATTATTTATACATATACACACATATGTATATGTATGTATAAATCTTGTCTCCATCAACATTATACTGGCTGCTGGTTTTGACACGACGTCTCCTCAAACCACCTTTGTCCAGTGCACATCACTGCAGAAACCATTTCTTATTGGCTAAAAGCAGATAAACCTGCCAAAAGCCAGTGCTTATTTCTTTCCCAAGAGGCCACACTTGACTAAGTGTAAGCGAGCATAACTCTGTGTGTTTTCTTACCCAAAGTGACAGGCAGCCTGAGAACAGAAAATCTCCGCTTCTTAACTCAGCACCCTGCATTTGGATGATTTAACTATATATAAAGGCAGCACTAGGTTGATTTGAAAGATACATTTTATCAAGTTGTCAGCTTTCCAGGGCCAACTGTTTCAAAATCACTTATAAGTAAACTAGAAAATGATTTGGATTGTAGGAAATTTAAACCTTACCTTCCCAGAATGTTGTAGCAAATAGCTGAAAAATAGACATGGAATCAAACTCTGAAATTAAAGTGTCCTGAGTGTGTCTCACTGGCCGTGAGAGGCTATATGGTCTAATGGATGGAGAGCAGAAGGCAGAGTCAGGGGACCTAGCAAATGATTTCCACTCTGGCAGCAAATCACTGAGTGACCTTGGGAACCTCAGCCAGCCCAGCCACAGAGACACTGGGGCTCTTGGGCTCCCATCCCCCACTGCTTGCCCACCCACCACCTCTGCTAACAGGAATGGGGAACCTTTTGGTACCGGGGCAAGGGGGAAGAGGTTTGGGTCCCAAAGAAAACTACAACCCCACATTTTTCTCCCATCTCTCTCCAGTAGCCAGAATGACAGGCAGGCCTTTGGGGACAGAATGGTTCTCATGCCATTTCCAGCCCAGCAAAGTAAACAATTGCCACTGTAAGTCCCTAGCAACCATCTGGGGGCCACTTATCTATCCATAAGCCCAGAAGATAATATTGGTCATTGGTTGATTCCCAGGGATTCTTTGAGGAGGGTTAATCATGTACTGATTGTTTAGCACTGCTTTTAAGGATGTTAAGCATCTCAGTTATGGGAACATGCCTGATACTTTTGGGCTCCAGTTTTAGACTTAGCAGCACCCAACTAAAACTCACAGCTGCATTTTCTAGCATTGCATGAGTATGCCTATATAAACACACAGTTGAACAACGTCCCTTGGCCTGCAGGTCACTTATTTCTCTACCATGTGCCCTCCTGGCTACAGAAGGACGATAAGGCACCCTGAATATTACTCTCATCCCGATAACCTGGCCACTCACAGGCACAGGGAGAGAAAATACTTACAGGAACCTCTGTTACTGCATGACAAAGAGCATGCAGGCAATAGGACCTCTGCGCCAACATTCACAGCACTGCCCTGGGATTACACACACCAGGATGTAGTCGAAAGCCAGTTTCCTATCTTTCAAGGTTTACAACAGTCCCTTTCTTTGTTAATTCCTGACTCCAATCCCCTCCTGTCAACTGGGAACCACCGAATTTGAAACCATCTCTCTCCTAAGCCCTCACAGCATCTGTGCACAGGGAAGGATGCGGGATTATCCACAAAAGGCCATCATTGTCACGCCATTCTGTTTCAAAGAACCAAATTAATCTAGCCATTTCAGAAGCCATAAATATGCCTTATTACACAGTTAGATGGAAAGACGAGGTACAAGGATAAAATCAAGCATTGTCACGTTTTAAATAAAAGGGTCATAGATATAGTACTGCCACTGGATAGCATATGATGCTTTGCAGAAATCTCTGTACAACAAACTATGTGAAGCTCAATTTATCTACCTCAGAAGAGCTAAGAGCTACATCAGCCCAACAGGGGTTTGGACTTGTGGTTGTGAGGACTCCTGGTCTAAGGAAGCTGGTGGTGAAATGACTAAGTCATCCCCAGCAGCTAATGGGCCCCCAGAGAGGATACATGTGATCAGAATGATTTATTGATTAAGGCTGACCTCTAAAACTACTTTGGGACAGGCACTGGAAACGTAAAACCAGTTTTACTGTGCAGTGGCTCCGCCTGTCGTTACTTCAGTTTGTAAAATGCCACATGGGGCTGGATCAATCATTGCAAGACCTTGCAGCTAGCTGACCTCCATCAAGAAAGAACCTTCTAGAAGAGGCAAAACAAAAACAAAAACAAAAAAATGCATGTTTAATAGCAAAGAAACTAATGCCACTTCAGCATTGTATTTGAGATCATGAAACTTTGGAGGAAAGAACTTCCTACTTCCCATTGGATGGAGATTCCTAGGTGAATAAGGGGTAGGAAGAGTGAACTCCATATCGTCCCCAAGGAATAAGTTGTATTATCAGTAAAAGCTATTTTTTTTTCTGAATGAGGAATGTTCCCTCAAGTCTCAATTATCTCCTATTTTTTCAAAAGGTTTTCTGATGGGATTTTACTGTAAAATTCCCTGCAAGTATGTACGTGTCTGGATACAGACTCAGCTTTAAATGGGCTAATTAATGGAGAGCCCATTATCATTCACACATGGCCAGAGATGCAATGACTTGCTAGAGGGATGGAGAGAAACAGTAATGGATGGAATAAAGCAGAAGTATCGCAACCTATAGAACACCAACTCAAGAACGCCGCTGCAAGTCTGGTTTTCCTATACCCGCCCCCCCTTCCCTGTCCTGCTTCCTGATGGCCCCGTTTCATCAACAATCTCTTCTCTTTCTGTTGGTTTTTTTTTTTTTTTTAGCTGAGCCATCCTGCCACCTGTTGGCAGCTCAGCGGAACTCAGCTCGGGCTGGACTCGAACCGCTGTTGCTCAGAGCTCAAACCCTTGAGCGAGCTCTTAATCAACTGAGCCACTCGGCCGGCCCCTCTTCTCCTCCCGAATCCTCAGCAGCTCCTCTTCTAGTGCTCTCTCCTCAGCAAATAAATATGCCTGAGGCTCTCCCATCAAAAATTAATCCTCCACCCTTCCCGAGGAATCCCGCCCACTCCTTCCACTCTTGCCTGACAAATTCCTTGGATGTTATCACTTGCAGTAGCCACAGTCTCCCATCACTTCTCAGCCCCACCCCTCAGGGTGAGCAACCACTACTTTTTTTTAAATTAGTTTCAGGTGTACAAAACAATGCACTAGACGTTTACACCCCTCACAAAATGATAACTCCCCTCCCCCAATTTACTACGCCTCTAACATCATATATAGCTGTTACAGTTCCACTGACTCTATTCCCTATGTTGTGCTCCATATCCCGTGACCATATATATATATATATATATATATATATATATATGTGATTATAGTTGACATTCAAAATTATTCATATAATCGTTAATGTGATGATTTTGTAGGGTGTCAGATGGGCACTTGTCTTATTAGGGAGACCACTTCATGGACCGTGTAGCTACCTGACCACTTCACCATATACCTGAAGCTGAGGCTGAGTCATTTTGAATGCCAGCCACTATAATAAAGCAGGATCTCCGGAACCAGGTGCATGGTTGGAATGCCAGATCTGCATTTCACGAGTTAACATTTCACGAGTTATGTTAAGTAAGCCAGGCGCTTAACTTCTTCATTTGTTTCTCTTCTGTAAATGAACAGGGTGGCAAAGGTATTCCCTAATAGAGTTAATGATGCATTTATAGAAAGCACTCAAGAAGTGATAATTATCATCATCGTCATCATAGTTAACACTATTCATGGGGAGGGTATTGAGGATCAGTATTGACCAAAAGAATAGAAGCTGGGACAAGCAAGTGGTCATCTCAGAGGTAACAAAATTGAGAGGGGAAATGTGGGGCTCTGGGCACAGTGAGTAGGGCATAAGGGGCAGGCAGAGATCAGGACACAGTCAGGAGGGGAGCCAGCATCTGAATCCAAATGCTCCAGGCCAGGTCCCTGGTCTCACCGTCTCAGTTCTCAGGTCAGGCTGTTAGACCTGACCCTGAAGCTGCCTGTGGAGAGGGAAGAGGCAGACCATACCCGAGTCAGGGTGAAAATTTCTTCCTGCTCTGCGCAAAACTTTCTGTGGATGGGCAAGGGGCAAGGGGCAAGGGACCCGTCCCAGTTGTGAAACGGTTCTTTATGTCCCATGGAGAGCTCTGCCAAGTTCATGGTTTGGTGAATGTGATTAAAAAGGCCATTTGGTTGGAGTCTGTTCTGGGGTGGAAAGGAATGATGCCTCCTTTGGAAAACATTTAAAATATTTAAAAACTGCTTTTGAAGATTTAAGGTGTGTGTGTGTGTGTGTGTGTGTGTGTGTGTGTGTGTGTGTGTGTGNTTTAAAATATTTAAAAACTGCTTTTGAAGATTTAAGGTGTGTGTGTGTGTGTGTGTGTGTGTGTGTGTGTGTGTGTGTGTGTGATTTACTGCTTAAAGTAAGAGTGGGGGAAGATTTTCATCTCTTCTAGTTATGTGAGGCTCATGTGGCAAGGAGGTCTTCCTAAAATGAAGTACAAATTAGGCAATTGTACAATTAGGCTGCAGAGTATACAAATTAGGCTTTTGTAGACAAGCTACAGCTCTCATTTGAGAGGAGTTTAATTTATTTCCCTTTATAATTTCCAGAGCATCCCAAGTTCCTCCAATAATCCAGCCCTTCCAACCTCTCCAAATTGCTATGTGAAGAGTGAAAAAGAAATGCAAAAACATGGGAGCCTTTTTCCAATGGGGAGAGAAAAGAGAAAGAGATTGGAGAGAACTGAATGCTGTGGAGACACAGCTACTCCAGTGTGTGGGTTTTTCTCATTCATTTCAAAGTATGTTTTGTACAGTCACTCTTTACAAATGAAAACTTGTTTCCTTGTTCCTTCTTTATTAGTTTACAAGCAACCTCAACTCACACACAGGTTAAATTTGTATTTTCCAAAACATTAGTGTTCTATAGGCTCAGGGGTCCAAATAGCTCACCGTCTCCCACAATTAATTACATACACATATGTGATACCCTTGTAGTAGAATTTACTTGATTATGCTACATTTAGTTTCCCTGAAAATTTTGTCAGACAGGAAAATACTTACAACCTAAAATTATTTTTAATAATTTAAAAGGTTATATATTCTTATTGTAGAAAATTTGGAAAATATAAATGATTAAAAAGAAGTCAATAAAACCTATCCATAACCCCACCACTCAGATAAAATAATGTTTTAGTATACATTCTTCCATGCATTTTTCTGAGTATATGCAAACATACACAGAAATATATGAATATGGAAATAGATTTACACAGGTAAATTCTTGTTTGTATATAGTGCTTTGTAACAATATTTTTCACATAATGTTATATATTTTTAAAAATATTCCAGCTATTAAAATCTTTATACAATTACTTTAAATGACACAAACCAGTAATTTTGGGCTTAGGAAGCAGCCTGGTGGAAAGATCCCTGGCCTGGGGATAGCCTGATCTGCCACTACCATGCTGTGTGACCTTGGGCAAGTCACTGTCCTTCTCTGGAGATCAGTTTCCTGTGCTGTGACTGAGAGTAAGAAGTAATTTTTACCAGCCCACCACTGCCACCTCCATCATGGAGGAAGTTCTTTAACTTGAATTCCCAGCCCTTCACAGCCCCTTGTGGAGCGCTGGAAGAAGCTGCTCTCCTCAGACAGGGCTGCATCTCTTCCTGCCCATTGCTAGGTACATCCCTTCTTTTCTCCCTCTAGGTGTCATTTCAGCTATCACATGTGTGAAAGTTTATAGTTTGGATTTGGTGTACTCACCATATCACAACAGCTTTTTATCTGTCCTGCTTTCACTGTAAAAACAAATCTAACATGACTCTCCGTATAATACCTATCAAAAGCCCATGATTGCTCTTACAAAGGCTTTGCCTAAGCTGGCCCCTCACTGACCCCTCCAGCCTCATTTCTCACTCAGCTTCCAGTCCTCCGGCACCTTTCAGTTTCTCAAAGGTCTCGAACCCTGTGACCTCTGGGCCTTGGCATCCCCTAATCCACTGGCATGCTACAGCTACACTCACCATTCTGCCGTTACCACCCATCCCCATATATCCAAAAATAATTTATCCTTCAGGGTAAGCTAATAATATCCACTATCCCTCTCTTGAGTTAATTAGATAATAATTCCTTGTGTTCTTTTCGTAACATTTATCACTGTGTGTGTGTGTGTGTGTGTGTGTGTGTGTGTGTGTGTGGTTATTTGATAAATACCTGTCTTTCCTTTTTAGACTCTAAGCTCCATGTAAGCAGAACTGTTTGGTTCATCATTGCATCTCTATCGTCTAGACCATTTCTAACACATAGCAGGCTCTCAATAAATATTTGTTTTTAAAAAAATGAATCAATTTTATCTTTGCCTATTTTCTCCTCTAAATATTTTAAATTGCATTTTGCCCTGAGTTATCTCTGTTAAGGGAAGCTTTCTCGTGTCCTTTCTGGATCCAGGCAGAGAAAAGCAAATAAAATAAAAACAAATGCAGGGTGAGTTATGTTATTCTTCCTCTCTCTTAAACAGAACATAAAAAATAAAATAAGAATCGTCCACAATTCCACCCCCTTAAAAATACACACAGCAGCTTCTGAAGAAAGGACAGGGAACTGGGGTGACGGCCCAGCCAGGGAGCTCTTCCTCCTCTGCTTCCTCTACAAACTGACCACTGAAGTCAAAATGCCCCAGACTCAACCAGCTCACCTGCAGCCGAAGGGTGAGAATCATCCAGAGCTAATGAAACACTTGAAAAACCTTTTCAAAGTCCTTCTACTTTAATTAGGACCTGTTAAAACCATTGCCAGATAGAAGTAGGAAGGTTGGAATTCAGGTATGTCCACCCTACACATCTGCAAACAGGCCCAACAAATGCACCAAAGTCATTTCTTTCTGCTCGTGCAGGTTTTATTTGATTGCTTATAATAATGACATATGCTAGTCAAAACTGTGTAATATGGTTTTGCCTCTCNCTCTCTCTCTCTCTCTCTCTCTCTCTCTCTCTCTCTCTCTCTCTCTCTCTCTCTCTCTCTCTCTCATATGTCATATGCCCACCACATCCAGGTATGATCTACAGTGGTAATATAATTATTTTCCAAGTCTATATTTATGTTAAGTATAATACCTTGCCTTATAGCAAATTTCCCAGTGAACATACTGATCATCGACTTGTGAAGGAATACATTGTTTGTTTTGTTGTTTAGTAAATATTAAAAAAGACATTAAAGAGTGGAAAAAATTTGGTTTCGTTTTATTGCTTTTCCCCTGAAATATCAGATGTAAGTGGACAAAGACTGCTGGAGAAGGTGCAGCTAGGAAACTAGTCTGAAATCCTCACTGTAAGTGTCCAAATGTGTTCTGATATGAGAGAATCAATCACTACATAAAACCATCAATGTCTTGCTGGAAAGTGAATAATGGCCAGACTACCAGCCTCCATTGGAGAAAAGAGGTGATGACAGGCCGAGGAAGCCTGCAGGAGGACAAGCAAGCAGGATCCTCCAAATCTTCAAAGTTGTGCCCCTGCAATGTATCTAACACCATAGAAGAAACTATGCCTTGGATAATTCCAAAGAAATTTGTTCTAACAATTAGACCAAATAAGAGTTTTACTTGAGCTCCCCCATTTAGAAGCATTGAGACTATAATAGTTTTCTTCTTAAGAAGGCAAATTCTTGAGGTTCCAATCAAGATGTCAGGGTAGGTAAATGCGATTCCCTCCTCTCATGACCACCTCAAAATTATAACTAAACTACAGAACAACTGTCTTTGAGAATCTCCTGAAGTCTAGCTGAACAGAAGTCCTGTAACTAAGGACATACAGAAGAAGGCACATCAAGACTGGTAGGTGGGGTAGAGATGCAGAATGGGCTGGTCCCACACCCACATGTGGTGGTTGAAAATGGAGGGATATCTTGGCTGCAGAGGTCCCCTTGAGAAGCGAGGGGTCCCTATCCCACACCAAGATTTCCAGCCCAGGGTTCCAGTGCTGGCAAGAGAAGTCCCCATAACTTCTAGCTGTGAAAACCAGGGAAGATTGTGGCTGAGTGAGATGGAGGGCAGCAGAAGTCCCAAGGGTTACTCTTAAAGGGCCCACACGTGAACTCATTTGATGACAAACTCACTCATTCTGACCTTTGGCTCTGGAGCAGCAGCAGAAAAGGTGCCAGGGACATACAGAGAGGAACTGAGTTGTCTGGCTTCAGAGCCAGAGCTAGAAAAGCAGCTTTCTCTCAGACAGAAGTGCTGGCAGAAGCCATTTTTTCTTTGTTGAGCCTTTCCCCCAGCCAACCTGCACACATAGGCAACTGCCATATCTGAGTCTCCATCAACCCAGCTAACAACTTTCACCCCACCCTGATGATTCCCTGAGACTTAACCTCACCTAACTTGTGGGCCCCCACAAGCTGCTTCAAGTGGATTTTACATACAAACAGCCTATTTTTGCTCATGTTGTGGACTTTTGTAAAATCTCTCAAAGGCACACAAACTCCAAACAAGCAGCATTTGGTCTTGGCATGCCACACGAAGCAGTCCCAGTTCTGCTGGCCCATATTCACAGCTTAGTCTCCCCCAGACATCTCCAAGCTCAGCACAAGTGACAACCACCTGCTGATCACTTTGTAGTTCATACCAAGTGTCCCCAGGCAGACTACAGGCAGTAGCTAACCTTGGTCTGCACTACAGCCTCTCCCAAGAGGCCCAGAACCAACACACCCCGTGGCCACCTTCAGACCACACCAGAGCACCATCCAACCACCTCCACAAAAGACACATTCAAAGGGCAGGCACCAGAGCCCTGCTAAAGTGAATCCTGCTCTGTAGGGTCAGCCCCTGCACAACAGCTCCTCCACTGTAGTCATGGCCAGTCCTCACAACCAATCAGCCTGAGGGTCAGTCCCACCCACTGATGTGTAAACAGCAGCCAAGGCTCAAATAAAACAGGAGGGCACACACAAAGGACACACCTGGAACACCCAGCTCAGGTGACCAGGGAGACTGCACCACTGAGTCCCATAGGACGCCTGCTACATAAGTTCACTCTACTAAGACTGGGAAACAGAGCAGCCCTACCTAATACATAGAAACAAACACAGGGAGGCAGCCAAAATGGGGAGACAAAGAAACATGTCACAAATGAAAAAAAACAGAACAAAACTCCAGAAAAAAACAAAACTAAACAAAATGGCGACAAGCAATCTATCAGATGCAGAGTTCAAAACACTGCATCAGGATATTCAATAATCTCAGGGAGAACTTCAACAAAGAGATAGGAAACATAAAAACGAAGATAGAAAACACAAAAGAGAAGCAGTCAGAAATGAAAAATACAATAACTGAAATAAAAAATATATTAGAATCAGCAGGTTAGATAAAGCAGAGGATCCAATAAGAATAGAAAAAAAAATCCAAAAAATTGAGGATAGTTTAAGAGGCCTCTGGGACAACATCAAGTGTATCAACATTCACATCACTGGGGTACCAGAAAGAGAAAAAAGAGAGCAAGGAATTGAAAACCTACTTGAAGAAATAATAACTGGAAACTTCCCTGACCTGGCAAAGGAAATAGACATAAAAGCCAGGAAGCACAGAAAGTCTCAAACAAGATAAACCCAAAGAGGCCCACACCAAGACACATCATAATTAAAATGCCAAAGATGAAACACAAAGAGACAATCTTAAAAGCAGCAAGGAAAAAGCAGTTAGTTACCTACAAGGGAACTCCCATAAGACTGTCAGCTGATTTCTCAACAGAAACTTTGCATGCCAGAAAGGATTGGCATGAAATAGTCAAACTGGTGAAAACCAAGGACCTACAACCAAGATTACTGTACTCAGCAAAGCTATCATTTAGAACTGAATGGCTGAGAAACAGGTTCCCAGACAAGAAAAAGCTAAAGGAGTTCATCACCACCAAACCGGTATTATAAGAAATGTTAAAGGGACTTCTTTAAGAAGAAGAAAAAATAGATTAAAAATATGAACAATAAATGGCAATAACTACATATTTATCAACAATTATTTTAAATGTAAATGGATTAAATGCTCCAATCAGAAGGTATGGGGTGGCTGAATGGATAAGAAGACAAGACCCATACATATGCTGTCTATAAGAGACTCACTTCAGATGGAAAGACACTCACAAGCTGAAAGTAAAGGAATAGAAAATATTTTTCAGGAAAACAGAAACCAAAAAAAAAGCTGGGGTAGCAAATCTTACACCAGACAAAATAGGCTTTAAAGCAAAGGCTATATATAAGAAGCAAAGAAGACCCAGTGATCCCACTTGTGGGTGTTTATCCAAAGAAATCCAAAATACTATTTCAAAGGGATATGTGTATCCATATATTCATTGCAGCATTATTTACAACATCCAAAATATGGAGGCAACCTAGGTGTCCATCAATAAATGAATGGATAAAGAAGTGGTACATATATACAGTGGAATTAAAAAAAAATCAGCCATTAAAAAAAATGAAATCTTGCCATCTGTAAGAACATAGATGACCTAGGGGTATTGTGCTGAGTAGAGTAAGTCAGTAAGAAAAAGGCAAATGTCATATGATTTCACTTATAAGTGGAATCTAAAGAACAAAATAAACATATGTGTACATTTGTATGTTCTCTTTGGAGAAATGTCTATTCAGGTCCTCTGCCCATTCTTTAATCAGATTGTTTTCTTTTTTGATGTTAAATTGCATGAGTTCCTTATATATTTTGGATATTAATCCCTTATCAAATATGGAAGCAACCTAAGTGCCCATCAATAGAGGATTGGATAAAGAAGATGTGACACATATATACAATGGAGTATTACTCAGCCATGAAAAAGCATGCAATCTTGCCATTTGTGACAACATGGATGGATTTAGAGGGTATTATGCTAAGCGAAATAAGTCAGACAGAGGAAGACAACTATCATATGATTTCACTTATATGCAGGATCTAAAAAACAAAAGAAATGAGCAAATAAAACAGAAACAAACTCATAGATACAGAAAACAACCTGATGGTTGCCAGGTGGGAGTGGGGGTTGCAGGCTGGGTAAAAAAAGGTGAAGGGATTAAAAAATGCAAATTGGCAGTTTGTACAAAATAGTCACAGGGATGTAAAATACAGCATAGGGGATATAGTCAATAATATTGTAATAACTAGGAATGGTGCCAGGTGGGTACTAGACTTATTGGAGGGATCATTTTATAAATTATGTAAATGTCTAGCCACTATGCTGTATACCTGAAACTAATATAATATTGTATGTCAAGGCTGAGGGGTTGAATTAGAGGAAAGGAAGTGGGGTGGCTATATATTTTTTTCTATACAAGGAGAAGGAGAGTACTTTAACTAACAATGCAAAATTCTTCCTGGGCCAGGCCTAGATGACTCAATATACTGTGTTTTTTGATAACCAAGCATTTCACAGTTCAACAAAAAGCACCAATCAGGAAATAACATCAAGGGCATATGAAGTTTCATGGAAAATAGAATTTCATTGTGTGAACTTTATTAAGTAATATTTTTATTTATTTCTAAAAAGCATTCCTTATCTTTTTTTTTCTTCTTTTCATTAGTTACCAGAGTGAATTCTTTCCTTTCCTTTAAAATAGATTGTGGCTAAATGCAAAGGGACATCTGCAAGATTGTAGACAATTTTCAGCAGTTCACGGCCCACCTCTCCTCCCACAGAAGGTATGAACACACGGTATGTCCTACGACATGAACAGTCTCTTCTGCTGGCTCTCTAGAATGTTCTGAGAAGCATGAGCAGGGCACTGTCCCTCTGCAAAGGCCGAGTTCAAGCTGCCAGCCACTGGAGCAGGCCTCCAGGCTCCAGCTCAGACCACTGACTTTCACAAAGGAAGACAAGAGCTGAGTGATATACATTAGCAGACACTGAGGAGACAGGGTTTGGTTTGGTGTGACATTTTATTACTTTTTTCAGTCTAATATGGCATTCCCAAAATTGTATCTGTAAAACTATTTTTCTAACAACACAAATATTCATTGTGATTATTATTGATAATTTATTGTGGGACTGATACAGGGAATTGAAGACCACAGTGTTTCATATTTACTTGCAGTATTAGGATGTATGCTTTCAGGACCAAGGGAAAAACCTTAATGATAGGGCTACATAGCATTACAGATCTCTAGAATCACGTTTAAGACATATAAAGAATGTGATAAGACCTTAACAAAATGAGGCCACTGGCATCTCAAATAAAAATAAATCTCAGAACTTTGGGCTTGGGCCTCCGTGCCTTTCCTGGTCCTATATCCCAGACTGTAAGTAAGCTCCAGGGGTCTGGGTATGAGTTGGGATTTGGGAAAGTACTGAAAACAGGGGGCACTTTGCCCACAGGGGGAGGGACAATCCGCCTCTCCCAAACACCCTCCAACTGCTTCCGGATACCTGAAAACCCAACCAAGTTGCTTTATTAAGGCCTTGTTACTCATTAAATTAGAATTATCCCCGAGAAGGGTAAGATTTTGCAGCAATGGTGAGAGCAGCTTGCGTGTGCTCTCAGTCCTTTCCTGGGAAAAGAAAGAGAACATGAGACAAGATGAACCTAATGGAAGAACACAGTCCCCTGGATATTTGACGTAACACTCAAAGGTTCTGCTGTGGATTAGGTCAGAGCACCTGGGGGCCCGAGTAGCCCTCAGAAACTAACTTGTGACTTTAAGTGTGGCCCAAAGAAACAACCCTTCGGAGTCCAGGGAAGGGCGCGGGCTCCTCCAGGGCCGGGGTGCTCACACTGGGACTGCAGCAGCTCTGTAGTTGGGTTCCTGACCTCTACTCTAGACCCTTACAATGACTCCCCATTGTACTCAGGATCAGCTCTAAACTCCTGAGCCAGGGCTTTCACAATCTTTCAACATCCTTCCATCTCCCTCCCTGCACTAGGCAGAATAATGGCTTCTCAAAGGTATGCACTTCCTAATCCCTGGAAACTGTGCATGTCAAAGGTCTTTGCAGATGTGGTAGAATTAAGGATCTTGACTTGGGGAGACTAACCTGGATTATCTAGATAGGCCCTAAATACAATTACAAGTGCCCTTAAAAGAGGAGGACAGAAGGAGATTTGACACATAAAGGAGGAAGAAATAGGATCACAGAAGCCAAGATTGGGGTGATGCAGCCACAAACCAAGGAAAGCCAACAGCCACCAGAAGCTGGACTAGGCAAGGAACAGGTTCTCCCATAACGCCCCCAAGGAGAATGTAGTCCTGCTGACACTGTGATCTTAGACTTCCAGACTCTAGGACTGCGAGAGCGTAAATTTCTGTTATTTTAAGCCACCCAGCTTGTGGTAATTTGTTAGAACAGCCACAGGAAGATAATACAATCCCTCCCCTTCCTCCTGCCCACCCAACCCCGCCATACCGCTTCCCTTCCATGCCCCCTAGACCCCAGCCACTCTGGAACAATTTGGAGTTGCCCAAACAGATGGTTCCATGTGGCCTCTAGCCCTTAGCTATTTCATCTTCCAAGAGACTCCTGCCAGCTCAATATCAGGAGGTAGAGGGACACCAAGGTGGAAAATAGAAATAAACTTTGATTCTGTGCCTAGATTGGTGAAAATAGAGTTACAGGTGCAGCTCTTACACATTTGCAGTGCTCTGCAATTTACAAAGGGCTTCTCCCCATCGCATCTGATCCTTAAAGAGCCCTATGATGTAGAAAAGCGTAAGTAATAGCTTCACCCTTTACAATTAAGAAAACTATGGCTCAGAGAGTGGATCTCATAACTGGTTAATGACATTATTAGGCTCCTGACTCTGTCTCCAATGATTTTTTTCTGGTCTGAATCTGTTGTAAATGTTCAGTGTCCCATGAAAACAGCATCGGCATTCAATGTTCAGCCTGAGCTCAAATAGTCTGCCTACTGGTTGTTCTCAAGGCTTTCCTACACACAGGGCAGCCATTAAGCTCAAACCAGACTCATGTATCCTTCCAGGAGAGACAACCTGGATCAGTCTGCAAACCCAGAAGTGACATCTCACAGAGCAAGCCAGGAACACGTGCCTAATCCTGCCTGTCCACTCTCCCTGAACTCAGAACTAATGGAGAACTGTTCCACAGGCTTCCCTGATCCGAAGAAACCCTCCTCTGTTTGCCCATGATAGCGGTCCCTCAAAAACCCTTCCCAGCCTAGCTTCTGAAATAGACATCGCATGAGAAGGAGGATCTGAGTGCACATGACAGTAGAACATCATCCAGAGAATCGGGCTTAGAAAGCAATAAATGCCACCAAAAGCAGCAGCAATGTGACTTTTAGTTATGTGTAAAAAATAAGAAAAACCAACAGCAGTTAGCGTTTACCGCAAAAGTAGTGGCCACTCTTACAAATAACTCAAGTTGCAGGCAGCACAAGCAGAGCAGAGGAGATCTAAGCCTACACTCAGGATCAGCACCAAAGCACCAGCACACCAGCACTGAAACAACCCCCTAAGCCAGGTCTCCCAAGGTGCTCCTCCCTAGGGAAATGGTTGGTTGCCAAATTATATGTGAGGGAAGTCAGACAAGTCAAACACCCCTAATGCCTCAATACTCTAGGAGCTATAATAATCTGTTGGTGAGCATAGCCTTTTAGCAACTGCTATGGGATCAGTGAGACAGGAGAGCTTACTGAACAGGGCTGGCTACACAGTTTGTGATGCCCAGTGCAAAATGAAAATGTGGGACCCCTTGTTCAAAATCATTAAAACTTCAAGATGGCGACAGCAGAGCATTAAACCAAGTGAGAGTCCTTCTGTGTCTAGGTCTTATGCCCATGAAGCAGATCCTGCAATGAATTATAGCTCAGACTCCAGACAGGTGAGAAATTACAGTTTACTGGGCTGAAGCCAGAGGAGGTAAGGAAGGGAGACTCTCAAACTATGACTTCATGATGTGAAAGAGAAATAGGGGTATGTTCCAGTCAGACTACTGTAAATAATAGAATTTTCCTAGTGACCTCTTATATAATAGACTCATTGTGAGCCAGCCATTTTGCCTGTAAATGTGCATCATTTTATTTAATTCTCACGCCACCCGTGAGTAATATTGCTGTCCCCATTTTATAGATGAGGAAATTGAGGTTCACAGGGGTTAATTTTTCCAAGGTCTAATGTCTAAACATCTTGTTCCTAATTACTATATTATACTGTTTCCTTACATTCAACAAGTGTCTAGAAAAGTATCACTACTTAATAGCAAAATATTAAACACCCCCAATTCCTGTAATACACATGAAAACATTCATGTGCTAAGATAGCTGACTTTGCACTCAAGTTCCTCAGTCCCCATGTTAGTTGTAGCATCTCTTCACATAACCATATGTTTGCAGACAACTCTCTTCAGGGTTTTGTAATGTTTCTCACAGAAAATGCTTAGTGAAGGCATGCAACCCAGAGAAGCTTAGCATTAAACAGAGGAGATCAACATGAATATGTTAAACTGTATCTTACTGGGAGTGTTACATATTAAGTTAACAAAGAGAAACGGAGATTATGGGAACTCATGAAAGGAGAGAATAATTTTGATTGGGGAATCTGTGAAGAATTCACAGAAAAGGTGATAGTTGGGCATGAAATGGAATTTTTAATGTTTATGTTTATTTTTGTGATAATTAACTAGAAATTTTCAAAAATTAAAAATTTTATAAGTATAAAAACATCTACGAGCTCATCATCCCAGAAGTAATCATTGCTAACAATATGATACATTTCTATGATATTTTGCATGCATGCATATTGATTGAAGATGGGATTGAACAGTGAGTATAATTTTGAATCCTGCTTTTTCACTTAATATAATATTTGGTTATTCAAGTCACATTTTTAATAGTTTCAAATATTCCCACTTATGGAAGTACCATAATTTATTTGGCACGTTCCTTTTCGCAAGTTATTTAAATTGTTTTGGGTTTCAATGCTGCTATTAACAATGTTGCAAAGAACACCTCTACTCTTAACTGATCTTTACCTCTAATCCTTCTAGGATTCTCTGAGGAAGAATCATTGGGTCAAAGACTCTTTTTTCTTATATTTAAAACTGCATATTTTAGAAGCATAAAAAATTTGTTTTCCAAAATATTTGTTCCAATGTGTACTAAATTTGTTCATATACCAGCCACATTAGACTTCAGTTCTTCAGCATGTTGATCCCTTTCTACCCCAGGACAGTGGTGCATGCTGTTCTATTCACACTGTCTGCAACAGTCACATATCCTAGAATGTGTCTGCAACTGTTCTTTGATTTGACCGTTATTTCTGGGGACAGTACCTTGCTGTTACAGTGTTTATACCATTATAATGCATTTTAGTATCTACTAGGGCAAGTCCTACTACACTCTCCCCATCATTTACTTTACAGGTATTTCTTGGGGTTTTTTTAATTTTAATTTTTTTATATTTAAATTTTATGAAGCCAACCAGAAAACCCCCTGTAACTTTCATTGGAATTATATAAAAACTGTTAATTAGGGGGAAAGTAAGATCATTTTATTTTACAGTGTTTCCATCCAAGAACACAATATGCACTTCCATTTATTCAAATCTTCTTTTATATTGTTCAATAAAATTTTGTGGTTTTCTTCACATAGGTGTCAGGCATTTCTTGATAATTCATAGTTTTAGCTGTCATTATATCTTCTAGCATGTTTATTGCTGTTATATAGAAGTGTCATTGATTCTTATATATTTATCTTGCAGCCATTCACTTTTGATAAATTTGCTTATTAATTCAAAACATTATTTAGTTGTTTCCCTGGATTTCCTAGATGTGTCTAATCATACTGTCATCATATAACCATAATTTTATCTCCCATTCTATAGTTATTTTTCTTATTTTCATGGTTTATTGTATTTGCCTGAACTTTCAAACAATGCTAAATAACAATGGTGACAGTAAGAATTCATCTCTTGTCTCTAGTTTAAATGAAAATGCCTCCATTGTCTCCATGAAGTATGATGTTGGCTCTTGTTTTCAGATACTCTGTATCAGGTTAAGGGAAGATCTTCTATTCTTAGTGTTTCAAGGAATTTTTATGAGGCATAGATATTTAATTTTATTGAATGCCTTTTCAGCACCTACTGAGCTCAATGTCCATAAAATTAGTGGACTTATTGATTTGATGCAATATATTAATGCATTTGCTAATATTAAACTATCATTATAATCCTGGAATGAGTATGGATGCGTATTTTTTTAACGTACTGTTGGACACAGCTTGCTGGTCTTTTATGTACATTTTCCCCATCTTTATTTATATATATGATTGGTCTATTGCCTTCTGCATGTGTATTAACAGAGTCTGACACTAGGGTTCATAAAAGGTAAACTTTACATGGGCTAGGATTTTGATCTATTTCATTCACTGTGATGTTCCCTCTGCCTAGAACAGTGCCGGGTATATAGTAGGTACTTGATAAATATTTGCTGAGTTAATAGAATATATCTGGTGTTTTCTTAAAGTTCTTGAGTCAATGCTCATAATTGCTGTCTCATAAAATTATCTATCTCATCACTTTTTCAAATTTCTTGGCATCTATTTTTCATGTATTTTTCAAAGGCTTGTGTCTTATTAGTTTCTTCAAGATCTGTTGCCTGGATTTAATTTTTCTTTCTATTTCTTTTTAGTTTTCTAATTTACTGAATTCTTTTCTTTCATTTTTCTATCAGTCTATAAATTTTCTTTTATTGTTTTCTTCACTTCTTAAGATTATTGCTTATTACACGTATTTTCATTCATTTTTTTATTATGAAAAATTATGAAATTATGAACTCATCTTTGAGAATAACCTAGCCCACATCCCGTAAGTTGGTAGTTTAATGCAATTATATATCAGATTCACCTGTGAAGCTTTTTAAATTGTAGCGCTCACTCAGGACCTATTGAATCAGAATGTCTGGAACACGGCCCAGGCATCTGTATTTTTGGAAAACTCCATGAGTGATTCTGAAACACAGCCAGAGTTCAGACACAGTTCTATTATGCCTGGAGCTTACACCCAGGATTTGGGGTTGAAGAGAGGAGAATTGTTGGTGACTCTCAAAGACGGCAGATGGCTTTAAGCACTGTGTGAAAGGATTTGGATTTTGTAGCTATAGCTACAAGAGTCATCAAAAGTTTGTAGCAGGGTTAAAGTTTAGATTAGATCAGTTCTGTAGGAAAATAACTCTGGAGTTCCAATGTGAAAGACAGAATGAAGAAGGAGAGAGAGGAATTGTGGTTGGTATCATTTTTCATTGTCATTATCATCATCACCATCTGTGGGCCTTATGGCAATGGTTCTCTGCAGCATTGACATCACCTGGGAAAGTGTTAAAATGCAAATTCTTGGGCCCCACTCCAGATCTACTAAATCGGGGGCCCTGAGGATGAAACTCAGCAATTTGTGTTTTCAAAAGCCTTCCAGATGATTCTCATGCATGCTAAAGAACCACTGCTTTACAGTTATTCATTATTCAGTAAAGGGCATAGTATTTTTATCTGTCCACAGTAACATAAGAAAAAATTATTTATTCATGTCAAAAGTATTTATTACCTTCTGTGTTCTAGCCCCTCAAGGATGCGATGTCAAGCTTACAGAGGTTGTACCTTGTACCCTGTGTAAATAGCACGCCCTGGAGTTGTGCAGTGCACAGCACAATCTACCAAACCACAGGTTTTACTCCACCCTGGCTATGCATTAGGTTGATATTATGGAGAATAAGACAGATAATGTGATTATACTCATAGAGTATGTATTCCTTTGAACAGACACACATTAAACTGATAAACAATTAAATGCATAAGATAATTATAGACTGTGGGAGTGCTTTGAAGAAACTCAACAGGCTATACAATAGAGAAAAATATTTCATATTCAGATCCTTAAGTATATTCACCAATGCATCCACAATCATTTTGAAACACAGAAAGGAAAGCGGTTCCCCCTTTCAAACATATCCTATCTTTCCCTTGACTTTATTCATTGCAGGATCTGACACAGCCCTGCTCCCTCCTGCATAACACTTCAGAAATCACAGTGACTTGATGTGGGTCCTCATGGCAAACCACACACACAGGTTACACACAGCAGCTGACTTTCTCTGACGGGGCATTCTCTTATTAGTCAATTCATGCTTTGGCCGATGGAGCCCCATAAACAACTGAGTGCAATGCCCAGAGGCACCATGAGGAAGAATATGGCTTGGCTCTCCTGGGTCACAGTAGTTTGCAATATTATTTGAGTGCATGCTAATGATGGAAGACACTTTCAGAATTTGACAAGCAGATCCCTGTTCATAGGCAGAGATGTGGGATATAGTAGAATGTGATGTTTTATGAACTGGGTTGACTTGTTTCATTGTCCACCGGAATCTATAGGACTTCTGTCAAAGAGGTTATTGCCACATTATCAAGAAGGTGTTGTGGAGCGTAACATATCTTAACTTTAAATAAACTACTTCTAGTTCCCTCTTCCACGTCACCAATGGAAAAAAAGCCAAGGTTCAGAAAATGTGTTCCAGAGTGAAGTACGGTGACTGAAGAAAACAAAAATCATATTCAAAGTAGATGGAGCCAAATAAGTCTCATTTCTCTTTCCCTTTCCCCCAAACACAGAGCCTAATACTTCAGGCGACTTTTACCCTGGACTCTGTTTTTGTCAAATCAATGACAAGTCACGTTAACAGCAGTGTTTAATTCTATCAATATGTGACCAATTGTGTTAGATTGTTTGGCCATTGATTTCACTTAGTGCTACAGTTGAGTCTGAAAGGAACTGCTTTTTGTTGCAAAGCCTCACACAGTGACAGATGCTGAATGCTGACTTTCTGTCTGGCTTGTACACATGGATTCCACTTTAAGAATACTCGGCTCACATAGCAAAGTCCAACCACATGATATAAATATTATTTCTGAAATCACAGGGTCATCACTTGCCCCCTTGATTAGCTTTGAAAGAGAGCATGGCCCAAGATGAGCAAGTGAAGAGATAAGAATCAAGAGGTATTGGAATTAAGCAACTGAAAAAAATTCAATGTCCCCAATGGGTCACAAAAAAAGGGTTATGAACAACTTTGAATTCAGATGGTTAGACTTTGATGCTCTCCTATTACTTTAGTCTTATGAATAGTTTTCCAAAATGGAAAATGTTGGCCAGCCAAATTATTTTTGATCTGGAAATATGGTTATTATTCACTAGTCCCATCAAGTCTCTCTCTCATGCATTCACACACTCCTAGTCATATTAGTACATCTCTCCTTTACTTCCAAAATGGCTGTCACTTACGAAGCTGGAGTACATCACTCTCTAGCCAGCCAAGGGAGCCTCTCCAGTGTTTAAGGAAGATTGGACAATAAAGCAAAATAAAGCTAGTAATTTTCTAAACACCAGGACACAATCTCCTGAGTTAGTAAAATTTTCAAAATGCGTTTATGACACTTAAAATACCCATTCCACATCCAAGATCTAGGCAACGAGGATAGCTCTTTAAGAAAGAGCGCCTAGTCATTCAAGGTGCCCTTAGATTTAGAGACTGCTCCTCCGCCCCAAATGAGTCACGGTCAAGGGCTCTTTCTGAAAGCTGGCAGCCTTGGTCAGCCGAGGTGGTCAGAAAGAATGCTCACTCCCCTGAAGCAGCGAGGCCAAAGCAGCAGCGTGCCACTGCCAAGTCCTCAGCCCTTGTGCGACGTTACAGCCCTCAGCTTATCAATTTACTTGCAAATGGATCCCTGAAGTATTAACCCAGGTTAATTATTCGTCAAATATGATTATGCAATGGTAATGTAAAAAATCGGAAATGCGGGATGGAATTTTTCACTCCAGCGGTTTGGCAATTGTGGCAGCTGGTAGAGGAGCTGGAGTAATTACGAGGCCATTCCGGCTGGTGGATCAGCACTCTGGTTCAGAAGGAGAAGGGGGGAAAAAAAGCAATAAAGAGCTAGGGGAGCGGGAATATGAGCCGTGCCAATCGACGTGGGGAAAATTTCACAGCTGCTGGTGGTGATAAATGAGAAACGGTGGCCTTGCTTCTAATCAATACATGTAAATGCTACTCATTACAGCCTTTATACACACTTCTCAATTAGCCCTTCCTCCCACTGGTAACAGGGAATGTCATGCTTTCTGGACTGTGAAAGTGGCTCACCTGCAGCCGGGAGCCACAGCAACAGCGCTAGCTGTATGCTGGGCAGCAGGTGGGAGCGCGCAGAATCTAAATTCCTCCCCGACGCCGCCGAGAAACGAAGTCCCAAGTGTGCCCTTTTAATTAAATGGTGTCTTTTAAGGTACCACTTGTTCATGTTGGGTGGCTGACAATCCCACCCAAACCCTGTTTAGCGTCTGAAAATTCAGGAGCATTTTAGAACATGGTCTAGAATGGGTGTTTTTTTTTAAACAAATTATTTTCTTCCTTCCTGAAAAAAATCTGTGTTTTATTTTTTGTTGTTGTTCTGAGTTATAAACTTCATCGTGATTAGTGCCGTTTCCACATATATTTGCAAAACTGTTTTCTTAAAAAAAAAATCTATGGAGGATTCCCTAATCTGTTGTATGTAGTTTCATTTTACTTTTGAGTAGGGAGATTAGGAAACACTTTAAAATCAGAAAATTCCAAGCCATAATAGCTTAGTTCAGCATATTGGTTGTATCTATATAACTTCTCTCAAGTGAACTTTTTACAGCTCTGATGCAATTCCATACATTGTTGACAATGTCAAATAGTATGGCCTAGTGTGTTTAAATAACAGTGTGTCCTAATTTTAAAGAGTAAAATTCTTAAGGAAAAATGCAGGTCTATTCTATAGGTGTAGTGTTTCCCTGCTTTTGAGTTATTTGAGTTTGATTACCTTCATTTGTTTTGTTTTGTCTGGTATGAAATATAATTTTTCCCAGTTAACAAAGAAGATCCTACAGAAAAAAAAGGACATTAAGCACACACACACACACATTTCTTTAGTTTTTAAAAATGATATTTTACTTGAGTCTGTGCTGTGAAAACATTTTTTAAATAGTTATAATAACGCTACTTAAAGTTTGAATTGTTACTTGGAAAAAAAAACCCTCAAATTGTGTTAAAATTAACAAACGAGGAGCCAGAATGTCCATTACTTCAAAATTAAATTGTATGATAAGTCCACTGTCAGTTAAAGTAGGATGGGGGTGTAGGGAGAGTAACCAACTGATTATAGTTATAAAGGTTTTCCTAAAGAATGTTTTACATTTAAGTCAGTTCACGTCAAATTTAATCTAACTGGTGTTGATAAAGCATCTGTTGTATGCTAAGCACCCAATGATGAGAATGCAACGGTGAATGAGACGGCACAATTTCTACTCTCATGGAACCTTGGGATTCTAACTGATGTTTTGGTGTTACTAAATCTTGAGATTCCCATGGAGAAAGCTGTTCTCCTAAGAAACCATAGACATAATGGCTAAATACAACTTAAGAATTTTTTCTGACCATACTAAGAAATGACCAATTACCAAGATAAAGAAAGAGTCAGTGGTTTGAATCCTTCGCCAGCCTTTTATTCTGCCTGAACTCCTGAGGGAAATTCATGTCTTTTCAGATATGTTGATTTCCACCGTGATATTCCAAAAGCAATATCCACTCTTATCCTGATCTTGGATTTTATCCTAACTACACTTAGAGAGTCTTTTACTAAATAAGGATGCTGGCAGGAGATTTGTTCTTAAAGTCTAATATACTCCCACAGAATTACAGTTGAATTCCTTTTCAGAGGTAAATGTACTTTATTCACTCTGCAGAAAACTTAAATCAGGGAGCAGGAATAACTTCTGATTCTAATAGGAGATAAGAAATGGCTTATATCTGGCTGCCAAGCTGCCTGAGAACGCATGGTGATCATAGATCCACACAACTGGATACCTCTGTTCTTCTTTCTTGTTTCCTAGCGGTCACGCGTTGAATAAGAATAAAACACCACGAGTTTCATCCTATGCACATTTGTCACTGATGATAATCAGAATTTTGTACAAAGACTGACAGACTAGAATTTTACATTTGGACACCAAAAAGTCTAAACATATAGTCCTATGCAGGAATATTTCCATTACTAATCATCAAATTAACATACACATCTACTGTCACCCAATTATATGTAATAACCCACATGTCCCAATTTTTGCTAATGTTCAGATTAGCTGCCTAACGTCTAGGGAGGCAGATCGTACCATCGGTGGCTTGATTAATGAAAGCATTGTTTGAGTAAAGCTTAGAAATTTCATTTTGCCCCATATTGAATTTAATCTTTGAAAGATGATATGGTTAAAAAAAGAAATTAATCACTGAAAATAAATAAAAATATAAATACAAACACATATAAATGATATTGCCTACACTGTCTATTCTCCATGGAGAATACAGATAGATCTTGTCATAGCTTGGTTCAAAATTTACCAATGGCTTTCCATCTTATTTAGAGTAAATTAAAGCCAGTGTCCTTACAGTGGCCGACAGGACCATACAAAATTTACCTTCCTGCCGCAGGGCCTTTGCAGCTGCTCCCAGAAATAATCTTTCTCCAGATAGCCACAGGACCCAAGGTCTCCCTTCATTTAGGTCTCAACTCAAATGTTTCCTTATCAGATAACTTTGCAGCACCTCCAGTCTAGCACAGCAGCACCATCACTCTCTAGTTCTCTACCCTGCTTTATTTTTCTTCAGAGCCCTTGTCTCCATCTGATGGATGAAATATTCATTTGTCTTTCCCTTCCTGTATCCTAAACTGGAATGTCAGCTCCATGATAGAAGAGACCTTGTGGGACTTTTTCACTTCTATTCACTGTACCCATGTATGATACATTCCTGACTTTTCTCACATGCCTAGTACATAATAGGCCCTGGATACTGGCTGAATTAATAAATAAATGGTTAGATTGTACTTACCTAAACCAAGATACAGTAAGTCCTGACTTACAAATAAGTTCAGTTCCGGGAGAAAATTCGTTAAGTCGGATTCGTTTGTAAGTCCGACAAAGTGAGTCTTATGCACCTTCGACAAATATACAATGTGAAGCATAAAAAAACTAAACACACACAAAAATACTGTAAATAAACTATTTTTACTTTTACAGTTACCTTAAAAGGGTGGTACAGTACAGTACAGTACAACTGGCATATAGGGGATTGCATGGAGTGAACTGACAAGAGCAGGCATGTGAGCGACTTCCGCAATCTGTTCGCATCTACCTATGTTGGTAATGTGAATCCATTCGTATCTGTGAAAGTTCGCAACTCGAATGTTGGTAAGCCGGGGACTTACTGTACTGTCAAGATCCCTGCTATGGTGTGAAAGGTTGTTTCCAAAAAAAACTCATATATTGAAACCCTAGTGTCCAATGGGATGGTATTAGGAGGTACTTAGGTCATGAGACAGAGTCCTCATTAATGAGATTAGTGTTCTTATAAAAGAGTCCCCACAGAGATCCCTTACTCCTTTGACCATATGTAGACACAACCATTTGTCAGTGTGCAGCCTGGAAGAGGGCCTCAGCAGAATCCAACTATGTGGCCCCTGAATTGGACTACCAAGAACTGTGAGAGATAAGACTTCTGTTGCTTTGCTTTTTAAGCCACACACTCTATAGTATTTTGTTATAGCTGCCTGGACAGACTAAGACAATCCTTCTTCATTATTTCTTAAAGAGCCACATTTTGGTAAGGAACCAGAGCTTCTTATGAGTCACTATGTCTGTCTAAAGCTGTGCTGTCTGTTACAGCAGCCACGAGCCACACATGGCTATGAAATACTTAAAATGTGCCAAGTCTGACTGAAATGTGCTGTAAGTATAAATTACATACTCGATTTCAAAGACTAAATACAAAAAAGAAAAATGTAGTACATCTCAATAATTTTTATTTTATCTTATAATTAACTTTAATTTGTATGTCGAAATAACATTTTATATATTAGATTAAATAAAATATATTATTAAAATTTATTTCACCTGATTCTTTTTATGTTTTAAATGTGGTTAACTAAAAGATTTAAAATTACAAGCATGGTTCCCATTGAATTTCTATTGTGCAGTGCTAGTAAAGTGTATCTAAAATATATTTCACCCACTTTTTTTTTTTGCCTACTTTTTAAGTCCTTCATCTATTTTTTTAGCCCACTGCCTAACTTACCCTACCCACACTCAATATCAATGAGCACCTTGCCGTTGAATACATCTTGATGTAAATTGTAAATATCTATGTGTATCTCTGTGTACTTTTTTCTTTTTTTTTTTTTTTTGTAAATTGTAAATATCTATGTGTATCTCTGTGTACTTTTTTCTTTTTTTTTTTTTTTTGCTGAGCCATCCTGCCACCTGTTGGAAGCTCAGCGCAAGCTCAGCTCGGGCTGGGAATGGAACCGGCAACCCTGTTTCTCAGAGATCGCACTCTTGAGTGAGCTCTTAACCAACTGAGCCAATCAGCCGGCCCTCTGTGTACTTTTAAGGAAACATACACACCATTGGCGTCTGCTTTCTCATATGCAGCATTAGAGAGTGTCAGCTTTCAGGTGAAGGAGATTGGCTCGCCAAAATACTGAGAATTTGGACCATCTTTGAATTGTTTTCTGAGGTCCGCTTAGGAAAAGCATAGGCCAGGTGTGATAACTTATATTGAAATAAAGAAATCCACGAACCATGCAGTAGTTCATTAAGCCATTTCTAGAAGAAAAAGAAACTTACAGCACATACTTAACTGGCAGGGACTGATTCCATACCCTAGTAAATGACTGAGTGCTCATGGCCAAATATGACAGTCAATGTTAGACATAAAGGAGAGCCAAGGAGACTTGCATTCATTTCCATATCTATAATTAAAATTTGCCTTCACCCTCTCACAGTTTAACCATCCTTGGAAGTTTTCTTCCCTCTAAGTGGTGGATTTTAACCAAACAGAAATTCTTGTGAATCCTGAGGAATCCATGCCTTGTCTCCACTTTGCTTTTCTTTTTTCTGATCCCTTTAGATATAACATGGTTTGCGCATATGCCCACATTACTTTATACCTTAGCCAGTTTACATGGCGACGTGGGTTAGGTCCAACATGTAGATAAAGATGTGTGTCCTTGCTGTCTGGTATAAGAGCTGATAATAAGACAGACTGAAATGGAAGCTGTCACTTTGCATCATATCAGAGCGACCTGAACAATGTAAAAAAATTAAAAGCTCCCGGTGGCAATGGATCCCATTTCAGTCATTAGCTGTGTGGGAGGGGCAGCACCGTTCAGAAGACTGGAACCAGTGTGGGAGTCTTTGGTCCTCAGGGAATTTACCACTAATGCTGCTTTATGCCCCATTTCTCTTTAATGCACACTAAGTACGAATGAATTTCTATTCTTTGTTTTTATTATTATTTAGGTCCAGCTACTGTGGATGGAGAAGAAAAATAAAATGAGCAAGGGAAGTGAGAAAGACCCGATGCATTAATCTAGCAATCAAGATAGCAAAACAAAAATGTTTTTAACAAATGTATATGCAAAAGTATATTTGAGAAATAACAAATAAAAAGTTTATGTGAGAAATAACAAATGAATATAAAACTGTGACTTCTTTATAATACTTTCTTCTTTCTCTCTCTCCCCCACTCTCTTTTTCCCTTTCTCATTTTTTTTTTTTTGAATCTGGCCTGCTGAAAATGAATGAGACAAGCAAACTCAGGACTGACTCTTATTTCAGGCTCAGATATATGAAAAAAATGTAATATATTTTTTAACAGAAAGTCTCAGAATATATGCTTCAACCTTTGAGTTTCAAAAAAGGCAGCGAATCAGGCAGAAGGACAGAAGGTTGCAGATTAGTACTGGTCATTGCTCAAAGAGTACAGGTTATAAATAATAAAGGAGGAAAGGGTGAAGGACACTAAAATATAACTGGGGACTCACAATGGAATAATCAAAGCAGAGAATCTAATTTCAGCTTTAAAAATACCATCTGACGTTGAATTCCAATGGTACAGGAATCTTTCTAACACATTCCACAGATATATAAATGCCTACTTCACATATACACGGTTCCAAAGTTTCAATGTAAGTACTAGGCCAGTATGCGATATCAAGTCTAATGGCATGGTATTTTTTTCATTTGTAAAGTGAAAAATAGTATATTTTCTGTGAAAATTAAAGTGCAACTTAAAAAAAGGAAAAAATATAGAGGATAGTGGTATTTTCATATAAGGGCCCAGGATCTATAATTCTATATATTCTATATATTATATAAATTATATAATACACAGATATTTTAATAGGCATTATATTACAGGCCTGACACACACTTGGATTATTCTGGTAAATTTATCAATGTTTCTATAAGCCATATCAACTTCACCTTCCTCAACACCCAATCATACATGCAAAGAAAATATGAAAAAGGGAAGAAAAGAAAAAGAAAGATCTAACCAGAAGCTTAAGGATGCATCTGTACAACAGCTAATTGTCCCAACCAAAATGTAGATAAACTCAACTTCTGAAAATATGTCTGGCTTTACAGGGATAGGAAAACTTGTTAGGTGAACCTCTGCCATTTTGAGTGGTTCTGAGAGTGACAAAATTTGTATCCACTGAATGTTTGTGGTGGTTTTGTTACAAGACTCAGTCTTCACCAATGGGCATTAGGTTGTTGTGGTTGTTGCTGCTGTTTATTTTTAATCTGCTTCTGTGAAATGAGCCCCTAGTGCTGTGGAGAACACTCAAGAATTATATTTCCTATTATACCTCAGAAGCCACTATTGTTGTCACCAGAATGATAATCGCTGTAATGGCAATGACAAGAGTCTTCATGCTGTCTGGGAAGTTATTTATTTCAAAATACATCTGGCCATTTCATTAAAGTATAGTAGTTGATCACCAAACTACATTTGCATAGTGCATTTCATTTCTGCAAATGCACAAAGGTAAGCAGAATTTCCATGTGAATGGAACTTTAGTAGCAAACTGAATTCTGTAGCAAACTAGCCAGAAATTGAAGTGTTTTTCACTTCTACTGACCTTGTTTATGGAAGTGCTCAGATACAGCTTCCCATAGACATTAACTCAATAACCTGTACCAGATACACATGAGCCTAAGTCAGGGAAAGCCTACTCTATGGACAAGGGAACAAAGGTAGAGAAAGCTTATGGAGGTCTGGAGAACAATTTTGGTTTCTTAGTCATGGTTAGTCTCTGTGGTATGTATATGCAATTTAATTTATATTCTGTATATGTTTATAAATACTTGTATTATTAATTTACAGATTTCAAAACTAGTTACTCAATTTTTCTTTTTGACGTGCGAAATTGTTGAAATGTCAGTATATATACTGTAAAATAAAAAAATAAAAATAAAAAGAGAATAAAGGTTCGACCTAGGAAAACGAAAATTCCCTCTCCAAGAAACTGAGGGGTCGTTGCTCTGAGACAGTACAATCAAAATAGATGCCTTAAACACATCCAAGACTTTCTGAAAATGAGCAAGAGATAGTAGAAATGTTATTGTATTTTAAATCCTGGCAAAGCTAAAATGGACAATAGAGGCAGCTCTACAAAAGTTTTGAAAATGCTCCAAATTTGGAAGCAATTGATTCTCTAATAGTATTTGAAAAAATCATGCTAACCTACAAGGAACTACATTTTAGTTTTAATTCGGGCTCAAACCAAAGAAAATTGAAGATATATTTTTCACAAATATCTAATCAAACAAGTGTTCTATCTCCTACTAACTTTTTTTTTAATTGGGGAATTGGGGGGATGGGAACAGAGCTGGGGAATTGGGGGAAGGGGTACAGACAAGTTGCTGTTGTTTTGTTTTCAGTCTAGTTGTGGAGGACGTTGCTTCACTGGCCCAAGTTGGCACCAACATTGCGCTCTTTCCGGGCGACGCCGATCAGTCGCCGGCTTCTGGACAGCCGCTCACTGCGGCTGCTGGCNCTGGCCGCTCACACTGGTTGCTGGCTACATACGGTAGCCCATGGCAACCCACTGCAGCAGGGGCTGCAGCCTACACTGTCGCCAGTGACTCATGGCAGACCAGCTCCAGATTGAGCTGTTGTTTAGCATCTTAGCTGTGGAGGGCAGTGTCACTGGCCCTCATATGTGGGATCCGAACCGGGGCTCTCTGGCATCCCAAGCCAGCTCTTAACCATCGCACCACTCGGCCGGCCCTCCTACTAACTTTTTGAATGTTTGATTCCTTGGTTGTTAATTGAGGTCTATGCTTGGGATTTTCATATTTCTCTGACGAAGAACCTAACCTTCTAGTTGATATCTCCAGGGGTTGAGGACTGTGTATCTGCCATAAAAAGGTGGGTTGGTAAAGAAAGGGCAATTGCACCTTACTTAACACACACCAAAACAATTGCTTTTATTGCATAAATAATCGATTTGCATAAGTTTAGCACTAATGAGGACCTACTATTTTTGCCAATTATCATGACAGCTGATTTATGCACATCAGCTTTAATCTGCACAATAACTAAACATGGTTCAGTATTTACACATGAGGAATACAAGGCTCAGAGAAATAGTAACTTGCCCAGATCACACAGCTCCTAACTGGTGGAGTGTTCAGAGGCATCTGCATCTATGACCTTCCCAGTTTTGGCCTTGGCTGAACCACAATCACCAAGCAAGTTGAGACAGAAGCAGTCAGTTT
This sequence comes from Hipposideros armiger, assembly GCF_001890085.2. NCBI lineage: Eukaryota > Metazoa > Chordata > Mammalia > Chiroptera > Hipposideridae > Hipposideros > Hipposideros armiger. Next base: position 2,347,586 of record NW_017731558.1, read on the forward strand.
AAAATAAAGAAAAATGAAAATAAAGTATAAGGGAAAGGCACTCTTCCCGCTTCCTAAGACTCCCCCACTTCCAGTTATATGCACCTTTCAAGCCTTCTTGTTAATAATATTTTGACTCCTTATTCTGCATGAGGCCCTGTGCTAAATATTTTACAAACTTTATTTCACACAGTGGCTTATGAATATGCCCATTCAACTGATGGGGAAACTGAGTCTCTTTAGAGGTTAGCTCGCACAAACTTCCATGGTAGGTGGGAGAGCTACCTTTTGAGTGGTGGTGTGGCTGCACCTTGTGCTGTGCCCAAATCCTAGTGCATGTGAATCATGTGAATTTTATAAATCTGTCCCATTCTAAACACACAAAGCAGTTTATGACTTAAAGGTAGGTTACAGTACAACTTTCAGGAAGTGTAGAATCCTTTCGTTTGTGTGTGTATATATATATTTCATAAAACAGATATTTGGCAAAAGGCTTGAATAATAGGATTTAGAATACATTACAAATTAAGTATGAAGATAGGAATGGAACCAGATCTTTTATTCTTGGTATATTATCAGTGATCACCACCATTACCTAAACATGATTATTAAATATTTATCCATATGGAACCATATAAACCAACAATGCACACTAATCTTTTCTTTCTGGGTGGACATACAAACTTTGGAATAAAAGATATCTTGATAAAATGCATAAATTAAGAAAACAGCAAACAAATTGCCTGTTATAAGTCTAAGGAAGCCTTATAATGAGGAAGCATAACAAGACATACATTTTGATAGAAAAATATTGACCCACTGCTTCTAACCAGTTGTGAAAAATCATTTATAAATTGCCAGGCTTAATTATGCTACTTAGCAAAGAATTTTGCTGAGAGACAAGTCTGGGTGGGAAAAAATGCTTGATAATGAAAGCCAGCATCTACTGAGGGCTTTTTCTCTGCCATGAACTGGGGAAAGTGCTGTAACAAGCAAGGGTTATCTCATTGAATCCTGGAAGGAATCATGATGAAGATATTCCCACTTAACAGGTGAGGAAATCAAGTTCATGAAGGATAAGCAACTTGCCTGAGTTTTACACACACACACACACACACACACACACACACACACACACACCTGACAGAAGAGTTTTACAGAACAGAGTTTTACAGTTCTAACCACCTTTAATTGCATTCTTTGCACATTGACATTTTTCACAAGGGGTCATGGTAAAAATTATTTTTAAGAATTGAAAAAATAGCTACCTGGCCTAGCGGAATCTTGCAAGCTGGCTAGGAAGTCTATCAGAGCACCAAAACTACTGGTTCACCAAGTTTCTCTAGCTTATGTGATTGTCACCACTCTTGGGACTTATGTATCAGATTCCAATGAGTACCGAGGCTTTGGAGAAGTATAGTGAAAAGGTTAAGACTTTTATTAAGGAACCAATATGGAATTGTGCTGTATTTTTCAAATTAGGGGTCATACATACTTTATTTCATTTCATAATACTTGGCAATATTCTATTTTATTCCACTTTTAAAGTAAAGCTGCTATTAAACCACTATGTTGATTTCATGACACTAGACAGAAATCAACATTTTAAAAATAAAATAGAAAACAGCCGATCAAGATGGAAGAGTGGGTAAATGCTGTGCTTGTCTCCTCCCATGACCACATTAAAATTACAGCTAAATTACAGAACAATGAACCTGGGAACCACCTGAAGATCAGCTGAACAGAAGTCCTATAACCAAGGATATAGAGACAAAGCCACATGGAGGCTTGTAGGAGAGGCGGAGATAGGCTGGCCCTATACCCATGTGGGGTGGTTGAGAATCAAGAGTGGTATCTCAGCTGCAGTGGTCCCCACTGAGGAGGGAGGGTCCCTGTCCCACACTGGGTTCCCCAGTCCAAAACACCAGTGCCAGGAAGAGGAGCTCCGACAACACCTGGTCATGAAAATCAGCAGAGATTCAGTCAGTTTGGGTGAGATGGAGGGCTGCTGGAAATCCAGGCCTCCTCTTAAAGGGTCCGTGCACAGACTGTCTTGCTCCCAGGTACTCAGCCTGGGCTCCAACAAAGGCATAGTGGCTTGGAAGGTGCCAGAGACATACAGGGTGAAACTGAATTGTGTGGTTTCAGGACAAGGGCTGGAAGCAGAGCAGCCGTTGTCATGTGTTGAGCCCTCCTCCCACAAAGTCAAATCTGAATCTGAATTGGCCTGCTGCACTTCACTCAGTCCACCCTGGTGACTCCCTGAGACCCTGCTCCACCCACTCGCGCACTGCCTAATGCTATTTTGGGAGCAGGAAGCTGGCATTAGCCCATGTTGCAGTCTTTGTTGGGTAACTCTTGGGGGTCTGTGGGCCCTAGACAGGCAGAGGTTGACCTCGGTTTATCCTGAGCCTTTTGCTGAGTGGCCCCAGGCTCAGCAATGGTGACATATCTAAATCTATATAACCACTTGCCCCACTCTGGTGATGCCCTCTAACCCTGATTCATTCAACTCACGTACTGTCTGAGGGCCTTTCAGTGGCTGAGCAGAATAGGCAGCCAGTAGGCAGAGGCAAACCTCGCGGTGCTCTGGGCTTTTGCTGAGCCTCTCCAAGCCTGATATTGGTGGTAGCTGGGCTCAGTTTGCAGAATGGCCTCTCCCACATGCCTCCAGGTCCAGCACAGGAAGCAACCAACCTGGGATCGCTTTGTAGCTCCTACCAGGTAGCCTTGGCCTGTATGGGAGCCTCTCCCAAAAGGCCCCAGAGCCAACACACCCTGTGTCTGGTTTCATAACACAACAGAACATTATCCAATTAGCCCCACAAGCAGCACACTCAAAAGGTGGTACTGGCAGGCATCAGAAACCACTGGGGTGTATCTCGCTCCATGGGGTCAGCCCCTGCACAGAAGCTTGTATGCTGTGGTTGTGGTCAATCCTCACAGACAGTCAGCCTGAGGGTCAATCCTACATACTGACATGCCAACAGCAACCAAGGCTCAACTACAACAGGAGGGCACACACAACCCACACAAGGGACACACCTGGAGCACCCAGCTCAGGTGATCAGGGAGACTGTGCCACTGAGCTTCACAGCACACCTACATAAGGCCACCATGTCAAGATTATGAGACAGTAGATCTACTTAATACATATAAACAAACATAGAAGGCAGCCAAAATGAGGAGACAAACAAACATGTCCCCAATGAAAGAATAAGAGATAACTCCAGAAACAGAACTATGCTAAATGGAAGCAAGCAACCTATCAGATATAGAGTTCAAAACACTAGTTATAAGTATGCTCAAGAAACTCAGTGAGAACAGCAAAAAGATAGTAAGCATAAAAAAGGAGATAGAAACCATAAAAAGTACCAGTCAGGAATTAAGAATACAATAACTGAAATGAAGGATACACTAGAAGGAATCACCAGAAGACTAGATGAGGGTCGAATTAGTGATTTCGAAGACAAGGTAGCAGAAAACACCCAATTGAAATAGCAAAAGAAAAATAAGAATTTAAAAAATAAGGATAGTTTAAGGGACTTCTGGAATATCATCAAGCATAACAACATTAACATCATAGGTGTACCAGAGAAGAAGAGAGAGAGCAAAAGATTGAGAACCTATTTGAAGAAAGAATGACTGAAAGTTCCCTAATCTGGTGAAGGAAATATAATACAAGCCCAGGAAGTGTAGAGAGTACTAAACAAGAAAAGCCCAAAGAGGCCCACACCAAGACACACCATAATTCAAATGCCAAAGGTTAAACACAAACAGAGGATCTTAAAAGTGGCAAGAGAAAGGCAGTTAGTTACCTACAAAGGAGCTCCCCTAAGATTTCTCAGCAGAAACTTTGCAGGCCAGAAGAGATTGGCATGAAATACTCAGTGATGAAAAACAAGGACCTACACCCAAGATTACTCTACCCAGCAAAGCTATCATTTAAAATTGAAAGGGAGATAAATAGTCACCCAGAGAAGAAAAGGCTAAAGAAACTCATCACCACCAAAACAGTATTACAAGAAATGTTAAAATACTTCTTTAAGAAGGAGAACAAAGAACATAAATATGAATAATAAATTGACAATAACTATGTACTATCAATAATCACTTTAAATATAAATAGACTAAATGCTCCAATCAAAAGACACAGGATAGCTAAATGGATTTAAAAAAAAACAACCCATACCTACGCTGTCTACAAGAAGCCCACTTCAGATTGAAAGACACACAGAGACTGAAAGTAAAAGGATGGAGTAAGATATTTCATACAAATTGAAATGAAAAATAAAAGGTGGAGTAGCAATACTTATATTAGACAAAATAGACTTTAAAACAAAGGCTGTAATAGGAGACAAAAATAACATTTTATAATGATAAAAGGATCAATCCAAAAACAGCATATAGTTCTTGTAAACATTTGTGCAACCAACATAGAAGCATCTAAATAAAGCAAATATTGACAGGCATAAAGGTAGGAATCAACAGCAATACAGTTATAGCAAGGGACTCTAACAACTCTTTGATATTAATGGATAGATCTTCCAGAGAGAAAATCAACAAGAAAACAGGAGACTTAAATGACATGTTAGACCAGATGGATTTCATTGATGTTTTTAGAGCATTTTACTTCAAAACAACAGAATATACATTTTTTTCAAGTGCACATGGCATATTTCCTGAGATAGACCACGTTATGTCACAAAACAAGTCTCAATAAATTTAAAAAGATTGAAATCACATAAAGTGTCTTCTCTGACCACAATGGTATGAAACTAAAAATAAATTATAAGAAAAAAGTGAAAAAATACACAAACACATAGAAGCTAAATAACATGCTGCTAAACAATTAATGGGTTAACAGTGAGATCAAGAAAAAAATCAGAAGTTACCTTTAGAAAAATGAAAATGAAAACACAATGACCCCAAATCTATGGGACACAGAGAAAGCGGTCCTAAGAGGGAAATTTATAGCAATACAAGCCTACCTAAAGAAACAAGAAAAATCTCAAATAAATAGACAAACCTTTCCTTAAAGGAACTAGAAAAAGAACAGCAAACAAAGCCCAAAGTGAGTACAAGAAAAAAATAATAAAAATCAGAGCAGAAATACACAAAATAGGGCCTGAACAAAAACAATACAAAAGATCAATGAAACCAAGATCTGATTCTTTGAAAACATAAACAAAATTGATAAACTTTTAACCAGACTCATCAAGAAAAAAAGAGAGAGAACTCAAACAAAATCAGGAATGAAAAAGAAGTGACAACTGACACACAGAAATACAAAGGATTATAACAAAATACTACCAACAATTACATACCAACAAATGGGACAATCTAGAAGAAATTGATAAATTCCTAGAAACATACAATCTGTCAAGGATGAATCAACAAGAAACAGAAAATCTGGACAGATCGATTAATACTAATGAAATCAAATCAGTAATCAAAAAACTCCCACCGAACAAAAGTCCTAGACCAGATTGAATCACAGGTGAATTTTGCCAAACATTCAAAAAAGAATTAACACCTATCCTCGAACTATTCCAAAATATCCAGCTGAAGGGAAGGCACCCAAGCTCATTTTATGAGGCCACCATTACCCTGATTCCAAAACCAGACAAAGACATTACAAAAAAAGAAAACTATAGTCTGATATTTCTGATGAACATAGATACAAAAATCCTCAACAAAATATTAGCGAACCGTATTTGGCAATATATTAGAAAGATCACACATCATGATCAAGTGGGATTTAATCCTAGGATGCAAGGTTGCTTCAGTATCCACAAATCAATTCATGTGATACACCACATAAACAAAATAAAGGATAAAAATCATACGATCATATCAATAGATGCAGAAAAAGGGTTTGACAAAATCCAGCATCCAATTATGATAAAAATTCTCCCTTATGATAAAAAAATCATTTATGATAAAAAGTGGGAAACAGGGAACATATGTCAATATAATAAATGACATATGACAAACCCACAGCTAACATCATCCTCAATGGGGCAAAGCTAAAAGCATTTTCCTTAAGGTCAGGAACACAACAAGGATGTCCACTGTAACCACTTTTATTCAACATAGTATTGAAAGTCCTAGCCATAGCAATCAGACAAGAAAAAGAAATAAAAGGCATACAAATTGGAAAGGAAGAAGTAAAACTGTCATTATTTATAAATGACATGATACCATATAGAGAGCCCAGAAGATTCCACTAAAAAACCTATTAGAACTGATACATGAATTCAGTAAAGTAGCACAATACAAAGTTAATATTCAGAAATCTGTCACATTTTTATACATCAATAATAAAATGTCAGAAAGAGAAATTAAGAAAACAATCTCATGTACAAGTGCATCCAAAAAATAAAATAAAATCCCTAGGAATAAATTTAACCAAGAAGGTAAAAGACCTGTACTCAGAAAACTATAAGAAAAGAAATTGAAGAAGATACAAATAAATGGAACCATATACCATACTCTTGGATAGGAAGACTATTGTTTAAATGTCCATATTACACAAAGCAATCTATATATTCAATGCAACCCCGATCAAAATACTAATGGCATTTTTCACAGAACTAGAACAAATAATTCTATACTTGTATGGAGCCACAAAAGACCCTGAGTAGCCAAAGTAATCTGGAGAAAGAAGAACAAAGTGGGAGGTATCACACTCCTGATATAAAACTATATTAGAAGGCCATAGTAATCAAAACAGTATGGTACTGTCATAAAAACAGACACACAGATCAAAAGAACAGAATAGAGAGCCCAGAAATACACCCACACCTATATGGTCAATTAATCTATGACAAAAGAGGCAAGAATACACAATGGGATAAAGATAGTCTATTCAATAAATGATGTTGGGAAAACTGGACAGATACATGCAAAAAATAAAACTAGACTACCTTCTTACATCATATACAAGAATAAATTCAAAATGGATTAAAGACTTAAATGTAAGACCTGAAACCACAAAGCTCCTAAAGAAAACATAGGCAGTAAACTCTCTGACATTGCTCTTAGTAATATATATTTTTTTATATATCTCCTCAGGCAAGGGAAACAAAAAGGAAAAATCAACAAATGGGACTGCATCAAACTAAAAAGTTTTTGCACAGCAAAGGAAACCATCAACAAAACGAAAAGACAACCTACCAAATGGAAGAAGATATTTGCTAATGATACGTCTAATAAGGAGTTAATATCCAAAATTTATAATGGACTCATATAATTCAAAACCAAAAAAATCTATTAAAAAATGGGCATATGACCTGAATAGATAGTTCTCCAAAGAAGACATACAGATGACCAATAGACCTGTGAAAAGATATTTAACTTCACTAACCATCAGATAAATGCATATTAAAACCACAGTGAGATATTATCTCACACCTGTCAGAATGGCTATTACCAATACATCAACAAATATCAAGTGCTGCTGAGGATGTGGAGAAAAGGGAACCCTCATGCACTGTTGGTGGGATTGTAAATTGGTGCAGCCACTATGGAAAAAAGTATGGAGGTTCCTCAAAAAATTAAAAATAGAACTACCTTATGATCCCACAATTTTAGTTATCCAAAGAAATCCAAAACACTAATTTAAAAAGATATATGTACCCCTATGTTCATTGTAGCATTATTTACAATAGCCAAGTTATGAAAGCAACTCAAGTGCCCATCAATAGACAATTGGATAAAGAAGATGTGGTATGTTTATACAATGGAGTATCACTCTGTCATAGAGAAGAATGAAATCTTGCCATTTGCAACAACTTGGATAGACCTAGAGGGTATTATGCTAAGTGATAAGAGTGAGACAAAGAAAGACAAATACCATATGTGGAATGCCACTTAAATGTGGAATACCACTTATATGTGGAATCTAAAGAACAAAAAAAATGAACAAACAAAATAGAAACTGACTTATACACACAAAGAACAAACTGCTGTTTGCCAGATGGGAGATGTATTGGGGGATGAGTGAAAAAGTTAAGGGATTAAGAAGTACAGCATAGGTAATATAGTCAATGATATGGTAATCACTATGTACAGTGCCAAGTGGGTACTAGACTAATCAGGGGGATTACTTCATAAATTATATAAATGTCTAATCACTATGTTGTACGCCAGAAACTAATATAAAATCATACTGAATGACAACTGTAATTGACATATAAAATAATAAAAGTAAATTTTAGAATAAGTGATATAGAGAAGAATGGAATAGATACATTTTCAATATAAAGATCACTGTTGAGTTTTCAACAAATTAGAAAATTTGGGTTTCCACTTCAGCTATTTTTTTCATGGAATAACTACAAAAAAGCAGTGTATTTCATTGCTCAACAGATTGACATACTGATCAGAAATATATTCATATAATATTGTGTTGCTTTTTATTAAAATTGTGAATTTTCATGAAAGATAGAGATAACCATTTGTTATTGGTTGGTGTCTCATTCCTGCGTTATAGTAATTATTTATATAGTAATTATTATAGGACATTCTAATTAGATATACAAAGTTTAATATAGCACTGAATTTGTTTGACAAGTAGTATCATATCCATGGAAGCAATGGGCTTCCACTCATTGCATGTCTGGTATGATGTTTGCCAAGCTCTTAGGGAAGAGTGTTGTTTTATAATTTCTTCCTACCATGCAGCTCCTGTAACTTGGCTTTGATTTTATTTCATGCCATTTCAAACCACATCAAATCAGGGCCTTCTGATTCCCTGCCCCAGGAACTTCAATTCATCATGGACTCCTTCCTCTTTTAGGAACTGCAAGCTCAGTTTCAAGACATTCCTTGTATTGAACCATTTATGACATATATTCTTATTAACCTGGAGAAATTGTAGCATAAGAAACCAAAGCCACTGTTAATTTATTTTAGGTCTTAAATAAGAATATTTTTCTATAGGCCAGTTTTCAGATTTTAAATTCATTTTTAATTTTTACTAAAGCAATACATCTATGCATTTTTAATAAGTTAAGTAGTACAGGCTTCTAGGAAAAGTGGCTTATCCCACCCCACCCTTCCTTGCTCTTTTGTTCTCCTCCACACCCACTTTTCTACAGATGCTCACCATGCTGTTTTTTTATTTTCCTACGTTTGCCATTATTCATAGCTTTCTCTTCTGGAAGATGAGAACTCAGTTCTCTGTGTCCCATTTTCTCTCTCTTTCCCCAATCATTCTTTTTGTCCTCCTTCCAAAATATCATTGCCTTTAAATAAATCAGTTTTGGATGTTTACATTATTATTATTAGGTACTTATTATTCACAATTGAAACTCTTACTGCAATTATTATGTTTATTTACTTCTTAAAACTCTTTTGGTAATTAATACTTGCCTTGTCTATTTATTCAGTAATTCTCTATCTGAAATATCACTGTTTCTTCTCCCAAACTCTATGTAAAATGCCTTCAACATTGTCAAAACATCAGGCAATAACAGAGCCTTTATAAATCCTAGAGACTCCCCTAACATCCCAGTGTTGTCCTGTTCCAAATAGGATTGCCAGCTCTTCAGGCCTTGTTTATCACCCTCCTGGGAATTTCCCCCACCTCTCTCCTGGGGTGCTTAAGTCTTCTTTCTTGGCTTATCCTCTTATTTTGGTGGAGCACATCTTCCAGAAGCTTCCCAAGAAACAGTGTATAGGAGATACATTTTTTAAAAGTTGAACATTAGTGAATGAAAACTATTCCTTGCTGAAGTTGGAATTCTAAGCATTGCTCTATTGTATTTTAACTTCTCAAGCTATTATGGAGAAATCTGATGCCATCTCAATTCCTGATATGTGCCCTTTTGTTGTTTCTGAAAATGTTTAGAATGTTCTAAAATTTCACAATGGTGTGTTCATTTGTCATTTATTTTATGCAGGGTATTTAGTGGGTCCTTTTAATCTGGAAGCTAACATCCTTTATTTATTGGAAATTGTTTTTACATTATTGATTTGATAATTTCCCTCCCTTCCATTTTCTCCATTTTTCTTTTGCTATTCCTGTTAACCAGATAGTCAATTTCCAGTTTCTAGTCTCTAATTTTCTGTTCAGTCTTTTCTACACTACGAGGTGTGATCAAGCAATATGATGAATGTTTAAATAAAAAAATATATATATTATAGTAAAAGATACATTGCCATTAATCCCCTCCAAAATACTCCCCTTCACTTCAAACACACTTATCCCATCATTCTTGCCACTTTCTGAAGCAGTTCTGGAAGTCCTCTTTCATGAGTGTCTTTAGTTGCGCTGTCCTGGCTGCCTCGATGTCCTCAATCATTTTGACTTTGGGGAAGAGCCAGAAGTCACATGGTGTCAGATCTGGTGAATAAGGTGGATGAGGACACACCCTAATGTTTTTATTTGACAGAAATTGCCATATACCAGAAGCTATGTGTGACACAGAGCATTGTCACGATGGACTAGAACCTCTCTGTTTTAGTTTCTACAGATAGTAAAACTCCTGTCTCTGACTGGTGTGGGAGGATCACTCATCTTCTAAGGGGGAAGAAGAGGTCTTGGATCTCTAATTGATTTTTATAGGACTTTCAACAAATTCTCTTGCTTTCAACTGCACCCCAATACTCCCTGTGTAGAGGCACTAGGTGTCCCCAGTTCCTGAATCAGGGGCTCTGACACGTGGATTGACTCCCTCTTGTTGGCTTCTCCTCCTGTAGGTTGTAAGGGCTCACCTTTCCCTACTCAGTTACATCAGTTATTACTCATCCATTTCCCCTCTTCTAAAAGCTTGTTGACATATTATGTTCAGGGTCACTTCCTCCCTGCTCGTCTTTGTTCTGGCTGGTTTATACCTTTGTAAATTCCTTTGTGGTTATATTTATTATGTTTCAGTAGAGATTGGAGAAAAATGTTCAATCTAAAAGTCTGCCATAGTATTTTCACTTGTTTGTTTGTTTGTTTGTTTTATCTCTCTCCTGGTGGTGTCAATATGAGACTTGGTTTCCTGGGGAAGATAATTTGGTAACTCAAGTTTGTTCTGCCTTGTGAGGCTTTTTTGCTTACTTCTCTGCTGTTCCACACCCCGAAGTCCAAGCTTTCAACAATTACACAGATGTATAGCCATAATGACTTATTATATAACAAGTGAAGCTATAATTCATTTACTATTAATTTTCTGGGTACACAAAACTAAATTCTCTTGAAACATACCAATCTTTCAAAATGCACAAAGTTGATATGCAACTGAATATGTGGATCTCCTGGCTGTAATTTACTTAAAAAAGGGAGCTTTCTCAGGCTCAATATATGAACAAGAAGGTACCCACTACATAAAGTCATTTCAGAGAAATCAGGATAGCCTCCTGAAAGAAGTCTCTTTAACATTTCTTGTAAGGCTGGGTTAGTGGTGATGAACTCTTAGCTTCTGCTTGTTTGGAAAACCACCTCTTCTTCAATTCCAAATAATAGCTTTGCTACATAGAGTATTCTTGGTGGGATTTTTTTTCTTCTTTTAGCTCTCTGAATATATCATGCCATTGTCTTCTGGCATGCAAAGTTTCTCCTGAAAAATCGAATAGTCTTATAGGAGTTCCCTTGTATGTAACACATAGTTTTCCTCTTGCTAATTTTAAAATTTTCTCCTTGTGTTTAACTTTTGACATTTATTTTTAATGTATCTTGTATCTCTTTGGGTTCATCATATTTGGAACTCTCTAGGCTTCCTGGATCTGAATGTCTCTTTCTTTCCCCAGGTTAGAGAAATTTTCAGCCATTACTTCTTCAAATGACTGTTCTGCCCCTTTCTCTCTCTCTCTCTATCCTCCTTCTGGGATGCCTATAATGTAAGTGTTAATCTGCTTGTATTGTTCCATAAGTCCCTTAAGCTATCTTTACCTTTTTACATTCTTTTTTTCTTTTTTGTTGCTCTGATTGAGTTCCTCTGCCCTGTATTTGAATTCACTGATCCTTTCTTCCTTCTGCTGTTGAACCCTCTAGTGTATTTTGCAGTTCAGTTATTGTATTCTTCAGTTCTGTGACTTCTGTTTGAAACTTTCTTATATTTTCTATCCCTTTGTTGAAGTTCTCTGTGTGTTCATTCATTCTTCTGAATTCAGTGACCATCTTTATGACCATTAATTTGAGCTCTTTATCAGGTAAATTATTTATCTCTGTTGCATTAAGGTTTTTAAAAATTATTTTATTTATTTATTTTTATTCCCCTGAGGTTTTTATCTTGTTCTTTCATCTAGAACATATTCCATTATTTCTTCCTTTTGCTTGACTCTGTGTTGGTTTCTATACATTAAATGATATGGCCATATCTCCAGTCTTGTAGGGTTAGATTTGTGTGGGAGATGAACCTTATTATTCAAATGCTTGGTTGTCTCGCTAATCTTTGTGATTGTTCAGGCAGCTTATTTTATTTTTAACACCTTCCAGTAGTTGATGCTTTGTCAAGACCAGCCATTATCTCAAAGGGAAGGCTCTCAGTCAGCAACTAGATTCAGGTTGATTGGAAGCCAAATCCTCAGGCAACAGCTTTTAAACAATGCAAGTATATACAGTCTTGTGAGACTGTACATAAGCATATAGCCCCAGAATCATATGGGCCCAGAATCAGATGAAATGGAGGTGTCTCATGAGCAGCAGTTACAAGAATCAGAGCTCCAGACCAGTGTACAGTTCCTTTCTGGGAGATACCAGTGAGCTGTAGCAAGGCAGAGGGAGAGCACAAAGTTGGTGTCCCCCAGCCTATGTTCCCTGAAAACACTCCTATAGCCTTTAGATGTGTGCTGAGCCCGAAGCCTGCTCATCAGGTCAAAGCTGGACAAGCAAATAGGCCTCATTCTCAGAAAGGCTGGAGGAGTGTTTCAGTCCATTATCTGTACAGTGACCTGGAAATTGCAGTCTGCCAGTAACTGTCTCTCTAACTTTTACAATCCTCTGGAACCCGGGAACACAAGTACCCTGGCCTCAAAAGCCAGGTGATCAAGGGGCGTTCCCTGGACACGAGATATAAAAATTGGGACACCAGGCATGTGTAGAAGGTACCCTCTGGGAGATACTGGTTCTCTGGAGCACAGCAGAGGGAGAGCACAAAGATGGTGCTCACCGGCTGGAGTGAGGCAGAGGACAAGTGCAAAAATGGCACTCACTGAAAAATGAAAAGAAAAAGGAGAATATATATAAAAAAGGGGGTACAAAAAGAAGAAAAAGAGACAAGAGAAATTAAAAAAATAAAAAAGATGGTGCCCACAGCTTCAGCAAGGCCGAGGGAGAGCATGGAGATGGTGCCTGCCAACTGGAACATAAAGATGGCAGCAACGGTGAGAAAGAAAACGATGGTGCCTGCTGGCTTTAACAAGGCCGAGGAAGAGCAGCAAGATGGCACCTACCAGCTTTCACGCCCAGAAAGTACTGCAGCAGGCCCCTGTCCCTTTAAAGACCAACACTTTAAAATTAAGAAGTGAGTCTCTTTTACATAAAGTCTGGGCAATTTTCAAAGGGCCGCATCTGTTGGTGAGTTCGGGTTGGTGAGTCTGTGTGTGAGCCCTTTCAAAAAACATTCCTCAGTTCACCACAGCCCCACAGGTCCTGTGCACACGAGCCCCATTGGTTTTCAAATCCAGATGTTTTGGGAGCTCGTCTCAGGTGCTGGTCTTAAAAGTTGGGGTTCCCAATGTGTTGTACAAACCCTTTGCTTCTCAGGGAGAAGCTCTGGGTTTCGCGTTCCCTCCCGATAGTGGGTCGCTGTGCCAGGGCTGGGGGTTGTGGCAATACTGTGTTTCAGCCTTTTCTAGCCTCTTCAGTGTGGTTTCTGTTTCATTTGTGCACTGTGAGGGGGTTGCTCTACCAGTTTAAGATTTTTTTTTCCAGAAAAAATAATTTCGTAATAGCTATAGATTCAGTGTGTCCATGGGAGGAAGTAAGCTCACGATCTTTCTATGTCACCCTCTTGAACTGGACCTGTAGGATAGGCTCCTAATTTACTCTCAAACCTCCACAATTCCTGTCTGACTTACTACCTAAAATTCTACTTTTATTTAAACATTTTTTTTGCTTAAGACTTTCTCTGCTTGATGTGCAAGTACTGTTTGGAGGTGATAGCATAAAAATCTTGGTGTAAATGAAAAGTCTGAAGACTTATTTGAAGGGAGGGAGATGATCAGGGTACCTGACACTAAAGGGAAGACAGAAAGATGTTCTGGAGAAGGGGAAGGGCATGGGATGGAAGGAGAGCGGAAGGCACCAAGTTTAGGTAGAGTGGTTCTGCAGGTCAGCAATTTAGTGGCTAAGAGAAAAGCTTTGGGGGCCAAAGAGATGTGAGTTCAAGTCCTATTTTCTTCATTTACTAGCTGCGTATATTGAACAGCTAGCCTGTCTCTTTGTTTTCTCATCTGCAAAAGAGGGATGATAATATGTATTTCAAAGGAGGTGAGGATTAAATGAGGTTATACATGACAATTACTTAGCAAAGTGCCTGGCACCTCATCAATGCTTAATAAATAGTAGTTAGTAATGACAGTGATCACGATCGTGGTAGCTTGCTTTGTAGTTTTAAGTAAAGCTGGTAGTGAGTGTCTTGAAGCAAAAAGATAATACCCAGAGGGAGGTGCAGGTCTGCTAAGAAGACTCTGCCCAGATTCACTAAAAGGTGGTGAGCAAGTTACTTAACCTTAGAACAATCTCTTAACTTTCTGTAAATAAGAACAAGTGCTCAAATTTGAATTTGGTCTGTAATCAAATATGCCTTTTAATAATTCAGGTAAGAACAGCTGCTTCCATGACTCCATACATATACTCTACAAAGAGAAGGTGCCTTTTCTTAAAAACAGATCTTACTTCAGTTTATTCTTGCCAAATGCTCTTATTCTTCTCCCTATTAAACATGGTGGTATCAGAAAATCTACCAGGTCTAACACCTGGGCTCAGGAGCTTTAGCCTGATAACTCCCACCTTTCCTCAAAAAACATGCCAGCCCCAGTTGGGGTTCCTGTCCTTTCTGTCTCAGTGAATACAGAAAAGGTTCTGCTCTCACTTCTAAGATTTCCAAATAACCGAAGATGTCTTTATGGGTTAGGCAAGCCCTGCCTGGTATGGCTTTTAAAGATGTGAAGTTCTCTGTGGGCGGTGGAGTAGCAGGTTCCACAGAGCCCAGGAAACAGGACAAGCCAGCAGAGAGGGACTCCAACTTAGTCAGGAAGTTACCTCTTTGGGGTCCCATGTACTGAAAAACAAAGAGAGGGGATGGAGGGAAAGAAATGTAAATTGAAGGTACATTTAAAAATTGTAGATTTAATATGACGGTGAAAAGAAATTGAAATTTGTTAAAAAGAATGATATGGCTGCATATCACACCCCAGACACCTCACCACATAATAACTAGGATCTGAGGACTGGTGAGTTAGGTCTGGCTCTCCTCTCAAGGGTTGCAAAGTCACAGGCACCAATCTTATAGTCTTGTCTGTGGAATGAAGAGTCAGGCCAGTGATTTCAAAGGCTTGCTTTTCATGCCCATCTGATATTGGGGTTATCTCTCCTCTCTTTTCACTGGGAACGTAAACTGCTAATTGTATGTATTTTAACTGTTAATATATATTTTAGCTACCTAAATCACTATGATTTATACCTGTGTAAATCAAGGGAATATAGAAATATCACACAAATACAGATACACACAGATCCATCTATCTGCATAGGTACTTCCATAAGTGTGTGTATAATTAATTTGTTATGCATCTTTATAAAATTTACAATTCCTCTTCAGCTAAGATACATTGGTAATTTCTCCAATTAGCTGCACAGTGTTCCCAGCACAACAATTATTATTAAACATTAAAAGACAATCTTCCTTTGGTGTAAGGTCTAGCAATTTTATTTTTAGGGCATTAAACTGTAATTCAGCACTTGGAGAACAATTTTTTAAATAAAATTTCTTGCCTTTACTACCACCAAAAATCAGTTCCATCTCTATTTTTTTCCAGAAAAATCACCTTTTCATTAACTTGAAGTGACGATTTCCATGTGAATGATATTGTTTATCTGTACTTTTCCCACATTTGACCTTATTTCTTCTAAGAAATATGAAATACTGCTCGGGCCTTTGAAAGGCAGGGGCCTGGAGGAAGCTTCTGCTGGAATAATCTTCCCCTAAAGAGGTTTTAAGGCTCACCTATCCACTGACCCATGAAGGGTAAATGCTAAGTTCCTGTAGTCAAATATTCATTGTAACCCTTCAGAATAGATGAATGAGCTTGACTCTTATTTAAATTACTCTAAGATGGAGAAGATTTTTACTATCAGTTGAAAGGTAATAATCATGACCACCGTCACCATCACCATCACTTAGCTGTTAACGATGACAAAAATGACAAAGAAATTTGGCTTCACCCAAGAACTTTCTTTGTAATGTTTATGTGTGGTGCTGGTAGAGAGTTAGTTCTAGGCACTTTTCTGTGCAGTCCCATGTCCATATTCAGTACGCGTTCACCTACATAGCAAAGCACTCATGCATTTTTTGTAAGCCTTCTAGTCTAGCACCGTAGCACACTGACACCTACGTATTAAAATCACACTGTGGGCCTAGCCAGAGGAGCATTTCCCTGCATCTTTTCCCTGATAATGGCTACCTGTGCCCCATTCTCCACACTTGCTCACCATCAGCAAGCCTGTGAGCAACAGCATTGCCCCATGTTGGAAGCAAACGCAGGCCGGCGAGTCTCCATTGTAAGTGTAGTTCACACACTGTTTTGATCTAGGTGGATTTTATTGGAATGAGGCACTTTCCTGGCTTATATAAATTACAGATGAACTATTTCGGAGGCCCAGTCCCTGAGCAGCCAGTTTGCAATGTGAAGAAACAAACCTAGGATGAGAGATGCAATGATATTAATGTCACACCCAGTTCTTCCAGTTTCTACCTCGTCTGTGAGTTGACTGGGTTGGTAGCTAGACCTTCAGGAGCCCTGATTCTACCTCGGCACTTTAGCTCCTGCTCCCTCTCCATAACTTTACGAAAAGTGTTCTATTCCCTTGACTATTTTCTCTCCTTGCACATTCTCCTTCCTTTTTATTCTTCTTTGAGGAGAAAATATGAGGTTTGTTTTTCCCTTAGTGGGCTGCCCCAAGCAGTAGTCTGGGCTACTGCAGCCATGAACCTCTGAGACAACAACACATACCTAGGCAAGGATTGTTTGGTGGTACTATTCTAAAATTCTAGCAAATTTTACCCATTCATTTCATATGGAGTGTTTTTCTTTTCTATTCCTGATGCTTAAAAAAACAAATTAAATTAAAACTAAGCGTACTTTCTCCCTGTTTTCATGGTTTTACAAACAATGGTGATATATTTTCATAAAGTGGGTACTAAGAGGCACTTTTCTGAATTTAAATTCAAGACAATGATATACTTCAAAAGTTTTTCCCATGCTTCTTTTTGTATATTGTGTACCTTTGTCATTTATATTCCAAACTGACTTAAGGATAGAACTAGGAAGTCCATGTGAGTTTTCTGATCCTGGGAAATATTTTATTTCTGTAAAAATAAAATTAAAGTTTTTCAACTGTCTTATAAAAATCAAGAATAGTTAATTAGGGGTTTAAAAATATAAACATCTAATTCATAATAACTTATGATGACAGTATCTTTTCTCTGGGAAACAGAAACTTTAGAGATCTGATTAGCATTCCTAACCAACACAGGCCCTTTTAGTATATAGTTATTACATACCTCCATGCCGAATCTAATTAATATTCCAGTCTGCCAGTCAAGATTCATTTTTGTTCATTTGATCTATGAACTTTTGCAAGTAAAACACTGATTGGGGGGATATAATTGGCCCCCAGAGGGTATAATGTATTTTAAAACTACAAGAAAAAAACTCACTCAATTCTTATACCCTATGAATTTCCATGTAGATACTTATTGAAATAGTTTGCCAGTGGTAACTCAATTTAAACAGTGGTTTTAACTGTTTCCTCTCTGCCCTGCCCTCTTTTTAAAGCTATAAAGTGACTGTATTGAAAACTGAGTTTGCCAAAAGGGAATCTGTGGTCAAGCATAGCCCCAGTAGTATAAGCCTACAATAATATCCATCCACTGTTCATAGGTCACAGGGCTCATGCACTACGTGCTTCTTCCAGGATACAGAAATATTTTTGTTACAGAGAATGCTTCTTTGCATTGGAATCTGTTCCAATTGGATGTTATCTGAATTTACTCATTTAAAAGTAGTATATGATCAAGTGTACATTTCAATTATCACATTTAAAAGGCTAATTTCATTTTTTAACTTTCTCAATGAACACGTTCAGCCAATTTTTTTTTCTTTTTGTTTTATTAATTAAAGTTTATTAGGGTGATAATTGTTAGTCAATTTTCAAATAAACAGACACATTTAACAAGGGCAGTCTCCTCCTTGGGGGTTAATATACAAGTGAGAAGTCAG